>NC_090932.1:1472099547-1472402577 GCF_040938575.1 Ambystoma mexicanum | reverse complement strand
TCAGTGCGAGTGGAATGTCCAGAGTGGTGCCAGCCGAGAGGCGACCAGCCAGGTAAGCCTTTTGAGCAGTTGATAATTTGTAAATGTCTCTACTGCTTTCTTTAATGTTGCCTCTATCTTCCTCTTTCAGGTCGTTCTGTCCGGGAGGCGTGCAGATTCGAGGAAGCTGTTCTCAGTAGCTGCGAGTGTTTAAAGATGAAGACTGCAGGTAAGATGCTGCTGCTAATGATGTTCCTTTTTTCTCCTTGCAGGTTCTGCTTCTCCGAGGTTCGAGGGAATAGCTGGACATGGTGAGCGTCACGTTGCAAGCTGCAAAGTAACGCAAAGTGTGTTGTCTTGCTCGGGTGTGGTTTAAATAGCCTCAACAAAATAGTCCAGGTAATGTAGTCCCTAGGCTACCACACCCAAAACACTAGACCGCATAGCTTGGTTCGTAGGAACCAAGCTATGTGGATGCCTCCATGTTGGCTGACAATACAATAAAGAAGTTCCCAAGCACATTGTTTTTCATGGTGTATGAGCCTGGCGCCATAGGCGCCAGGACTGGCCCCATGAGGGCTTTTGAAGAGGATGCCAGGCTCTAGACGCTCGAGTCCTGACTCCACCTGGCCAATGGGTTTGCCAGAGGGGGTTTTGGGCGAGGGTCGTGACAGCACTCCCCCCTAAGGCCCCTCCCATTGTGTTCCTTCTGTCTGGCCCAGGTTTGGTTGGGATGTTCCGATGGAATTTCCTGATTAGACGTGGTGCGTGGATATTCTCACTGGGCTCCCAGGATCTATCTTGTGCTCCAAATCCTTTCCAATCGACGAGATAATATAGCTTTGTCCTAGAGTATTTAGAGTCCAAGATATCTTTGACTTCGAATTCTGGTTCTCCGTCAACAAGTATGGGCTTAGGTGGTGTCCCAATCCGTGTGCCGGGTTGCATTGGTTTCAGGAGGGACACATGGAATACCGGGTGGATGTGTAGATTAGGTGGTAAATCCAGTTTCACTGCTGCTGGGTTGATAATTGCCTTAATGGTATAGGGTGCTAAGAATCTGGGATGAAAGGTCTGGGTTCCCTTGATGGGTACGAATTTAGCGGCTTACCAAACTTTGCCTTCTACTTGATAATCAGGGGCCTTTTTCCGGTGTTGGTCGGCGAATCTCTTTTGTTTTTCTTTGGCATGAATAAGGTGTTCCTTTTCCCTTTTGAAAGCCTGAGTAATGGTTGTGTGTAGAGTCTTTACCGCTGGCATTTCTAAGCTCGCTGGAAGTTCTAGTTCAGAGGTACGTGGATGTCTGCCATAAAGGGTATAGAAGGGCGTTTGTCCCGTGCTTGAATGCAAAGAATTGTTATATGCATATTCGGCTATCCATAGTAGGTCTTTCCAATTCCTTTGTTTGTGGTGCAGCATGCACCGTAAACATTGCTCCAGTGTCTGATTGCGTCTCTCGGTTTGGCCGTCCGTTTGGGGATGGTGACTGGTAGACAGCCGAATGTCGATCTGCGCCATTGCACAACATTTTTTCCAGAGGTTTGAAACAAACTGGCTGCCTCGATCAAAGACCAGAACCGAAGGGAAGCCATGTACCTTAACCACACCCTCCAGGAACACTTTTGCTAAAGTGGCTGCGTTTGGGAGGCCTTTGAGAGGAATAAAATGGGCCATCTTCGAAAATAAGTCCACAACTACAAGGATGGTGTTGAACCCTTGGCTTGGAGGTAGATCAGTGTCAAGGGAAAGAGTGTGCCATGGAAATGGAGGAATGTCCAATGGTTGTAGGAGACCAGATGGTTTTTGTTTCTGTGATTTATTTGTGCGCAGACACCGCAGGACTGAATATACTGAATGATGTCCTTACGCCAGGTAGGCCACCAAAAGTTCTCTTCCACCTTAGCTAGGGTTTTGGCGATCCCAGGATGCCCTTCGATCAGTGAATCATGATAGTTTGAAATATAATGCTGTTGTAATTCCTTCTTGGGTACATATAGGCGATCCCTAAAAAAGGGTAGATGGTCCTTGATGGTATGTTGCTCTCCTTGAGTTTGCCATGCGAGGTAGGCATCAGGATTCATTGTCCGTTGGATTTCTTCTTGTAGTTCTGCTTGTGTTAGGGCTGTCGTGATACCCAAGAGTTTGTCTTCAGGTATAATAGGTACTGGGTCTGGAGTTGTATATACTATTTCATCTATGCCCATGCGAGATAAGCCATCCGCCTTTCCGTTTCTGACTCCTCGTCGAAATGTGATTAAATAATCATATTCGGCGAAGAAAAGGGCCCACTGTAATTGGCGCGAGGACTGGGCCTTAGCTGTTTTGAGATATTGCAGGTTTTGGTGGTCTGTGATGACTGTAATGGTGTGTCTGGCCCCCAGAAGGTAGTGCCTCCAGGCTTTAAAGGCGGATTTCATAGCCAGGAGTTCCTTGTCCGTGATGGCATAATTAATCTCTGGAGGTGAGAACTTTTTTGACCAGAAGGCCACAGGATGTAGCTGGCCGGTTTCCGGGTCTCTCTGTGAAAGGACAGCCCCCGTTGCGAGACTGAACGCATCAGTTTCAACGACATAAGGGAGGTCTGGGCGAGGATGTCGCAGGATTGGAGCAGAGGTAAACTTTCGTTTAAGTTCCTGGAAGGCTTCTTCTGCTTCTTCGGTCCAAGCAAACTTTTTATTGTTTTTTCGTAATAGTACTGTAATTGGGTGCAGAACCTGAGAAAAGTCTGGGAAGAACAGGCGGTAGAAGTTCGCAAAGCCCAGCATGCTTTGTACCCCTTTCAGAGACCTCCGTGAAGGCCATTTCAGAATGGCATCTACCTTGTGCACGTCAATTCTGATGCCTCCTGGAGTAAGGATAAAACCAAGAAATTCTACTTCAGTGACGTGAAAAAAGCATTTTTGAAGCTTTGCAAACCAGCCATGTTGACGGAGCTTGGTGAGGACTGAACGAACGTGCCTGACATGATCTTGTTCCGAGGCTGAGTATACTAAGATGTCGTATATGTACACTAAGGCGCACACATCAATTAACTCCCTTAAGACGTCATTCATGAAATACTGGAATGCCGCAGAAGCGTTGCATAACCCGAAGGGCATGACTTGATATTCAAACAAGCCGTACTTGGAACGGAAGGCGGTTTTCCATTCATCTCCTTTTCTGACTCGGACCAGGTGGTACGCTCCTCGAAAGTCCAATTTGGTATAAATCTGGGCATCTTTAACTTGGTCTTGCATCTCAGGTATAAGTGGCAAGGGGTAGCGGTTCTTCACGGTGATCTGGTTCAATGCGCGGTAGTCAATACAGGTTCTCAAGTCTCCTTCCTTTTTCGGAACAAAGAACAAAGGACTGGCTGCGGGGGACTTCGAAGGACGGATAAATCCGTTAGCAAGGTACAGGTCTAAATAGGATTTCAAATTAAGGTTTTCTGGTTCTGTGAGAGCGCAGATCCTGCCGCAAGGGATTTTTGCACCAGGAACAAGGTCGATCTGACAGTCATAGGGCCTGTACGTCGGCAATGTATTGGCTTGGTCCGTTCGGAAAACATCCTGGAAATCATGGTATTCACTTGGCAAGGTATTAGTTGCTCCCAGGGTTGATACTGTCACTCCGGGAGTCATGGGGATACAGACGTCAGGTTTCTCCTCTTGGTAATAGCAGGCAGGGGAGCAGTCACCAGGGATGGTTAATTTTCGTGCCCGCCAGTCTATCAAAGGGTTGTGCGCAACCAACCATGGCATCCCTAGTATTAGCCTGAACTGAGGTGCCTTGATGAGATCGAATGAAATAGACTCCCGATGTCCGTCCTGGCACAGCAAGGTTACCCTGGCTGTGCACTGGGTTACTGGTCCGGAAGCGATTTCTGTCCATCCACGGTGGTTACCTTGTCCATAGTTGGCTTAGAACACAAAGGAAGCCCCATCTCTGCTGCCAGTTCTTGTTCAATATAATTTCCAACTGTTGCGCTATTGATGTATGCTTTGATGTAATGAATATTGGCCTGCGTCACATCTAGATGGAATTGTGAATGTTAGCATGTCCACTCTTGGATGGAATTGTGAATGTTAGCATGTCCACTCGTAGTTGGAATTGTGAATGTTAGCATGTCCACTCTTAGACGGAATTGTGAATGTTAGCATGTCCACTCTTTGATGAAATTGTGAATATTAGCATGTGAAAGTTGCATTTAGAAAGTGCGCCCTACAGCCTCTCTGTGAATTTAGAAATGTACACAATAGCCTCTCTGTGAAAGTTGCATTTAGAAGTGTGCCCAATAGCCTCTCTGGAAAATTGATTTTAATAGTGCGCCCAGTAGCCTCTCTGGTAAATAGAATCTAGAAGTGTTCCCAATAGCCTGTCCACTCCTGCATTTCAATGGCCCGCAGTATAACGTCAACTAATGATTGCTAGCATACGCCACACTTAGATGGAATCTCTAACAACCTCTCTATGAAATTGAATCTAGAACTGTTCCCAATCGCATTTAGAAGTACGCCGGATAGCCCTCTGAGAAAGATACATTAGAATTGTTTGCATTTAGAAGCTGCCCCAATTAGCCTCTCTGTGAAAGTTGAATTTATAAGTGTCCCCACCTGCATTAGAATTGTTCCCACCTCCATTTAGAAGTGTACTCAGTTGCATTTAGAGGCTGCGCCCGATAGCCTCTCTGTGAAAGTTGAATTTAGATCTGTTACCACCCGCATTAGAACTGTTCCCACCTCCATTTAGAAGTGTACCCAACTGCAGTTGGAAGTTGCGCCGGATAGCCTCTCTGAGAAAGTTGAATTAGAATTGTTCCCTCTTGCATGTAGAAGTGTACCCAACGGCATTTAGAAATGTACCCAATTGCATTTAGAAGCTGCACCCAATAGCCTCTCTGTGAAAGCTGAATTTAGAACTGTTCCCACTTGCATTTAGAAGTGTACCCAGTTGCACCTGAAAGTTGCACCCAATAGCCTCCCTGAGAAATTTGAATTTAGAATTGTCCCCACCTGCTTTAGAATTGTACCCAATTGCATTTAGAAGCTGCGCCCAATTAGCCTCTCTGTGAAAGTTGAATTTAGATTGGTTCCCACTTGCATCAGAATTGTTCCCACCTGCATTTAGAAGTGTACCCAGTTGCACCTGAAAGTTTGCACCCAATAGCCTCTCTGTGAAAGTTAATTTTAGAATTGTTCCCACCTGCATTAGAAGTATACCCAATTTTATTTAGAAGTTACACCCAATAGCCTCTCTGAGAAAGTTGAATTAAGAACTGTTCCCACTCGCAACTGGAACTGTACCCCGCACCCTCTCTGAGAAAGTTGCATTAGAATTGCTCCCTCTTGCAATTAGAAGTGTATCCAACGGCATTTTAGGAGTGTACCCAATTGCTTTTAGAAGCTTCACCCAATAACTTATCTGAAAATTGAATTTAGAACTGTTCCCACCTGCATTTAGAAGTGTACCCAGTTACACTTGAAAGTTGCACCCAATAGCCTCTCTGTGAAAGTTGAATTCAGAATTGTTCCCACCTGCATTAGAATTATACCCAATCTTAATTAGAAGCTGCACCCAATTAGCCTCTCTGAGAAAGTTGAATTAAGAACTGTTCCTACCTGCATCTAGAATTGTACCCTGCACCCTCTCTGAGAAAGTTGAATTTAGAATTGTTCCCACCAACATTTAGAAGTGTACCCAATTGCATTTAGAAATTGCACCCAATAGCCTCTCTGAGAAAGTTGAATTTAGGACTGTTCCCACCTGCATTTAGAAGTACACCCAACTACATTTGAAGTTGCGCCCATTAGCCTCTCTGAAAAGTTGCTCAACTCAGTAGTATACCCAACTGCATTAAGAAAGTGTACCCAATTGCATTTAGAACCGTACCAAGTTGCACTTAGAAGTATACCCAATTGCTTAGAAGCACCAATTAGTCCTTGACTAGTTGAGCCCAGAAGTGTACCTATAAGTGTGAGTCACCGACCCTAGAACTACAATCAGAAAACCCTCCCAAATCAACCCAAAGCTCACACCAATCATGAGCGCACCAACTCCACCAGTGCCCATCAGAAACCCAAGACCACTCATCTCCTGAACCCCACTGCCGACCCGCCAGCACTGCCCATGCCCGCTCCCCCCACTACCACACCCCACCCTGCAATCACCCACCCCCCGCCTTGCCATCATACCCCTGCCACCTCCCCCCCCCCCCCTCTGACCCGCCTACCCTCTCTCACACCAATCGCAGCAAAGAAAGCGTGCGGACCGGACAAGTGTGCGGACCGGACAAGGGTGTGAACTAGACGATGATAATGACTAGACGAATGTGTGGAGCGGACGAGTATGAGGAACGGACGAATATGTGCAACGGACGATACTTAATATGCTTTGGAATGAAGGAAACACTTGAAAACATACATCATACCACACCCCATGCTTACTCTCCCCCTTACACCACCACTCATCTAGAACACAGAGATACTATGACACCATTCGGTATAACTGTTCTCATATCTACATTCTCCCGCCTACTCCACATCACTCTAAGTAATCATTGCTGGATTCACACCCCCCAGCCAGGCGTTCTCCTCAGGCCTAACGCAGCCACACTCGTTCTGGGTAAAACCGACCAGAGCGAACACATACTCCTGACCGCTCAACCACCACACCTACAGCTAAGAAGCAGCTACCACTCGATTTCCGCACCAGCTGCACACATACCTGGTGCGCACACGCACTTTTGGACTCCCTCTACTCTCTCTACTGACCTGAACTTCGGTTCCCAAGGGCGTTCAACCTACCAGCGCCTTCAGACCATACCAATGGTATATAAGGCGCTATATAAATGCAAAATAACATAACATAACGGCATGCATTCTTGACAACTGTTGGTGGTTAATTAAGATCACTGGTATTGCAAAGTGCGAGGTCAGCAACTCTTTCTTCTCACTCGACAAACTGACCTCTACGTTTGTCAAGCTTGGTAGTTTTCCGATTCCTTAGCTTCATCCTTCTTCGTGGCCCGACTGTTCTTCTTGGGGGGTTTTACTGGACAGTTCTTCAGGAAATGTCCTGGTTTCCCACAATACAAACAAAGCTGTTGTTGTTTTCTTTTGTCCCGCTCTTGTTTTGTTAATGGAGGCAATATCCCTCCAATCTGCATGTGTTCTACAGCATTTTCAGGTACACGCGGTGTGTTTTCCCTTGGTCGAACATACACGGTCCGAGGGTCAGTTTTAGACCATCTGCCTTTCAGTCCTGCAACCGGTGGTCTAGCTGCATGACCAGATTTATGAATTCTGCAGTCTCTGGGTGGATCAACCACCTGGGCTAACACGTCCTTTAATTCGCCACGTAAGCCTCGATGGAATAACGTGGTTCTTTTGTTTTCTGGCCACCTAGCTTCGGCAACCAGTCTGTTGAAGGTAGCAATGCACGTTAACAAGTCCTGATTCCCCTGTTGGAGGGACAAGAGTTCATTGTCTACTGCTTGTATGGCGTATGGGTATGGAGAGCAAAATGTTTTTCCATTTCTCTCTGGAATCCCCCAAAGTCATGTAATAGAGGATCATCATGGGTTACCAACGGCACCGACCAATCTGCTGCACTACCACACAGATATGATAAAACAAAAGCTACCCGAGCTTGGTCGTTTGGAATGCTCCAGGCCTACAAAGAAAATGAAGGCAGCACTGATTGATGAATGCCGCATACTTCCGTGGGTCGCCTGAGAACCTTTCTGGTGGTGCCAAGGGCACTGTCCAAGGTAACATGATCTGTACCGGAGTGGGTGGTATGGTGGTTTTGCATCATTGGATTGCTTCCAGGTAGAGGCGTCTGTCCTGCCTGTGATTGCAAGTATTGCCTGCTAATCTCTTCAGTGCGTTCTTTGGTCACTATTAGGTCTCTCCGGAGGGCATTAGTCTCTTGTCGGGCAGAAAGAACCTCAGCACGAAGCTCTCCTAGTAATTGGGCCAATTGGTCAATTTCTGATGTCTCCATGGTGCCCAGGTGGATTTGTTATGCTAGGCTTCGCATTTTGTTATGCTCACCTGGTATCCACAGGGACGCCACCCAGCCGGGTTACTCGCTGGCATGCTTCTCAGCTTTGCCCTGATGTGGTCTGCGGGGAAGGTTCTGCCTGAAAATAGGTTGGCCTTTACGCAGCTCCTTTTACTATACATATCAGACCATGGCCGATATGTTTTTTGTTACATTACAAGTATCTTCTATTATGACTACATAATAGGCAGTAATGCTTCACCCTTTTTTTTTAAATAACATTTCTTGTTTTTAATAGCACTTGCGATTCCATTTAGAGCTCATCCCCATTCCCTTTCTTCAATTCTTTTTCATTGATTTCCAGAGATCCCCAATCCGGAGGCCCAGACGAAGGCGTTCTAACAACAAGCCGAAACGCCACAGGACTAAGCACCTATTGTGCTTCATTGCCTTTTCCAACTAGATAGGGGGCTCCTCCCCCTGGCGTAGACCGATGGTTTTGGTCCTCTGTTCATTGAATTCAATCCATACCCTGGTTTGATCTCTCCGGCCCTCAGAGCACAGCTAGGCAGAATTTGCCTCGCTGGACCTGAGGCCCGACAAATCAGGTTTCCCCTCGTACTCCTTACCTCTTTGACTCTATATTAATAATATGCACTTTGGGATCAACAAATTTGGTCCTGCCAAGATCGAACTCCGCTTAGTTCGCCAAAAACCTTTAGGCACTTAGAGTTAAATCAGGTTACTAAACAACCATCACCTAAATGATACTAACTCACTAAATAAGTGATTTTTGGATAACAAAAACATTTTCTGCCTTTTTTTGTCTTTTGTTATTTTGTTCTGATGTCCTTCTTTGAAAAATAGTCTGATATTGTGTATGATTTCTGTTTTTATAGAAAAAAAGAATACGTACAATCAATAAATTGAACTAAATAAACTATTTCTATACAAATAGGGGATTTGTGCCTTATTTGTCATACCAAGTGGCGTGATTGTGTACTCATTAATATACTAGGCTTACTATTTGTAGCTCAAACTTGCAAATAATTCTAACAAAATCATTCAGACACCCCAAACCAAAGTGTAGTGTCAATAAGTATATCTGTGGTTGGAACTCCCCAATTGTGTTCCCTATTGTTTAATAGCCCTCTCATCCTTCCACAGTAGGGGCCATCCCTTTCGTTTCTATGAAAATACAGGAGGACTGTGTTCAAGACTGACCGACTGGGGTAAGTATCCTCCCTCCACCCCCGTATGATTTCAGTCCCTCTGGCGCCCTCTCCTCACCTTGTGGTAGGATTATGCGTGCTCTCCGTCCTGCCTTCTTTGCAGGGGCGCGTTGTCTTTCATGGGCGAGTGCGGTCCAGTTACTTCACTGACGCCGGCCCGTTTGATATTGTTCAGGTAGGTCTTATTGCGGTTCTTTAGTTTTGTTGCTATCCTGCATGCCTTTCTTTGTTTAAAATGTCTTTTTTCTCCCTTAGGTATGCAGAGCTTCAGCGCGGCCAACTGGCTTGGTTGAGCCCCGCTGGTAAATGATGGCGCATTAAGAGCGCTATGATGCGGTAAGTAAGCGCTATGCGAAGTCTTGCCTTTGCTAACCTGTGTTTTCCTTCCTTGTAGGTCGCAGTGTTCTTCAGCGCGAGTGGAATGTCCGGAGTGGTGCCAGCCGAGCGGCGACCAGCCAGGTAAGCCTTTTGAGCAGTTTGTAATTTGTAAATGTCTCTACTGCTTTCTTTAATGTTGCCTCCATCTTCCTCTTTCAGGTCGTTCTCTCCGGGAGGCGTGCAGATTCGAGGAAGCTGTTCTCAGTAGCTGCGAGTGTTTAAAGATGAAGACTGCAGGTAAGATGCTGCTGCTAATAATGTTCCTTTTGTCTCCTTGCAGGTTCTGCTTCTCCGGGGTTCGAGGGAATAGCTGGACACGGTGAGCGTCATGTTGCAAGCTGCAAAGTAACGTGAAGCGTGTTGTCTTGCTCGGGTGTGGTTTAAATAGCCCCAACAAAATAGTCCAGGTAAAGTAGTCCCTAGGCTACTACACCCATAGGCGCCAGGACTGGCCCCATGAGGGCTTTTGAAGAGGATGCCAGGCTCTAGAGGCCCGAGTCCTGACTCCACCTGGCCAATGGGTTTGCCAGGGGGGGTTTTGGGTGAGGGTCGTGACAAAAGCATCATCCCATTGATTGTGCCCTTAGTGGGTGTAGAGGTAGTTGGTGAGTGAGTTTCTTCCCAATGTTGCGGGCTTCAGTAACCCAGACAAGGGAAAACCAGGGGGCGACTGGAAAGTTCCTGACTTTGTAGAAACACTGCTTACACTTTAGCCTTGTGGAAAGTCTGACGTGAAAGGAGGATTATTTCAACAATAACCAAATCTGTTCCCCTCTTCCCCCATTCAGACTTTTTTTACAAGTTTTTTTTTTTACTCCCGCCATGCAGACATGAAGCCCCATGTAATCTCAATTAAGGGTGTGATCCTGGTAATAAAGATAGAAGCCCTATCAGAGGGCCAGCCACCCCCCAGCCCAGTTTATGACCTAAGCATTATCTAAAGAGAGCTTTGTTTTTGCAACATGAATCACTAGTTACTTAAATCTGCGGATCTGCCAGCACAACACCCTTGACTCAGCCTGTAAATATTACCAAATGGTTTGAGAGACTCCTCTCATGGAACCTGCGTTCTTGTGTGCGTTTAGGGGGGGAAGCAAGAGTCTTTAAAGCTTTATCAATAACACTTTGGAGGCTACTCGCTTAGGTTTGAGGGTCTGTAATGCATTCTGAAAGGTAGCCCAATTTACAGTGTTACCCCCTTAATTATACGGTGCCCCTAATCACGCTCACACCAGATTAAAGTTCACCCCTCTAGGGAATTAAGGCCAAGAGTCTTATCTTGCAAGGATAACCAGTTTAATTTTTACTGAAAATGAGGATGGGGGGCAAAGAACTCTGCTCCCTGAATGGTGTATTCTGTCCCTAACCGGTCCCATCTCCTCCAGACTGGTGCCAGGCAGGAGCCTTATATACTGTTAACTTGGTCACTGGATACTGGCTTGGCTCATCCAAAACTGTCCTTCTCCCCTTACAAGGGATACTCCAGTCTTCCTTCCTCCATGGCCGTCGATGTCTGTTTTAGGACTTGCTACTTAACATAGTGCTAGCCTATGCAAGAATATACTGTAACTTCATTTTTCATCATTTTGTTACATTATGAACATTTATATATAGACACATTTTCCCGTTATACTCTCCATATTTCATTAATTCAACTGATATTTATATCTGATTTTATAATCTCCTCAAAACCTTGTTTTCATATTTCTGCATGTCGTGCATTGAGCATGTACAATCCCTATTCTTAGCATACATGGGTTTTTGACAGACAGCCAACAGCTGCCACAGCTTAGCCTCAGTGACGCAACACTGCATGCCCTGCGAACCATGTTTAGCGCAGGCCACATTCCTTTTGGCACAGAGTTTGCTGCTCTTTATCCTGCTCTGAGGAAAACTAAATGGAATTGAACATTTTACAAACATATTCATCTAATAGTTATTTGTACCTTATATTTGAATAACTGCCTTCTCTTTCATGCCCATCCTCTCCCCTGGACTCCTGTTGTGCTTAGAAACATTTTAAAAAAAGTCTTGCCTAATTCTAAATCGCTTGGGAATGAAGGAAGGCGCTAGCTCCCTCCCAACAATTCCTACACATGAACTGCATAGCACAATTAAAAGAAGGCAGCTAGTCTAAGTGAAGACAGAGGCAGTGGTCCAGCACTGAGGTACAAGTCAAAAGAATGCAACTGGAGCATTTGCATGTCCCGAATCCAGGGCAGCCATTCCAGGAGCTAGTCTGAAACAACCCTCCTTTCCCCCAGCTGAATGTAATATATCAATTACACATTCAGTGGCTCAAACCAGCGGTAATAATTTCAAGTTGCAATTTAGCAGCCAGCAATAGTCACTCACTATCTCAATTCTATACATATACACACGATTTCTTACTTTCCACGATTCAATTATCATTAATCAGTGGCTAGTGGTGGGTGGAATCTTTGTGCACTGCAACTACTGTGGGAGTCGGGAGTTGATGTGTGGCATGGAGCATGAAAATGGAGCATAGAGCGATTAAATTAATGGAAGAGTAGATGGGAGTGGAGACTGGGAGGATGGTATGTGAATTAGGGGCTGAGAAGAGAGCAGGAGTTGGAAAGAACGTAAATAAGCAAAGAAGTATTAAAAGAAGAGCTGAGAGGAGTGGGAGGCGAGAACATTAATATGAGAAGGCAAAAGAGGAGGGGAGAAGAGAGGTCTGCGAGGCAGAGAAAGTAGAAGAGCAACCATAAAGAGAGGAGGGAGACATATTAGTGTGTTGCAATACTGTGGAGGAGAGGAGACAACCATAGGTAAATTGAAAGAAAAGTGATAAGTAGTACAGAGGAGAAGAGGTGGAAGGAATAGAAAGAAGAGAAAGTGGGCCTGGAGCTGGTAGTCTGCAGAAACCTTTGAGTTTGTTGAGGCATATGAGACAAAATGGTCTCTGGCAATCCAACAAGAGGCATACCATAGCAACCGCTTTGCCCAAGGTGATTTAGCCAGGTTTGAAAAGAGTCTCTGATTAAAAGATGAATAACCATTCTAATGATGCAAGGCACATTGGTGGGGTGTCTGAGGTATCTTGGATGAAAAGCAGACAAACAAAATCCTGACAAACAAGTGACACTGCGAGTGACTCTTTGATCACTGACAGAAAGGCAGAACTTAAAGAAGCAAGGGATGAACTGATGACATATGGTCCAGAATGGAGTTTTATTTGCTTCTGCTTCACCACAGTCATTTTTATCCCTTTTGTTTTCTGTTTTTATTAAAACCCTTGCAACTTGACATTTGATGTTGAGTTGTCCGTTAAAGCCTCGGCCTGTGACTCAATATACACTGACAATGATGAGGAAGGAGGCCAACACCTCGAGAGAGAGCTGTAACAGGATAGCAAGAGCCAGAGAGTAAACTGTGTATTCTAATTTTGAATACCAAGTTAGAGACTCTGACGCTTGTCTTGAGGAGAGAGTAGCAGAACACTCTTGCACGTAAACAATGGAGTATAAACACTTTTATTTGGGATCAAACCAAAGATGAATGTTGAAGTAGGTAAATGTTTGTAAAACTAATAGAAAGGGCCTAGTTGGAAAAGCAGAGGTTTGTAATCAACATAAAGGGTTTCTCTCACCCTAGGATGGCCATACCAGTAAAGCTCTGTTTCTGGGGTTTTTAGGGGCAAACTTCAATATAATATCATTGGGGTAGTGCTCCTCTTTTTCCTAATATAGTTTTGTATCTCTGGCTTGGGTTCCCTCAACCTAGTGACTAACACATTAATCTTACATTCAGAGCAGTCATTCAGAGCAGCCATTCAGAGCAGCATGGCACAAATTCATAAAGGGCCTACGGAATAATTTACCAACAAAAGAAGGGGGATTCTCGAGGAACAGTGTCACAATGGTGGGATATATTAACTCAAGTGAGCAGCCTATGCTGTGAGAACCTAATGGCCTGTCTATTGACCAGTTCCTTTTCTAAGCCACATAATTCTGGGGCATCCACACCCAGGAAAGCATCCTTCAAACCACTCAGTCTCATGTAGTTTGTAAGTACCCCAGCATATCACTTTCCTTGGATGTGACAGGTGATCCCAAGAATGAGTAGTCTTTAGGGAAACTTGTAGCTATGAGGCACTCCGACCAGGACAGTATCTCTCCAATTACCCTCTTATGCTATAGTTGTTTTGGTGATTTATTTTAAAGAACACCTTGCAGCTTCCTCCTCTTGCCCTAAGCATCTCCTCATGCTCTTATCAGAGTGAGCCCTGGCAGTTTCACCCATCGTGGCCTAGGGGGTCTCCTCTGCAGGATGTTTTCCCCCTTGCATACTTTGGATGTTGTCAGGCTGCAGTAGTTCTAGTCCCCAGCCAATGGCTATATTTCATGTGTCCACCACAGCCTCCACTTCTCAAGGTTTGGAAACGTATTTGGTTAGGCCTGGTGACTTTGTTTTACGGGAGCATCTCCTGTTGATCTGATTCGTGAGTTGGAAGTACTCAACTAGATTTAGCGCAATTTCCCTCTTCGTCTCACCATGGTGGTGGCGAGAACTAAAAGCTATGATGATAAATATGTAGCTGAACGGCTGGCTAGAGCCTCCTTCTTTTCTGAAGAAGGTGAAGGCTCGCTGGCTACCAATTTGAGTAATTGGGACGAATTACTTCAGTTGCGAAAGCGTTTGATTCGTACTGAACTGCATGGTTCTATTATGATAGAATACTTGCGTTTGGGTACACTATTCCACAAGGTCTCATAGTACGTAATGAACCCTGGTTATTTTTGGATGACAAGGAATTTGTGTTGCAATGGAGTTACATCGCCAATAAGTGCGGACGCGATTGGGTTATTTTGATAATAGATACTGCACGCAACATGGCGATTAAATCACGGGAGAACTTGACAAAATGGAAGAGGATATTAAGAAAAGAGTACCCTTGAAGACGTAAAAAAAGCATTTGGAAGTAATTACTAAAGAGATTACGGAATTTAAGACGTTTTGCACTAAAGACATACAGCTCTGGAAGCTCGAGTGAGGGGAGTACCTGCAACTACAGAGGATAAAGACCTTCTCTTAACGTGGCAGAACAAAGAGGTGGATGCCATAACAGATGGGTGAGACGAAATGGAGGTACCAATAATCGGTCTGCCCCCTCCACAGCAACAACAGCAGTTACAAGCAACCTCGTTCTCTTCCTCCTGTTTTTTAGACCAGCGACCGTCCCCCGACAATTGGGACTGTGAAGAGAGGAGGACACGCAGCAACCATCCCTATTAGTTCATCTTTCTGCCTACATCCCTAATGAACAAGAAGTAATTGTTATTAACACAGGTCTTGGTTTTGTGCCTAGAGCACATTACGATAAGTTCCTGACTTGTGTAGAAAGAGGACAATTGCCATGTAAAAACCATCTGCGACAATTTTTTCACAATAAAGGTTTTGATATGCAAACCAATGAGAGTGGTTTGCGTAATCGTTTCATATTTGAACCTCCAGCGAATAGTCATACTCCCGAAGCAGAGGTCTTTGTCAAGAGAGTTTGGCACGATTTACATCTTCTTGAACAACAAAAAGTATCTGAAACTTTCCATAATTTCTGCAATGCTGAAAGAGAACCAGTGAGAAGTTTGGCACAGAACTAAGATATAGTGATACGTAAGGCAGATAAAAGGGGGGCAGTGGTGATTCAGAATAGAACAGCATATATCAATGAATGTACTAGACAACTGCTAGACAACTCCCTCTACCAACTAATCACTGAAGATCCAACCAGGAGGCTTTTTGCCCTGATTTGTGATAAATTGGACAAGGCTCTACAGAGGGAATGGATTTGCAAACAAAAGTATGAATTTTTGTTAGTCTCAAAACCGACGACACCAACATTTTACACTCTTCCTAAAATCCACAAATCTTTGGACAACCCACCAGGCCGTCCTATAGTGTCAGGCACTGGCTCTCTGGTGGAGCCTCTTTCCAAATACACACATTTCTGAAACCGTTTGTGACAACCATGTTTTCCTACATTCAGACAACAGAGGTGATCAACCTGATTGAAGGGATGAGGTTTGATGAGGTTTGACAAGGAGAAACAACTATTAGACAGTTTAGACATTGTTTCTTTATAAACCTGTGTTAGAAGAGGTGCTACTTACTAAGAGAACCACGGGATCACACCCAATAGCTTCATACTTTGGTGTGCCGAAATGGCACTGACTGAAAATGATTTCATTTTTGACCATGATCTGTACCATTAAGTTCACGGCACATCGATGGGGTCTCCAGTGGCCCTGACAGCAGCCAATCTTTATGTGGAATTTTTTGAGATGCAAACCATCTATCGAGATACTAATCCATTCTTAGTACATATTTCGTTATGGAGACGTTTCATAGATGACATTTTAATCATTTGGTACGACTCAAGGACATCTTTTTCAACCTGTGTTGATTGGATCAGCCAACATAATCCTTATTTGAAATTGACATCCACTTGTAGCAACACACAAGTTAATTTCTTAGACATCACAATCTTGGTTGACAGTCAGGAGAAAGTGTTACAAGTGACTCCATTTTATAAACCGACGGACTGGAATGCCCTCCTATGTTTTGACAGTTGCCATCCATGCCATACTCGCGAGAATTTAGCATTCGGGCAATTTTTGCATCTCAAGCGCAACAGTACACAGAACAATACTTTTTTATCGGAAGCAGAGTCACTTAGTTCAAAATTGAAAGTGAGAAATTACCCCAAAAAGATTATCAAGAGGGCGCTGGAAAGATCGACCAACAACAACCGTGAAGCCCTCTTGGAATATAAAACTAGGAATGTGGATAACACAAGGATGGTGTGTGTGTGAGCACCTTCACACACAAGTCCAATGAGGTGACTAAGATTATCAGAAGGAATTGGCACATTCTGCAAGGGGGTGAAGGCCCTTTGGAAATCCCTGTGCGCAATTACTCAAAGAACTGTTGTACAAGAACAACATCTCACTTAGATCTTCCGAGCAAAACATTGTCACTGAACTTTGGTGCCTACCACTGGTTAAAGGACACCCACCATGTGGTAGTTGTGTCAATTGTAATTTTACTGTGAGGTCTACAGAAGTAGATATGCTTGTCGAAACCATGGTCACAGACAAAGTTTACAAATTGTAATTCGATTAATGTGGTCTATGCTATTTGGTGTCCGTGCTCAAGAATCTACATAGGTATGACCGAACGTAGAGTGAAACTAAGGGTTAGTGAGCACAGGAGCAGAATAAAGAATAAGGTCATAACTGCACTGTTAGTTGGTCATTTTTTAGCCATGGAGCATGGTAGCGATACATTGAGATTGGCGGTACTACTGCACGTTGCAGCCATACTGGTAGCGCAACTGTGACTAACAGATTGTTTAACTGAGAACAATGGTTGATTTTTTTTTTTTTACTAATGCATCGGAGACTGGTCTTAATGGCCAAGTTGAGTGGCATAATTGCTAAATTCGCAATGTATGCGGGTTGTGTGTAGCGTCTTACGATTCCTTATACCGTGATGTATTTTTCTTATTTCCAGCAACGGATTAGAAAACCAAGGCGTGAACTGTATTGGCTAATTCGCCAGTCCATGTTGCGAGGTGTCCTGCCTACCAAACGCCTATGTCGTCAGCTGTGCCGCTGCCTATTAGACATGACAAGGCAGTATTAGACTCAAGATGATTATTTCAGTATAGAGTATGGTATAAATTCTGATGACTAGTGCACCCCGCCATAATTAATTGTACTAGGTTCAGCTTGTTACCTTAGTAAAGGTCGTTAACCGTAGTCTGTTTTCTGTACAGGCAAGTAGCGCACAAAGGTACACATGACTTAGTTTGTCATGGTAATGAAGGCAGCGCGGTCTTCAAAACCCGAGTGGCACGCAAGTGGTGAGTAGGACCGATCATGTGACGGACCCCATAGCGAGCCGACGACTTCGGAGAAAGCTGTGTGATTGATAGACGGTAAGCTGTCCGGTTCGTGCAGAAATGGAACTTTATTCTTGTGAATTATTTGCATAGGATTAGCGCGCGATCTAATACGCGATTTTTAACTTAACACTTGACTGCTTGGGTTTGTTGTAGTGCACAGTATTTTGTCCGGCGTGTCTTGAAACTATTACATCGGCCCAACAGAGAGACGTGGCTGAAGGGAGTTGCAGAACCAGGGTTAGGTGAGCAAGCCGCACATGTTTCTCGGGCGTCTTTTTGAGTCGGTCCTCATTAGGTATGTTAGTGTGCCTGCTAAGTATTCTCTTGCTCAAAGTCGTTGCTAAGAGACGGTACTCTCTGTGCTTTGTTTTAAAATAAATAAAACATTTTTTTTTTAAAAAAAAAAGATACTTCAGTTGGTTCAAAACCCCAAGGGTGCGAGGCAATGTTGTCCTGTGGCACATTAGCATCAACGCTGCCAGTTTCATACAACGTAGCCCAAATATAAGTTTGGGTTGATAATTCTTAAAGGTTTGTAGAGAAGGTGAACGGCCCATTAAGATTAAGAATTCGTTTTTTTTGCGCAGCACGCACAAAAGTGCCTCATGATGACTAGTGCAGACAGTAGGACGCGGCAAGCTCTAGTGTTTTGTGCAGTTGTGTAGAAGTTTTTGCTCAGTTCAGACAAAAGTGCCTTATGATGATAAGTGCAGATATTAGGACGCTGCTAACCTAAGCAGCGTGTGCTGGTCTGTAGAAATCCATACTTAACTACTCCTCTTTGTTATTTCCCAGAGACGTGTTGACTTAGAGGACGCTAAAACCAAATCGTGTTGAGAATACTTTGATACTGTATGCACTGTAAACTTAGAAAGGGTAGATAGGTGTGCCATTGAGGCTCTAGCAACCAGGTTGTTTGTATTAATTTCTTAAATGTTGCCTCTCTTCTTTTTCTCCCCTAGACACAGGACATTTTGTGTCATGTGTGTCTTGGCAAGTGTATGGGAAGTCATATTTGTATGTGCATTTATTTTACAATACGTTGGTTCCCTAAAGAAGTTCTCGGACAGTTTGTTTCAAGGATTTGAAGAACAAAACATGTTGGGTCTACTAACACTGAACATAGTGACAGTGTTTCTAATGACATTAATTATGGTTTGTTACCCTCTAAGGGCGACCCCCAACAATATTGGCCCTTTTGCTATATTACCAACGCTTGTTTGCACTTTACTGTTGATGTTCACTCCGCATACTTTTTTGCACTTTAGATAAATTTCAACCTTCAGTAGGCGATAGTATACTGGTAGGCTTTTTAAATATTTTATAGTTCACACTAGGGTTTTGTTGGCTTTAGAATATGTGAAATGTTTTATGACTGTTCACACCTATGTAATACACTTTGTATGTTTTATGATCATGCTTTTGTATGTTGTTTTTAAGATTTATTGCAGATTTTGATTGTTTCTAATAAAATTATATGTATTAACATCCACTGTTGGAAATCTTTACTCAGTACCTATTTGGTACATGGACTGAGTAGACCTGTTTGTGGGAGGAGAGCCTGAAGTGACACACGGGTTCTTTGGTTTGTGATTGTCCATTGCTGGTTGTAGGGCTGAAACCCTGTGTCTTTAAACTGCCCTTGGTCTGTTTTTGTATTGTCTGACTTTGCATCTACCTCCCAGTGTTTGGGCCAGAGCTCCCAACAGATGACTGTTTTGTCTGAAGAATCCAGGGAATTCATCCCCTCACCCCAAGGGGGGGAGTGTGACGAATCGAGGGAATTCGTCCCAGAGGTGAGCCCGCTTTTCATTATCCTCACGAAGGGGTCTGGGCAAGTGGAACCTCAGTGGGAGAGACTCCCCTTAGGAGACGAGGACTCCTGTTCCGATGAGGAACTCCCTAAGCCATTTTCCTTCATGGCATATATGGGACTGTCCAACATGAACACTATGTCAGGTCAGAAATTTCACAAGCTGTCCTCAGGAGCTGCTGAACCCCAAAGTCCCTCCAAGGTGTTGCAACCGTAACCCAAGTATAAAACGGCTGAACCCTTCACACCTCCAAGGGAAGAGGAAGTGGATAAAATAACAAATGGTTCAGATTCCTGGCCTTGATGCTGGAGGGTATCTGCATGGGGACGAGAAAGAATAACATGTTAACTTACACATTCTTAATTCACCTAGCCCCTGATCTTCTTCCCCCAGATTGTACACACTATACCTGAATTCCCTCTGCAACTGCTGAGAGAGATTTAGCAAGAAATGACTTCCTGGTTTGACTAGCCTCTTTCCAAAGTTCTCAGGGAAACTCTTAACTGGGAGAAGACTTCTCCAAAATTTACTTTGTGTGTAAGTCTGAAATTTGAGGTTATAGTATTTTAGAAAAGTTAGCTCATCGGCACTAAAAATGCGTTCGCCATTAACTGATGTCTCTTTTCAGGGTTAGACGATTTGCTTCTAGTCCTCTTTTAATTCTGTTCATTAGCTGATCTCTACTAGTGAAACTAATCTTGCATTGCTTCCAATTCTAACCATGCTTCCTAAACAGTATGAAAATCAAAAAAGAAAAAGTATTTCTTTTTTTTAAATTTTTTTTTAATTATTTGTTTGGTTAATTTCATCAACCTTTCATATTTACTAATCAACATTGTTTAAAACATTATTTAAAAACGTGTTCTTATCCAATAATAACAAACGTTAAAACATATAAAAATATATGCATATATGAATAATTCAAATTTCTATCAATCAAATATTTTTAAACACAATTTAAAAGATTTTCATGCCTTAAATCATTGGTTAGTCACAACTTCCTTTTCTGGAAAGACACAATTTAGAAAGTGCACTATCGCTTTTCTCATCGCAAATTTTGTACTAGAAAAGATTTGGTACCAAATTTCATCCAGACTAGTTGGTTTCAATATACACAATTGTCTCTCAAAGAATATTTTTCTTTGGACAATTAGATTTGGACAAGAAACTATGATATGTTCCAAATTCTCTTTTTGGGCCAGGTTTTTACAAAAGCGACAGTAATTTGACTCCACCGGAATCTTCCCCCTCCTGGCTAAAATATCATTTGTTAGCCACAGATTTAATCGAAATCTTAAATAATTCCCTCTTATATATGGTGAGGGACATTTTACTAGATAATCTGCCATGTAACGAAATTTCATAAAGCCAAAAAACTCTAAGGAAAAATGCTTATGTTAGACATTTTTCTCTATTTACAATCCAACTATATTGATATAGCTTCTTTTTTGCTCTTGTTGGATTTTCCAAAAGCACCTGTACGGTTACTCCTGCATCAGACAAAGCATTTAGTATTTCCTGTCGCCAGTTCATGGGAAATATATGCAATGATCCAACCATGTATTGCGCCACTACACCCAAAATATTATTCTGGTGTACCCCCAATAGACATTTCCGTAGAAAACCACATTTCTTCCAAAGAATAAACATTGTCAGTGGAATTAGCCCCAATTAAAATCGCAGAATCGGCATAGGCGTTGACATTGGTAAATGTAAAATTCTTTTCCAAAAGCGTGCTTCTAATATCTGCCATGCTGGTTGTTTGTCTACCAGAATTTCCATTCCATAAATCAATACAGGGATGACCTTTTGCTCATAAAATATCATTATATGTCTGTATGAAAATTTGCCGTATTTGTAGATAAAAAATTTTGCCTGTGAGATAAGTGCTGATAGTTTAGAATCAAGATAATTTAGATGTTTTGTATATTTTACAGTGTTCTCTACCCACAAATCCAAATATTTATATTCTGATACGATTTGCAGTTGAGAATTTTGTAAGTACCAATTGTACTTTTTCACAGTTTTTGTTTTTTGATCCACAAATCATAATCTGTGTTTTCTCTTGGTTTACTGTTAAATTATTCATGTCAGTGTACGTATCTAGCGCGGAGATTAAGTTCTGCAGTCCAATCGGAGTCCGTGACATTAGAACTAAATCATCCGCGTACAATAACCAAGGTATGCGATGTATGCCAATTTTTGGGGCATCTGCAGACACAGCTAGAAATGATTGACCCATATCTAGTATAAAAAAAAAACAATGTGGAAGCCAAGATACAGCCTTGCTTCAATCCCCTATGTGTTTTGATCGCGTCCGTTAAAAGTCCTTCGATGTTTAGTCGTACTTGCATATAGGTATCTAAGTGCAAGTGTTGAATTAGGGCAATCAACTGGTTATATTGACCTAGTTTCGAGACTAGTAGGTTTTGGTCTACAGAATCAAACGCCATTTTGAAATTCACATAAGCAATATACAAGGGTTGTCTATCTTTAAAACTTTGTGACTTCAACAAGTTTAAAGTCAGCATAGTTGGTGTGTTACCCATCCCCGCTGCAAATCCTGACTGAAAAGGATCTCTTCTAAAGCAATTTGCTAACCACTTGTTGAAGTCTCGAAGAATAATGTGAGCAAAGATCTTACTCGGGACATCTAGTAAAGAGATTGGTCGATAATTTGCTTAGTTTGACCGATCACCCTTTTTGTAGATAGGGATAGTGATTGAACCTTTCCACGTCTCAGGTATGGTCTGTGAGTTAATTACATTTTGAAACATTACATTCAATATATCCGCCCACTGTTCTGGATGTTGTTTCAAAGTTGAATTTGTAAGTCCATCTGGCCCTGGGGCACGGGATCCACTAGACCTATTTATAAAGTAAAGAATATCATCTTTATCAAAATTCAAATCAAATCTCTCCAGCTCAATGGGACTATGTGTTTCAACATGAACTTTGGGTGGCAAATACATTGCTTGAAAATAATCTACCCAGGTTTTCTCATTTATACATGTGGACTGAATGGCTACCTGATTACCAGCCACAGAATGATTAATAAATGCCCAAGTATGAGACATGTTCTTACGCGCAACGGTACACAACATCTTCACTCCATCATTTTAATACATTTTTGCTTTTCTTGCTCTCAGCCAGTTTTTGTACTGAGTCTTGATATTTCTTAGGACAAAGAGTCGCTGATCCGGAGAAAGTTTTACTGTCTGACGCTTTTCCGCTCGTATTTGTGTTTTCATTGCTTTAACTTCACTATCAAAGATGTGGAACGTAGGTTTTTGTTGTGTTTTATGCCATCTAGAATTTGGTTGAAATAATTGCATGGTGTTAGCATAGGTTATCGAACTTGTGTTCCCCTGAGTTATTGCTTGATAATATTCACAGAATTCCTTTAAAGAGGAGTCTGTCCACCACAATCTATTACGAGTAGTATTAACTCTAATTACAGAATTAGTAGAATCAAGACAGTAGCGGGCTCTCACAGACCCATAATTTTTCCAACTCATTGAAAGCATATTATGGTCACTCAGCGTCGTTGAAATAATCCTAAACGAGTTAATTTGAGCCATAAATGTAATGTCCACATATATGTAGTCAATGGTTCCAACACTGGTTCACCTCTGCCAAGTCGGTCTTGGTGGAGTATCAGAGGGAAGGGAACCATTTACTACAACCAAATTTCTCACCTTGACAAAGTCTAGCCACTTTGAAACTCTCCTTTGCAGAGGATGTTGATTTTTATGAAAACAATGCAAGTTAAGATCACCTGCTATAATGATATGATGACTTTGAGGCTCTTTTGCGACAGTATCCAGTAAATCTGTAAGATCATTAAAAATTGGTCGTCGGAAATCCCAACCGGGTTCCAATACATGTTTATTAAAGCGATCTTTTTATCATGGTAATATAACGTGATCATTTGCATGTACGGATTCGGGGAGACCCGATGTTCAGATTTTTCAGCACCTGAAGACGCCCTCTGCGGGGGTCCTACTATCCCGATAGCTTCGGACTGAAGCTATGTTGCCGTGTGAACATATCTCCAGGTCAGATCCTCGTCACGCAACCTTCCTTCCTGCTGCCGTTTACAGTGTCTGTGCAAACCGGGCATTACCTTCTCTCTCACTGGCAAACAAAAAGGTGGATGCAAGCGCTTCCGAACACACAAGCTGCGATGTCGGTACAATTGCCTGTCAACCTCACGCTCCCTCTCTCAGCCAGGATGCTGCGCTGAACGTTGTTCGCCACACTTGAAAATACGCACGCTGTCTGAATTCAAAGCGCGCTCTCTATGAAATTTCATTCAAACACATTTTTTCCTTCGTATCAAAGAAACTAACGAGTTGTATTTTCAGATAAATCTAGTAAAAAAACGTAGCTGCCTCCAGACGCAGCAGCTGCTTTCTTCCTTAGTCTTTTTCTCCTCCTGGCTCCTGTTTTTCTGCTTACTTTGTTCTGAATTTCAAAACTCCAAAACTTGCTGTTGGGGTTCTTAGGCCTAACTTGAGGGAGATTCCTTAAACGTGACTTGTCTCCTGGACAATGACTAGTGAAAGACAGTTTGGAATGTTGAACTAACTGCCTTTTATTATTACTGGAGCTTAACAGTGCTCAGGGTCACTTCCTCCATTGTGACTACGGATAGTTTACTTACTCTGAGCACATGAGTTAAGGCCCAAACCAAAGTGACACAAGAAATATAGCTTTAAGAGATGTAATGTCCCCCAAAAAAACACAGCCCACGCCCCCCTCATACCCTAAGGCTCCTGGACATGACACTATAGAAGCCAGGGACTTGGCAGAAGACAAAACTAAAATATACAAAAAAGGTTGCTGTTGGTACTCTTGTTGAGAGAGGAATTGCCTTAGCATTTCGGTGCTGGTCTGCCCATGTGGGTGGGACAAAGACTGATATGCAAATGGATATTTCCCATCTGTGAAAGGTACAGTGAGCAAAAAGCAGATGGCTGCGAACTCTCAATGTGGTTAACAACCACTGAACAGGTTATCATGCCTTGTTCTTCCAAGAGATGGGCGCCTGCTACCTTTGTTGAATTCTTTGAAGGAACTTTGGTTGGTCACCCTAGGTTACCTGGGGGCAAACAGACGTGGACTCCCTGCTCACTGTGCTTAGAGAGGCGCAGCTTCACCTCACTGATGAATGCCAACAAGGCTGAAACACTTGTATGGGGTTGCTGTTGGTACTCTTGTTCAGAGAGGAATTGTCATAGCATTTCGGTGCTGGACTGCCCATGTGGGTGGGACAAAGACTGATATGCAAATAGATATTTCCCATCTGTGAAAGGTACAGTGAGCAAAAAGCAGATGGCTGCGAACTCTCAATGTGGTTAACAACCACTGAACAGGTTATCATGCCTTGTTCTTCCGAGAGAGGGGCACCTGCTACCTTTGTTGAAAACTAAAATATACATTTGTGAATGAGAAAGAGGATCCGTTTAATGAGCAACCGCCATAAAACTGTGATGAGTAGACTGAAGAGTGAGCATCACGTCCGGGTACAGGCGAAATCCAGAGTGAGAGAGAGTGCAGAGAGCGTAAGCAGGGGAAGTCTCCTGACAGCGCGGCACCTGTGAGAGGTGGAGCCGAGGAGAGCCATGGAGAGCCACAGAGCACGCTACTTTCAGAAGTGGCCTGATGCGAGAACAAAACCCTGGAGGACTAGCATTTACATGCAGTGAGAAGCCGAGGGGATGGGAATTCAAACCACTATCATTTTATGGTGGGCAGCGTGCCCATCCAACGACACCGAAAACCACAGCACGGAAGAAACAGAAAAGCATTTGCTTACCTGCAGCCATACCTAATCCCGGGGAGAGAGAGAGGATTGAGCGCTGAGCAAACAAAGGCAACCCGATCCAGTACAAGCCCTGGTGATGTACCCCTGCAGGATCAAAGGTAATTGGGAGAATGGGGGAACCGGGAGGATGTCAGCAAATTGTTAGG
The DNA here is from genome assembly GCF_040938575.1 of Ambystoma mexicanum. Lineage (NCBI taxonomy): Eukaryota > Metazoa > Chordata > Amphibia > Caudata > Ambystomatidae > Ambystoma > Ambystoma mexicanum. The sequence continues at coordinate 1,472,377,285 of NC_090932.1, read as the reverse complement.
ACATTAAGTTTAAAGTCGATAAGGTGGAAGTGTATTGATGAGGAAGGAGAGATCTCTATCACCAAAGTACTAATTAATACCCTGGGAAGACAGGCAAATATCCCATAAGTCAAGAAGTCAGAGAGCATGCTGTGAATGGGGAAGAATAGCCAATTGAATCACTTAAGGGAAGAGATACTCAGAGTAAACTACCCAACGGGAGGGGGAACCCTAAGACCCAAGTAGGCATTTCACAGCTAAGAAGGTATATGGTACCAAACTTAAAAGGGTATAGCAACCTGAATCAGGGAAGAATAAAGATACCAAAAAGGGGGAAGAAAGACCCAAAGACATTGAAAGAGTGGCAAGAACTGATACAAGAAATGACACAAGACTTTGAGAATAGCCTACTAAAATGTAATCAAAGAGGAGACATTGCCATAATACATAATACAATCATGAGGAGGGAGATATTCTCCTGATCTTATTTAAGTTGGTTAGAATAGTGGTAGGGTCAGTTAGAACTAGTTTTTGGTCAGTGGAATGATTCATTTGAGACTTAACGCCAACCACCTTAGTTATTCACATATGGAACACCCACTTAGCAATAGAGAGAGATAGGCTTTATACTTATTGTTTAATAAACGACCAATAGAAATGTCCTCACAATGTCCGTGTCCTCCTTCTGACTCACCACAGGAGCCACCCACTTTGGGACTAGGGAGGTGAGCATGCTAAGGTTAATACCCCCTACAGGACTGTTAGGCAGAAACCTGTGCAGTTCCCTTAGGGACCACTGCAAAAAGTTTAAGACTACAGGAGTAAGCAGTAAACCCAATTGGTAGCAGTCTGCACCACCCACATTTACCTGATAGCTGTGGCTGAGCAGTCAGACTTCTCTCAAGAAGAGTTAGGCAGTATATAGAGTATACACAATAGGGCTAAAAAATACAGTAGCACAAGCAAACACTGACCAGATGTTTGGTATAAAAGTATATAATTATTTATTTAAAAACACACTTATGACAATACACTGGCACTGATATATCAAGCAAGTTCAAACACAGTCGCTATAAGGATATACACCTCCCTAGTTAATTATTCGATAAGTCTAGGTTAAGACACCACTTATTTAGCAAAACAGAGGTGAGCGCGTAACCGTAGATGGCACTCCAATAATTTGTTTAAAAAGGGAGAGAAAAGGCAGAGTAGGAAAATAACACAGTACTAACACTTTTAAGAAACCACAGCAAGTCAAGAAAGGCAGGGTCTACTGTAGAGCAAAAAATTCATAGGCCAGGCCCACTCTTGGAGAGAGCAAGGAGGAATGTGCCCAAGATCACACAGTGGAAATGCACGCAAGTCTTTGCAGGAAAGTCAAAAAGAGGTTGGATCAGTTCAGAAAGGCAAAGTTAGCAGGTCTGAGGTCAACCCAGTTAGAAAGTCAAGGATTTACAGGACACCTTGGACAATCTATTGCAAGAGAGACCAGGCGGGACACAGAACCTGAAATGGTGAGTAAATTACGGTCACCGAAAAAAAAAAAAAGGAACCGGAAATTACGACATCGCACAGGAACGGGAAGGAGAGCGGCGGCCATCTTTAAAAACACAATCCATTGCCATCCGCAGCTGCCAGCAGCCCTGTGAGGAAACTAAAGTTGGGAACCGGACCAGGCACCGCAGGACATGCCGAAAGCACCAAAAAGGGCGGCGGATCGCATCCGCAAGCAGAGATTCTGCCCCGATGAACTCCAGGCCATGGTGGATTACCTGGCAGAGCATGCCGATGTAGTCTTCAGCAGCGACATGCGGAGGGAGTCGACCCTCCGCAAGAAGACCATCTGGGCGGAACTGGCACAGAGCGTGAGCGCTGTTGGCAACACCCCCCGCACCCCCAGGGACTGCCGCAAGCAGTGGGACGACCTGCGGGTGCGGGGCCTCCTCTCCAGCAACCGCAGCCAGGCCCTGCAGACGGGAGATGGCCCGAGTACTGCAGTCCAACTTGAGCCGTGGGAGGAGACCTGTGCGGAGCTCATTGGCACTGAATCCATTGAGGACGTGGGGACCATGGAGTGCGGGGGAACGACTTTTGGAGGAGGAGGTGAGTGTCGACAGTGTACACTGGCAATGTCCATTGCATGATGTAAACTGACCCAGGGGCCATCGAAGGCACCCTCTCGTGTTGCCCCCCCCCATCCAACGCATCCCCCCCATCCAACAAATGCTGAGGCAAGTGCCGCCTAATGCTGGCCCAAGTGCGAGTACATAACGCACATCAACCATAGTGCATTGACTTGCACAGCCCATCATGCACACTGTCCAGCGTGGTAGGCATAGTACTAGCCAAAATGTACATGACCAGGGCACAACGAGTCACTCCCAAACATGTGTATATGCCATCACCATGCACATGTACCACTGCCCTAGCTACCCCCCAAACAGAACAAACCGTAAATGACCGAAATGTCCATGCAACCATGTATGCAAATAGGACATTGCACATACTCTAATGTTGTCCCTCTCTTCTACCCCCACAGGCACAGACCATGACAGCAGAGAGCCCCAGGGAAGCCGGCCAAGCACATCTGCGGGTACTGGCAGGGTCAGGCCGAAGCCAGCAGCAAAAAAAAACACCCCCCAGCCTACGGAAAGGCCACTTGAAGCTGGCAGACCAGCAACCCACACAGCATCTGCGGCAGCAACTGTGCAAACCCCTAGCTCGGCACAGTCGAGCATCTCAGGGGAGGCTGCTGCCACCGCACCGGATGAGTGGGAGCCCAGCCCGCCACCCATCCAGGGGCCCATGTCGGAGGACGACCAAGACAGTATGCACAGGCCAGAGCCATGCCTCGTGGCCCTGGCGTCATGCAGTGACTCCGTGGATGCACCGTCACCTGTGCACAGACTGGAACTTGACCCGCAGGGGTATGACGCTGGTCCCCCCAGTCCACCCATACCACCCCCTGCAGAGCATGCTGGTGTAAGTGGATCCTCAGATGGTCTCCCTTCACTTGACCAGCACCGAGTGCACCAGTTGTCTGATCTAATTGAGAACTACATTGAGGACAATCGCCAGGCCAGGGCAGAACTGCATGAAGAACTTAACCAAATGCGGCAGTCCCTCACCGACTGCACCACCAGATTGTGCGACTCTATGACGGACAGCACGCCCTGGCTATGCCATGTCCTCAATCGCATAGCAAATGCCCTTGAGGCAGGGCATCAAAATACCGAGCCACAGCAGGAGGACATGGCCGCGACCAGTGAGGCCACGCAATACAGCCCGGAGAGACGCACTCGGCGTTCCTTGCATCAACGGGATTTGCCTCCCCAGACAAGGGGGGCAAGAGACATTAGGCGTTCCTGCCACATGTGGGCCCCACATCCTACATGGGACGACTGCTCTGGAGTTGGGGGGGATGGGGGAGTGGGGTGATGGTGTGTTCTGGAGTTGGGGGGAGGGGGTAGGGGGGTGATGGTGTGTTCTGGAGTTGGGGGGTGGGGGCATGGGCAGTTGCTGATGTAAGCACTATTTTGTTTTATTTATCACAATACACAATTGGTGTTGCAAACTTCAACCGTTGTGGACATTCATCATTGCACATTTGTTCATTGACTACTGCCAGTGCATGGTGTACAAGTATGCATGAGTCCGTTGCCCTGTGTGCCCATGTCATGACACCCTCTACTGACTTGTGTCCTGGAGACCTTGTCCACTGTAAGTACAGAGCATTACATGTCCCTCAAGTGCACAGCCTCAATGAACCTCTGTTGGCACTACACCCTCCGCCTTCACCGCATCGTCCTGTGGTTGTAGCAGTACCATGTCAGGGGTGACAGCCGCTCACGTAGGGATGCACTTTTTGTCCAGCTGCACATATGGCATGGGCCCATTCGACACCAGATATCAGTGGAGGGGTCAGCCACCAGTCCTGGTTCGCTGGCACTTATGTGCATCACGCAAGCCTGGTGACTGCTTCATCTACACGCTTGCACAGGTATGGCCATAGTCTGGTTGCCCCATGGGCCTGTTCAGGGGGTTCATGACAGGGGTCATGTGGCTTGCTGTCATAGGACAGCCAACAACAGCTGCATGTGTCGCCAAATGAGGTGGGTGTGTGGACTGTCATGGTGGAGAACAGTACTTGGCTGTCATGGCAGGGTTTCAATGATGGCCATCTGGACATGTCCATGGATGTATTGGGCACGATCAGGGACACAAATATGTGTCCGATGCAATGTAATGCAGTGGGGGTGTTGTGTCTACATGATGGTCCGTGAACAATGGTGTGGACATCTTGGGGTACATGTTTCTTTGTTGCATGCTGCTGTCCTGATATCGGATCATCGTGGTGCTGTGCACTGTGTACATTCTTATTTGGGTGTGATGGCTGTAGTCTGTGGATCATGGTCATCATCCTGCTCTGATCCATTCTATGGTGATTCCCAACACTCCTATGGGGGTGCCATGCCGGTGACGTGATATCGTACCCCTGCTGCCCTCTGTGAATTCCACTCCCAGGGATGGTCTCCAATGTGGTGCCAGGCTGGGGGATGCCACATTGTGCATGTGCAGGTTGTCCTCTGATATGCGCTTACGGTTGTGGTGTCCGCCAATGAGTGGTGCTGGTGTAGTGTGCTTAGCCCTTGTCAGTTGGTGGAGATGTAGTGTGATGTGGGTGCCTTATTCTGGCAAAGTGGGAATCTGTTCATATGTGCCGTTGCACTGGTTCTGTGGCAGGTTTGTTGTCGGGGTGAACATCGTACAATGGCTTCATCGTTTCAACGCAGTTGGTTCATGCAGGCACCCACCCCGTGGCACCAGTGCACTTGCATGACACAGTCAGACGACTCAACGGCCAGCCAGCCAGACAGGTCATCCTGCAGGTTGGGCCATGTGGCGCGGTAGCGTGGTGATCAGCTGGCCCTTTGAGTCATGTGTAGTTGTTTGTTGTCGGGCCCACCCATGTGTGCGGTTCTTGGTAGTGTTGGATTCCATCTGCACGTAGGGGGAGTGGTATTGTTTGCAGTTGCTGTCCGCAACGTGCATGCCAGGCTGGTCCACATATGACCTGTGGGTGCTGTCAGGGGCACGATTGTCATTTGGCATGCCTCCATTTGCATTAGGTCCAGCTTTACTGTTGTGTATTTCATGGGTGGTCCATGTTGGGGATTGGTGGACCCTTGTGTGCTTGGGGAGGTGTAACGGCACTTGTATATGTGGCCGCATAATGGACGGTTGTGACATGCCACTGTGTGCTGGTGGGTGCCTTTGGCATGGGTGTGGGGCACAGGCAACACCATCACTTGTGCCGGGTTGGCACTGTACATTTGTATGGTGCTCGCTTTTCTTGTGTCTGTGGCGCAATATGGTGGTGATGGTGTCACAGTCTAGGTGGTCAGGGGTGTCTATCTGGTAGGACTTCTCCTAGAGCGGCCGGACATGCTGCGTGTGCATGGGGTCTGCTGGGGTGGTAACGGAGGCTGCACTGGTGCTGCATGCAGGGCCTGTCTCCCCCCTCCTTCTACCCCTGTGTCTCCTCAGTGGGGGGGCGTGGTGTTGTTGCAGGGGTTTGTGTGGTTGTGGCCTTGCTTGTTCGATTGGTGTCATCTTGGTGTGGGAGGGGGGTGGTGTGTGGGTGTGTTCCTTTTCTGCTGTGGCAGACTCCTGGCCTCTGTCTGTGTTGCACGTGTGCACCTGTGGCTCTGGGTCCCACTGCTCAGGGTTCTTTACTCCTTCTCTGAGATGCCTGTATGTACTCCATGCCGGTAAGGTACTTTACGGCCTTGGGGAGGCCGTCATTTACGTGTGCTCCTTACTTGAGATCAGCTCCGGTTTATGCCATGTCGTTAATTTCGGCATGGTGGGGCGCGCGCACGACCCAAGAACGTAAATTACGGCATTGTAGTTTACGGTGCCGTAATTTACGGTCTGAGGGGTCGGAATGGCATGGAGCGGAAAACCATGCCGGTAAATCATTACCGGCATGGTTTGTACCTTACCTCCATGCTCGGAATGACCCCCATTGACAGTCAAAGGACATTCTCAAATCATGCCTAAGAGTGGGAGAAAAAGAGTCTCACTCTTAGAAGGAGAAAAAAATAAACCCCAAAAATCCAGCAAAGCTGCTGGGGGACTCACTAGGTTTGGGAAATTAGCCTTAACAGAGAATTCTCCCTAAAAGGGACGTGTTAAGTGAGATCCCACTACGGGTGACCCACTTCCCTCGAAGGGGACAGGCAATCCCTAGATAGGGGTATGTGTTACCCTCTCTTGTCTTAAAGGGATGGTCTAGTAAAAAAATTTATTTAAAAAATAGATAGGCCACATTAAAAAAAAATACTAGCATCCTGCGTTTTAGCCCGAGAGCCCCAAATGGTAAAGCAGATTCAGGCAGACACACGCGGTTGTGTTGGAAAACGCTGCAGTTTTTCTTTCCAAGTTTCTCAGGCTGGCCTATCTATTTTTTAAATAAACATTTTTACTAGACCATCCCTTTAAGAACACAATCAGTTTGTTGTTTATATGAAAATTTACCTATGTAATGAGTTATCACTTCATGTTTTAATGGCTGGTATTGTTTACGACCCTATTCGGGCACTGTCCTTCACCCGGCCCAGAGAACAGGACTCATTGCCTAGAGGCAGAGGAGCCCATCCACATTGGTCGAAGCAAAAAGAGAGTCTTGCATAGCCACACAGGAGAACCCTCCTCATGGGAGTTGTAACCTGGGGGAGACAAGCCCGCACCCAGCGTGGTGTTTTGAAGCATGGTGGAGGCCATGGAATGCTTGCCTAAGAGGCCGCAGCACCGAACCTGAGCGAGCGCAACGCTCGCCAAAGAGGAAGCAGCACCGAAACTGCAGTCAATGGTGCAGGTGTTTGGCGCTGCAAGGAGGTGGAGGAAACCAAGTGTGAGAAATCTTCAGCCTTGAAGCAGCGATTGTCCATGCCCTCCCAACTATGCCTGCTGACTCCATACACGCCAGGGTGAAGCCCACAGTCAAGGGTGCAGGTGTTTGGCACTGCAAGGTGTATGGCGCAGCGGGTGGTTCAGACATTTTCCCTCTAATTGTTCGGACATCCGGACAGCCTGGCTGACCACTCCCGTGACCTCCTGTTAAGTCAAGTTTCAAGCACCTGACACCCCCCATTTGGTGTCCTCTCTGTTTTAACTACGGAGCTTTGTATTTGATTGAATCGGCTTCCCATCTCTTGCCTTGTACATGCTCCCCACTCGGGGGGGTGCAGGTGCTGCAGAGGGGAAAGACAACCAGTGTGCAAATCCTGTCCTTGAAGTTAATGCAGACGATCTTCACTGTGCCAGCGGGGGTGCTGCAATGTCCCAGATGCATGTGCCTCTTTTGAAGGATACCAATGACTCCTGCTGGGTCAAAGATGTAGCCCTAACACCAGAGGAGGCTCTGGTGTCTGTTGTACCCGACTCCCCCTAAGCAACCGTTTTGGACATTTATGTGATCTTGATAGCTGCAACTCTGATCAGACCATTGCAACATCGGGATGCCTGGACTTGACTCATCTGCCGGTGCGAGAAACCTGAAGGTGCCTCACCATCTAGTCCCCGGGGGGGATCTGTCATCAAGGTGACCCTGACACAGCCATTGCTTTTGGAGACAGTTCTTGGGGGTGCACCTGTGCGGTAGGATCACCTGGATGGGTGGGTCTTCGGGGAGTGGAAGTGGGACACACCGGAGGGTGAGATGCAGTATCCCCTTCACTATAACACCTTTTCCCCATCCCAGGATACCTAGGAACTCAAACCCAAACCCCCCCTCAGGCCCCCCCTTTTCCCGGCACAAACACTTTCTCATGGACAGTTCACCGCGAGCGACAACGGACTAACACCAGAGCCGTATACCTGACGTGTCCCAACACCATGGTCAGGCAAGGTCAGGCGATTACGGATCATTACACACACCTGACTTCCATCACACTACCCTACACGCATAAAAGGCGAAACACGAAAACACATTCTGAGCGAGGCAAAACACACGAGGTGACAGCAGTTCCAAGACGGCAGTTTAATACAAGAAGAAAGATGGCGAGACCAGAGCGGGTCACAAGGAGTGAAGTACCCTGGGCCTCTAAAGACTGTTACTTTCATGAGCCTTGGAAAGTAAGAAACTGAAGACCAGAAATGAAGACTGATCAAACCTGTACTGTGTGTAGGAGGTACCCGGAGCTCTCCTGCGTCGATAACCCAAGCGGGGAGGAGCGCTTGCCGCTGTGGTACTATCCTTGGCTCCTACAACAAAACGGAATAGCAAAAGACAGCACAGCCGGTGAGTCAGAGAGACTGATACCAAGCCAGCCTGTGTGTTGAACCAAGGTTGCAAGCAGCAACTTTGTATAAAGAGAACAGTGTGTGAGACGTTGGCGATGAGCGACGCAAGTATAATTGGAGCCAAAGAAGTAATTATACTTTGTGATTGGACTATGGGAGGCAACCCAAGATATCCTACAGAGAGTGGTCCGGCACCATGTGGGCACTAATTCGAAGTTCTCTGTTAGATATCCAATTGATGCTGAGTGTGAGGAAAAGGAATACTGAGATTGAAGTGGTCATGCAGCGGGTCTTGCTAAATCCCATGCATATTCGAAAGTCTTTGATAGTTTAAAGTACACCACAATTGGTCCAAGCCCAACTAAGGGAGACTAATTGACCAAAACAAAGGGATCTGAGCCTGGCTGAGGGGGATCCAGGGTGAACACCCTACTTGAAATAAAGACGGAGAGAAAGGAACGTTTCCTTGTTATTTTTATACAGCAGGCCCTCTGAGTCAAGAGACTTACCAGGAATAAAGAGGCTTGGACACAGAAGGTCCTGATCTATGGAAATTGCACTGTTTACTCGTGCCGCAGTGCCAGAGTGTGTGCTTTGCTCGAGTGACCCGCCTTGCCCCGTGCTGAAAACATGGGGAAGGGAGGCCAGCGGCCCTATCATCCTGACTCATCATTTTGTGAAAATTTTCTTTATTTTTCATGAACTGCACCCCACACTATTTGTAAATTAGTAGTAAGGATTGGCAATTGGTTTTTTAGTATAGGCCCGTTTATGTTGACAAGACTCCACTAGGACGGCCTTCTTTATTATTTGATGGTCGTAGCTTGTTCCCATCTCAGATTTAGGTTAAGATAGGCATTTATCATACCCTTGAAACAGTTCAATAAACACCCTTGAACTGTTCTCACTTGTGCCTGTTTTACTATTACCACCATGCGTTCCTTACAAGGGGCAAACCCCGGACTCTGGCCCTGCAACTGGAAAACCAGATGCACTACTTCGGTGAACTGCATGCAGCAGTTCTAACTGTGGGAATCTAAATCTGAGAAACTATTACAGTGGAGCTAAGTAAACTTAAGGAGGCTGTACTTCATCTAGTGGATGAAGTGATTAAGGTGTTTTGTCCTGGGAACCGCCTCAAAAGTGTCACACAATACAGTGTACTCCAGCATGCTCGGAACGCCGAGCAATTCCCTGCCTCAATAACACCAGGCAGTTCTGCCGTAGGCGCAGCTGGACTCATTGCACAACCCTTCTCATCAACCTTTAAACTGCCTATAAATAGGATGGAGGCCAGGGAGAATTCTACCTCAAAGCAACCTAAATTGCAATCAAGGTTCGGTGGATGAGGAGGGGCTTGATGGTGTAGATTGACCACCAGCTATCCGACAGGAAGCCACTATTCCCACACTCCCTACCCTATCACCCCCAAAGACCATTGTGTCCACCTCAGGTGCTATCCTGGAATGTGGCAGGCCTCCTAAGACATTTTGCTAACTCGGACTGGATGAACCTCTTTCATGATTTTGATTTGGTATGTCTGCAGGATACGTGGGTAATGGATGCTGTTTATTTCCAAGACTTTATCTCCTTTGTATTTCCGGCTAGTAAAGGCCACCGAGGCAGACCTAAGGGTGGGCCATTGACCTTGGGAAACCCTAGAATTGGTTTACACTTTATCGAGGGGGAAATCGGTTAAGATGACTTGCAATGCCTAGGGGAGGGAAGGCTAGTTGTTCTGTTTAATATATATAACAGACGGTATGGCTGGGGGCCACTGGAGAGACGATGCTCCAGATTATCCTCAAATACGAACTGAAGGAAGTAAAAAATGCATTAATTCTGGCGATGGGGGACGTTAACCTTCAGATAGAGCCCCTGGAAGATCTTATGGGCCTCTGGGACGACCAGGACTCTGTGTAGGCCATACCCTCTTTGATGTGTGATAGACCGCTAAGAGTTCACCAACATGCAATTGAGGCGGCCCGTATATTCTACGATGCCAATCTACGAGCTTGCAATGGTAGAACTAATCCCTACCAGCCTGCTGAACTTAGATATGTGGGGCACAATTGGAGCTCGAGGATTGATTGTTTTCATAAGCGCAGGTGATTGGGGTAATGTTAGTCTGCAAGTTCTCAACCGAACTGAGAGTAACCATCGCCCGGTACATTGTGTTATTAGTGGCATGGGTAGCGGGGAGGGTAGTGGCAGGACCCGTCCTGGCGCGACTGCAGTTACCCATATGCGTTATGCAAAATGGTTGCACCCTGATTTTCCCATTCTTAAAACCCAGCATTTTCTCCTCTCTAGAACCTTACCTTTCTACCATCTGCAAGGAGGATGCCTCAGTTACTGGTATCATGGATGATTATAGTGAGATGACACTTGCTGTGCTCCCCTTTTTCAACTAACCTGCCAGGAGGGTATGGCAAGCTGCACTAGCGACCAAGAGCTGGTTTGATGGGAATTGTAGAGTAGCCAAGGGCAGCTTGTTGGCATACATTAAAAATGGGAACCCTATTGACAAACAGCAATTAAGATCTTTTAGGGCAGCCTATCAATCCATCACCCAGAGAAAGATGTCTGCCTGTGCTAACAACCTGTAGGATGACCTGCAGTCTGCCTGTGGGTCAGGTGATTCAGTTGGTTTCTGGAAGTTGGTAAGTGGGAAGGATCTTAATGCCCCTGATCCTATAGAATACCAAATCCCCCTATACCCTCTGACTCCTGGCACCATAATTTTAGTAACATGTATAAGAGTGAGCAAGTCTTGTCTATCCTTGTCTATCCTTGTGTGTAGAGGGTGGGGGGGATTTGAGGCAATAATCACAGCCAAGGAGGTGGAGGTGACCATGAAGGCACTAGTTGCAGGGAAGGCCCCTGGGCCCAACAAAATACCCATCAACCTTTTTAAAGACGAGACTGCCATCTGGCTGCCCGTACTAAGTTGTGTCTTCAACTCTGCTGCTTCCATCGGCACGATTCCATCATCCTGGTGTAATGCGGAAATTGTGCCTATTTTTAAGTAGGGTGACCTGAGTATCCCTGGGAATTACAGACCCATATCCCTATTCGATCTGGTGGGAAGATATATGCCAAAGTGCTACTCTGCGGTTTACAGACATGGGCTGATAAGAGTGATGCCATTGTTGACAAGGAGAGGAAATTACTGACGGGCCCATTGGTCAGCAATCACCCTCGAAAACTAGTAATACAAGATAGCTGCACCATGCGAGGACAGAGTGCAGGATTCACATACTCCTGCAAGGTTCAATAATCAGGACTCACTAAATTGGCAAAGGGAAGTCCGTTTAATGATACATACATCAGCTTATGGAAATAGGCAGCATCACGAACACCTGCCTCACCCCGACTTCCTCGAACATTAGTCCAACAGCCTCTTTTATAGGCAAAATCCGTCATCATTGACGTCTAATTCTACATAAAATCATCATGCAATACAATTGGTTGGGAAAGGTAACTTAAGGATAGGTGCTATATCTGTATATGGAAATAACGCAAGTGGATTGGATAACTCTTATCGGATGGGCGTCTACACCCTTCCCTCTACACCACATGTGATTGACGTCACTTCAAGTACGACGTCTCATTGGTTACAGTGTCTATAGGACCCTAGATTACATGGTCCCTTGTGATTGGGCAAGTTACACCCCTAAACATAAATCTCCATTTTAATTAGCAGCATGCAGAGTAGACACCCAGGTGCCTAGTGTCCCAAGATTCACCCTTCCTCCCTTCCATCAATCAGTGTTTTAGGGCTGTGTGTCAATTAGTTGGCTGGGTATGGCCTTGGATCTGTAGCCTCTTATCAGGAAAAGTTATGGCACCCTCTGGTTCTGCATGACATCAGGCGGTGGTACATCTTCGCACCTGTCTGGTCACGTGTTGGTTCACCATGAATCTGCTTCAGTTTCCAACCTTTTGTGCATTTAATTCTGTGTGCGCTTGGCCACCTGCATGGGCCTCTCTTATCTTGACCTTCATGGGCGGGCTGGTATTCTCTGTAGTTGGAGTCTCGTGAGCTCATGCTCACCTCCCCTTTTCTGGGTGACCTCCATCTCCCTGGCATAAGCACCTCTTTGTTGAGTTTCGATTCAGCTCCTTCTCTGGTCTTTGCTGGGTTTCTAAACTCGGCCTGTCAGGCCTTAGGCCGCATGGATACGTTTCTGCTTTCACAAAATGGAGTCGCACGTGTACATTGTGCAGTATTGAGGTAGATATATGGTTGGCGCTTGCCGCTCTACTCTTCTACTAAGCATTGCAAGCAATATCGATTTCTTAGCATCTTGCATTTCAAGCTTATTTACACACATTCAACAGGGCGGTTGCTTCCATCTTGCCTCATGGCATCATTCTCTTATGTTTTAACAGTTTCTCTCCCCTGCATCCATGATCATTATCCTTGCGGTTACTAGTACTGGCATTCGTGCTTTCAGTAGCCAAGTCTGTTTGTTCTCGGGGCTGCTCAGGCCCTTGGTTTATTTTCATTGGCCTTCCATTAAGGCCTTAAGGGTCTCCTCGTGGACTGTGTGCAGGTATTCCTCATTCCGTATAAGTGGCTGGTATGGCTGCCTGATAGGGTATCGTGCTGCCCAGGGTTGTCGCGTATGGCTGCTTCAACCGGTATTGATCTCCTTACGTACAAGAGGCAGAGTCCCAGTGCGGCTTTCTGTTGGTTTATTTGCTCCTCATACGTCACGTACCAAGGCGAGTACCTTACTGGCAACTCGCAATGGGGGGCAGGGGTGCGGGTCATATCTGGGACCTCCTCTACACTACCCCCTCTGGTCGGTTCATCGACCACTTCTACTTCCTCCTTTTATATTCAGTTTCTTTGATTCCTCAGCTTCTTGCTCATCGTCTCCTGGGTTTACACAAGAAGGCGTGAAAGTATGCAATGTTGGTGTCCATATCTTTATCAACCCTTTCAAGCTTCCTGCTGTTCTCACATGCTCATCTTTGTTCCAGGTCATCAACTGGCATTGTCCATTTGGACTGCAGTAAATCCATTTGCCTTCGTACCTTCTTCGTTTCTTGGGATAAGTGAATTTTGTTCCTTCTGGTGCCAATTCACTGGCCTTCACAAAGTCTTTTATCTCCTCATCTGTCAGGTCTCTGGGCTTCCGCCTGGCTCGACATCGACCATAATTTTCATCCCAATGGCCTTCTTTGCTGTTTTCTGGCACTGTGTGATGGTTATCTTGATAACACAGACTGTCATGACCGCAGGCAGAGTTTCTAATTCTAGTCCTAGGAAAGTACAGCTCCAGGAAGGCTCTTAAGGGAATTCGGGTTTTGTCCTAGCTGTGTTGTTGTTAATTAAATTCCCTATTTAAATTATAGTTTCTGGGTTCCTTAATGGCCGCTAGTTTGTGCCTCCTCAGATTGTGAAGCCAGCGATTCTAGTTGTTCTCCTATTGCAGTCTATATAAGCCCTGCCCATCTGGAGGCTTGCGCTTCGCGTCGTTTGTCTGTTGTCAGATTTAACGCTCGCCGCAAATTCTTCAGCCCTCGGCCCACAGCTGTTTCCCTTTTCCACAGATATTTAGCCTTCCGTTCCGTTTAGTATTTGCAGTATATTTAGATAGTTCTCCTTTCTTGCTGCCTTCAACCACTTCAGTTCGAGTTAAGTTTTGAATCCTGTCAGCGCGGACTCCTCTCCTCTCTGAGAGAACGTGTTGTGCCCACACAAGTACTATTTTGGTTTTGAAGGATTAATAGATACATTGTCCTCGCTCAATTGCTTTTTATTACTCTTTGTATGAAGGGTTGATTGCTTGTTTAGGATATTAATTGCAAGTGGACCGTGTGTGTGTTTAGTCATATTCTTTTGGTGACACACACGCACTTCTGGTTTTGCTCACTCGTAAAGAAAAGGAGGGAATTTCTACATTTGTTGCCGAGTTGTTTTTCCTGTGTGACTTGTTACACCTTATCTCAGTATTTACTGATTTGTCGCGCATTTAATGAAGATGTTTTACACTGCGCAATTTCCTCTCAGTTGTGTGTAATTATAATTACACTCAAAAGAACTCCGTGTCCATGAATTAGTACGGAGGCTTACCCTTATTTTCAGTCACCTTTTAGTCCACTCACTACACAGTTGGGCATACAGGTTTTCCCCTTTTGGCGCTTCTTAACGGCCTGTAGGTTTCTACCATAGGGCACATTGTTTTTTCTACGAGCTTAGTGACTATTCACAGCCCCATTAGTCCTTCATGGTTAGTTTAGGTTGTCACTCTCTTTTATTTACAAAACTCCAGTTTCTTTGTTTTACTCTATTAAAAAGGAACTAAACCCTTAGTATAATAGTCCCTCCTTCTGGGCTACCATCTTCAGGACATGCGCCCCTGTAAGAACAGGATGGATAGCTCATCAAATTAAGCACTAAGGTGAGCCACATAAGTGTTAGAATATCTATTTAGGTTTTCCTATACTAGGAAGTTAACTAAAGAGGGAACTTTGTTATTTTATCCACAGAAGTTCAGTGTCCTGTCCTAAAGGGAAGGTAGAAATCAGTCGGAGCTCCAGAGGGTCCCCGCAGAGTCCAGGTAAGCGTTACACAGACTCCTAGCAGCACCATTGCTAGCAAAGCTCCCAGGAACTTCAATATATCTGCCATCCATTGCGGGACCCATGAGAATATGTTCCCAAACAAGCTGTCGTCGTCCACTTCATCCGTCTCATCAGTCATCTGTTTTTTCAGGGTTGTTAACGTGTCTTTGGCCTCTGTGAGGGTTCAATTTTCTTCATCGTGTGATGGTATAAATGTGCAACATGATTCTCCAATTTTTGCGCAAACAACTCCATCCATTGCAGTGATCATGTCAAGCACATATCTGTTTTGGAGGGTCATCAGTCTGACTGCTCTCAGCTCTTCTTTGATCACATTGAATCCTTTTATTGTGGTGTTGATGGTCTGCACTAACTCCCATCTCGTTATCTGCAACCACTTGGTGTTTGCACCAACTTGGATATGCGGCAAGAGTATTGTTGTAAATACTGATGAAGTTAGGCTGAACAGCCTGTGTTTGTAGGGAATGGCGTAAAATGCGTCCTCTGATTTTGCGGAGAAGTAATTCTCTCTCTTCATCCTGACATTAGTTCCACAGACCTCCTTTTCCTCAGGTGAGCGTCTGCTTTCGGGAAACTGTCCAAATTCAGTTCATTTTTTGGAATCACTAGTGCTGGAACGTGTGCGTTCACCAGTGTGCATATGCCTCCCCAGTTCCTCGGTAGCCTTATGTATACGTTGGATCTACATGCCCAATAGTGGTCCATCAGGACTGCAGTCCCTTGAGACATCCCCGGGCCTTCGTATATTAGTCCGCAGTTTTGATTCTCCCCCATTTTCCTCGTGCCATTACTCTTAAAGCACAGTTTCGGGTTTTCCAGCGGTACTATCTGGAAGCGTCCTCCTCTGTCTTCGACCCATGTCAACAGCTTTACCAATTTAGGCTACAATGATCTGCATAGTCTCTGTGAGTTCTCTATTGCTTCTTTGCAGGCTCCAAGGACCATCCAAGCTCGGCAGATTACTACTCCTTCTTCCCACCCGTCTGGGGAGACTACTGATCCCCAGATCTGCATTTGTCCTTGGTTCTTCCATATTTGAGCTTCTTCTGCCATTTTCCCTTGGACGTTCAGTCTTGAGTTTATTTCCCACCTTATTCCTGATCCCTTGACGTCAGGGTTTTCATATCTAATCACATGATTCTTGGTGTGCGCCCTGTTTCTTGTTTTGATGTCCTGGACATATCCGTCTTCATCAGGGTAGTCCTTTTCGTTGGCCCATATCAACGAGGCGTCTCCCCCCATGAATTGTCCTCTGGTGTTACACATTGCTACATGTGACAGGCAGTGTGCCATGAGGACATCTATTTCTACAGCCACAAAGATTTTGGACTGTACGGCAGGAGTGCACAGATGAAACATTCTCCTTCTGATTGCCTTCGTCCAACTTCCTTCATGTGCTGGTACCATATGTTGTTTCCAAGATCGGCCGTGCTGTCCAAATAATCGTTTAACTCGTTATCGGTTTGATATGGACTTCTCTTGATCCTTAGCATTATTCTGTGGTTGGCTATCACTATGTCTCTGAATGCGTCTGTACTGCTCTTTCGTTCAGGCAGACTCTTTGGCGTTATCCTTGGAGGGGCAGGTTTAATTTCCTGCCCTGCAGTAATATGGGGAGGTTTTGTGCTTCTTTTCCTTCCCTCCTGCATTCTTTTGTAGACCTCCTCCCACCGCATGTGATTTATCATCCTTCCAACAAGTGGCTGTGTCGTAGGCTCGGTAGTTACTTCTGGCGTTGGATCTGGCGTGCTCGCTATCAGAGTTGTGGTGGATGTCTTGCTCAGCTCCTCATGTAGCTTCTTTGATCTAAGCATGAGTGGAAACACATACTCAACTAGCGCATGTGTTTTCTCAGTGAGTTCATGTGTTGCTTCCTCTGTTCTATTGAGTGATTTTGCTATTTCACTTCGGTTCGGTTTCTCATGTTGCTCCCTGCTTTCTGGAGCTGCTTGTTCCACAGGTGATTTCTCTTTCAGTTGGTTTGGCCTGCGGTTTTGTAGCCATTGACGCTTGCCCTTGTTCGTGTGCACTCAGTGTATGGGTGCGTGCCGTGGACAGTGTTATGTTACCATTCATTCCGTGCTGACCCTGTCTCCAGTCTTTCTCACCATTTGTTACTTCAAGTGTATGCGTGTTACTGCTAATTACATTCAACTGTGAATCGTTTGCTTAATCATCAGTTTTCCTTGGAACAGGGATGACAATATAAGGTCTGGGTGCTTTTGTGGGCCCCAGATGTTCATTACCTGGTGGATGCACAGACATTGGGACGCTTCGTGCACCAATAAAAAATACAGTTCTGATAGTTGGAGACAAAAATACTACAATAATCATTATGCATATACATATAATGGCCTTGAAGGACAGTTTACAGCATCTCCTTCTGGGAAACCGGGGCGCCCTTCCGCTGGTAGCACGACTAAGTTACTGTTTTGGGCCCCCATTTCAAATACGTCCACAGTCAATAGTTTATTTTTCTTCTTCTTCTGTTTTCATCGTTCAAAGTTCAATAAAAGCTAAAGTGACAAGTGCAGTACAATGTCCCCCCTCTTACGAGTGATGATGATGATAGTCTCTGAGTATGGAGTACAGTTCCTTTGCTAGACTATGGAAAAAGTTTAGACTATCGTTTTCAACACATCATAATTATCCTGTATTTGTATGGCCAGCGTATTCCCAGGGCACTCTTCCAACTCGCCTTGGCCCTGGGGACATACAGGACCTTGTTTGCTGTGACACCATGAAAGGATGGATTCGCTACAAATCACGCAAAATAATATTTTGAAAAAATAAAAATAAAAGTGAACATATGAGAAGGTAGGAAACAATAAGAAAAAGGTTGAAAAAGGTAAACACGGCAGTGAAGTTCATGACTCTGTTCCTTTCACTTGGTCCTTCGAGGTCGAGTTGGTGAACAGTCTCTCTCACCCATTTATTCTCCTGCGCGATAAGGATGAACAAATAGAAAACACAAAACAAGAAAAATAAGAACGGATGTAGTTATCCTTGTTTCAGCTCTTCTCGATCTGTCCTATGTTGGAAGCATGAAGAACTGTGTCTTTTGTTTTCTTGCCTTGTCCCCGGTTGGGGATGATGAACAAGGTTATTTTGGAACGCCCCCTTCTAAGGCTCTTCTTAGATGTGGATGTCCATAGTTGCTTCTGAGTTGTGATGCAATAGCTCTTAGGAGCCTGTTCAGTTGGGCATTCTTTGCTGGATCATTAAGAAAGGTAGGCACATCAATGTTGCGGGGTCTGCCCACTAGTTCTGGAAAGTTTTCAATGAGATGAAAGAAAACACAAAAAGCATAACGACTGTCTTCAGGTGTTAATGACATTCGTTCAGGTTCTTTGGCTCTAAAGTCACAGGCCTTTTCTTGCAGTGTGATCAGTTGTTTTATGTTCTCTTCGATCTGTCCCTCGTCAGCTAGTCTCACTGAAATCTCCTCAGGAATTCTCGCTGGAAATTGGACAGCTCCACTTGGAGCATGATGCCTTGGAGGAGTGCGCCCATGTGTGGGGCGTTGGCCGGATTCCTAAGAAAGGTGATGACGTCAACATTTGCAGGTCTCCCCACCATTTCTGGATAGTATCTGACTAATCGAAATAAAACGTTGTGTGCCAGCCGTGTATCCTCAGGCGATAGGGACATTTGCCTCGTTTGCTGGGTCCTAATCACAGTCCCTTCTTTTGATGCGAACAAGTTTTGCACTTTCCTGCTGCGTGAGTTTCAACCACGTGGTTCAGCTTGTACCACACTTGGTTGAGAATGTAATTGTTTTTTGGATCGCTAATAAGTGTCAATGTATCTGTAGTTCTCCATCTTTTTCTTGTGAAATTCTTCACGAGGACGCGATCTCCAGGGAAGACAAGAGGCGTGCATATGCTATGAGCTGCGTCGGCATCAACACTGTCTGTTGTGGTTTGTGCTGTGTCGTCTTTTTTCTGCCGTCGCTGCAGCTGGCCTGAAATGATAGTGGAACTGGATGTGAGACAATCCAGATAGGCCTTCATCTTCTCTCCCAGAACCTCCCTAGTTGACTGGGCATCACATCTAGCCCTGTCTCGGGGGGTAAGAGTGGGCCTCATCCTTCTCCCCCTGAATATTTCGTGCGGCGTTAGATGATGGTCAGAGCCTGGCTGGTTCCGAAGAGCATACAATGCCAGTGGTAGGTAGTGCATCCATCCCTTTCTTAATGTGAGCTTCAACTTGGCTATCCTTTCCTTAAGCAAGCCGTTGATCCGTTCACATATCCAGTTTCCCTCTGGGTGATACGCCAACGAGAATTTGTGCTTTATACCAAGCAACAAGCTAATCTGCTCAAATACTGCATTTACAAAATGTGCCCCATTATCAGATCTCATTACCTCGCACAGCCCCCATCTAGGCAAAACCTCCCTCACCAGGAATTTAGCAGCACAGGCAGCGTCAGGGTGTGTACAGGGGCCTGCTTCTACCCATCTGGAGAAGGGACACACCACCACAAGTAGATACCTGTACCCATTACACACCTGAACCATATCGACATAATCAATATGTAGGTGCTGGAAAGGTCCATTTGGTCTGGGGATGACTCCTCTCACTACTCATGCTTCGGGTGTCGAAGTCATCATCAATAATTGTCCCGCTTGTACTTAGTACCGCATCGTTTGCAGGAAAGAATTCTTCTATGTCTTCCCAGTCTACAACAGGATTGGGTTTTTTAACTTCATGTTGCAAATATTCTAAATCTCGCGCCCTTTGCCTGCGTTTACGCTCTGCTTCCTCATCCATTTCTCTCCGCTTCTTTGCTTCCTCTCTAGCCTTATCTACTTCCCTCATCTGTTCATTTCTACGTTCTTTTGCCCTTCTACTTTCCTCGTCTTCTCGCTTTTTTACCTTTCTTTCGTGCACTCTCTTCTCTTCCTCTAATCTAAGCATGTTCTGCCTGTACTTTTCATAGGCTGCATATTGCGTGCGACTTAGCGGTATACCTTGCTCTTCGCGATATAGTTGTTCTCGCCTCATCCTATCCTTCTTTCTTGCCCTCTCGTTTCTTATGTCCACTTCTTTTTCCCTTTCCTTTCTTTGCGCCTCATCAGACCGTTCACTTGGCCTTGCACCATCACTTCCTTTTCCATCTAACTTCAACAGTATCTGCCCTCCCATCCATTCGTCCTTTGTACATGTTAACTCATCGGTTCCTTTCCGCTTCTTTCCCTCTCTCTCTCCCTATTTAAAGGTGCACTCGTTTGTGCCTGGTCCTTCCTTTCCTCACCTCGCCTCTTTTCCCCATGGGACTGTGGAGGCCGAGTCAATTTTCTGTTCCTTCTCTTTCGTCTCGTCACTGCTACACGCAGGTGACTCATATGCAGGGTTGCTATAACCTGTGGCTGCCTTAAGCTCTCTTAGTGGGTAAAGACCCTCCGACTTCCCTCAACAACTGGTTCCGGCGGGGCAGGTGGCGCAGTAGGCGTCTCACCCCCCTCCTTACATACATTTAATATCCAGTCTGCAGGAGATCTTCTTCTTTTGTTTGTTCAAATATTTTCCAAAGCTCGAGAACAGCATGGCGTTTTTCGAGCTTCTTCCCGCTATATGTGGCATGTAGGAAGGTGGTCATGTGCTGTAAAACAGCCTTTGACAATGACCCATTTTGGGGCCACGGCATAAACATTTTATTTGCGGTGCCCTTAAACCACTCCTGGCTATATTTCTTCAATTTTGTTGCGTGCTTTGGCAACTGCTTGCATAAGTGTGCAAGTGGGGTAACTTCTTCCATCCTTAATGTTGTCATCAACAATGTTCATGCAGTTTTTAAACTTTACGCTATTATGAGCAAGCACCACATATGCAAGCTCCAATACAATTTTTCTGCAACATTTTATACCAACAGTTTTACTCATAACACATCAATTCAGTGGCGATTCCCTCTCATTTACAGAATCGTGTAAAGCAAAAATACATTGCCATCAATTAATAACACAATAATTCCACATTCAGCATACACAGAACATATAGGACAGACGCTTGACAGACTAGACGGACACCAGCTGGTCATACGTATACCTGCCTTCTAATTGTTACCCCGTCATGGGATTTGAACTAACCCCTTTATGACGTCTTTAAATGTCATCGTAGCCTAAAGTTCCCCCTCTGTTGGCTCTGGGTTCAAGTTCCTTCTGACCACTCTTTAAAGCGCAGGAACAAGGCAAATTTTACAGTTTTCTCGGGTGACCCCCCCCCCCCCCAGTATTCCTTAGTTTTTTTCTCGGGTGCCCCCCCCCCCCTGGTATACTTTACAGTTTTTTTTTCGGGTGCCCCCCCCCCGGTATTCCTCCCAATTACTTCAGGTGCCCGGGTTTTTACCCTTTATCTCTACAGTCTTTCCTACTTTTAACTGTATTAATCTTCTCCACCACCCTCCGTTACCTTTCCCCTTCTTACTCTAAGGCCTATAAGACATTTGCCAAGGTAACGAGTTTCGTTGTTTTCACTCACCGATCGCCTCTTTTCCTCTCTGGAACTTCAGGATCACCGCCCCTTCCTCTTCCTGCTTTTATGGTTTTCGTCCGATCCGCTGCCCATGGGAATGAGAAGGGTTATGCTTGGAAAGGCGGGTTCCTTCAGACCCACTGCAGATTTTTTGGGAATGATTACACTATCATTGTCCACGGGGAGCTTCTCAGCCTACTCAGCCGGAATAGCGAAAGGACTCGTGATGTAATCGAAGGCCCAGAGTTACTTTGTGCCGTCGGTCTAAAGGTGTCTTATACTATATCAATCGATAATCTATAATCGATGGCCGAAACCATCCTCACGCTACAAAGTGTTGACGAGGAGAGGAAATTACTCACAGGCCCATTGGTCAGCACTCGCCCTCGGAAACTAGTAATACAAGATAGCTGCACCATGCGAGGACAGAGTGCAGGATTCACATACTCCAGCAAGGTTCAATAATCAGGACTCAGTAAATTTGCAAAGGGAAGTCCTTTTAATGATACATACATCATCTTATGGAAATCAGCAGCATCACGAACACCTGCCTCACCCCGACTTCCTTGAACATTAGTCCAACAGCCTCTTTTATGGGCAAAATCCGTCATCATTGATGTCTAATTCTACAAAAAATCATCATGCAATACAATTGGTTGGGAAAGGTAATTTAAGTATAGTTGCTATATCTGTATATGGAAATAACGCAAGTGGCTTGGATAACTCTTATCGGGTGGGCGTCTACGCCCTTCCCTCTACACCACACGTGATTGATGTCACTACAAGTACGACGTCTCATTGGTTACAGTGTCTATAGGACCCTAGATTACATGGTCCCTTGTGATTGGGCAAGTTACACCCCTAAACATAAATCTCCATTTTAATTAGCAGCATGCAGAGTAGACACCCAGGTGCCTAGTGTCCCAAGATTCACCCTTCCTCCCTTCCATCAATCAGTGTTTTAGGGCTGTGTCAATTAGTGGGCTGGCTATGGCCTCGGATCTGTAGCCTCTTATCAGGAAAAGTTATGGTACCCTCTGGTTCTGGATGACATCAGGCGGTGGTACATCTTCGCGCCTGTCTGGTCACGTGTTGGTTCACTGTGAATCTGCTTCAGTTTCCAACCTTTTGCGCATTTAATTCTGTGTGCGCTTGGCCACCTGCATGGGCCTCTCTTATCTTGACCTTCACGGGCGGGCTGGTATTCTCTGTAGTTGGAGTCTCGTGAGCTCATGCTCACCTCCCCTTCTCTGGTTGACCTCGATCTCCCCGGCATAAGCCTCTCTTTGTTGAGTTTCGAATCCGCTCCTTCTCTGGTCTTTGCTGGGTTTCTAAACTCGGCCTGTCAGGCCTTAGGCCGCCTGGGTACATTTCTGCTTTCACAAGATGGAGTCGCACGTGTACATTGTGCAATATTGAGGTAGATATATGGTTGGCGCTTGCCGCTCTACTCTTCTACTAAGCATTGCAAGCAGTATCGATTTCTTAGCATCTTGCATTTCAAGCTTATTTACACACATTCAACAAGGCGGTTGCTTCCATCTTGCCTTATGGCACCATTCTCTTATGTTTTAACATTGTCTCTCCCCTGCATCCATTATCATTATCCTTGCAGTTACTAGTACTGGCATTCGGGCTTTCAGTAGCCAAGTCTGTTTGTTCTCGGGGCGGCTCGGCCCTTGGTTTATTTTCATTGGCCTTCCATTAAGGCCTTAGGGGTCTCCTCGTGGACCGTGTGCAGGTATTCCGTATCAGTGGCTGGTATGGCTGTCTGATAGGGTATCGTGCTGCCCAGGGTTGTCGCATTATGGCTGCTTCAACCGGTATTGATCTCCTTACGTACAAGGGGCAGAATCCCAGTGCAGCTCTCTGTTGGTTTATTTGCTCCTCATACGTCACGTACCACGGCGAGTACCTTACTGCCAACTCGCAATGGGGATAGGGGTGCGGGTCATATCTGGGATCTCCTCTACACTATCAACCATCTACAGGCAGGATTTCGGCAGGGCATTTGCACTGTGGACCAGGGATTTAGGTTAGAGCTGATTTTGTCCAGATATATTCTTCTCAGTCAGGTCCATGCCATTTTTGTTGATCTCTGCACTGCCTTTGACTGTGTCCCACTGTGGGAAGTCCTGCAAAAGAAGGGCATCCCAGGATACCTACTTGCCAATATACAATCCCCCTGTGTATTTATTTATTGAACATGTGTATGGTACCTATGAATCAAGTGTTTCCAGGTGCCACAACAATGTTGACAACAAGGCCACAGTTAGATGGGGCCTGGGAGGAGAGCTAACTAACCACTGGCAGTTGAGGGGGACACGGCAGTGTTGTGTTCTGGCTCCTCTGCTCTTCTGCCTATACATTAATGAAATAATAGAGGAACTCCTTAAATCTTGTGTTGAAACCCCCCCCCGCACCGCAAGCTAGGCCTTGACAGGTTTCCTGCGCTATTCTTTGGCAATGGCGCTGTAATCCTCGCAACGTCTCCTATGGGCCTAAAACATAATCTAGACATCTTTCTTAGAAAATTAAAAGACCTACATCTGGCGTTCATGCTATTTAGTAACAATCTAGCCAAGAGGACCATCCTAACAATCGATGTTGAAGGGCATATATTAGAACAGGTGCCGACGTACTACTTGGGCATCAGATTTTCTGGGATCCTACTCTGGTCCAACCAGAAGCTAAAAGCAGTAGTATCTCTTGATAAATATTGTGGGGGAAGACAACGTTTCTTTAACATCCATGGTAGAAGAGCCATCTCCCCAGCATTGCAAGGTCTCAAGCTCTATCTGCAGCTCTCGACTGGGCAGAAAGATGAGGACATCAGAAGGTACCCTCCCTCAGTTTATCGGAGAACGATTTGAGAGCCCTCCTAATGCAACCCAGGGGAGCGAACCTAGTTAGCCTCTGCTGGGAATGCAATCTTTCTCCTGTAGCAGAGGTGATTTCTGCAAAACCACTATTATATTGGATATGAATCTGGACCAATCCAGACCTAGCCCAATATCAAACAGCCTTAATACATGTTCTTAGCTTGGGTGGGTCTCCACAAATCCTATGGTGCAGATTTGTGTACTCAGAATTTGCACGGTTGGTTCTGATATCCTTGTGGGATTGCCCCGAAAGTATGAACTCGGGCTCCAAGCAACTTGTGAAGAACGCAAGCTCTGAGGCCACCCCATATCAAATGAAGCAGGATTGCATGGCTGAGTACTGGATGTGTGTATGTAGACAGCAAGCTAGTAACCGGATTTGTAAAATATCTTGACGTGATCACCCCCGGGTACGCACATGCTCTCTTTATCCAGCTGCGCACCAACACTCTGAAAGTGGCATCCTTCACGGTCAAATGGAAGCCCACAAATAAATTGACGTGCCCGGTCTGTGGTGCTACAGAAGAGTCAGTTTCCCACTTCCTGGTCCTATGGGTGGATTACAAAGACCTTGGATCTCGATACCTAGTCCACTTGTTTAGACTAAAACATATAAGGTCCACTGGATGTGCACTGGATCTTTGCAAGAACACATTATTTAAATATTGTTTTCTTTGTATCAGTATTTACATTGGGCATGGTTGAGAAAGTCTAAAAAGGTTTAAACTGGTTCCACTCGATTCTTCCGTTTCCACTCTAAAATATTGAATGCTTGCCCTTGAATTGTTTTAATCAATGTTGTATCTCTTACGATAACATGTGTCCTCTATTAAATGCACAATCTATTGGTAGCTCCAGGTTTGTTATTATGTCTGCTTTACTCCAACAACTGTTATTTATAGTTGATTATATTAATCATTTTAGATTTTAGATTATTTTATTATGTACTGTGTGATCTCAATGTCACCTGGCCTAGTAAGATCGTTGTCTTTGTCTTCCTTAGCTTAAGCCCAGCCACGAGAAGGCTCAGCCCCCCCAGCTGTTCCTTCCTATATTTGGGTACCTGCAGGAAGGCTGCATTTGAGGATCCCAAAGGTCAGGCTGGAGTATATCTGTGCAGTTTCTCCTGAATGGCCAAACATCCTTTGCCATTCAGTGCCTGATGCATAATACACAAAGCTTTGAATTTGACTCTGCCTTCAATCGGCAGCCAATGGAGAGATTGCAGAGCCCTCGTTACACCTGCTCCAATCGGAATGTGTGTAACCAGACGCACCGCTGTGTTTTGCAGCACTTGCAAGCACTGGATGAGGAAGGATGGTTGCGCCAAATAGATGGCGTTACAATAATCAATGCTTCCATTTACACTATCTGCCGCTATCTGAGCATGGAATTTATAAGGAACAAAAGGGAGGACTTTTTTCAGTTGTTTGAGTTTAGCAAACCCTAACCCACATACTGTATTGACCTGAGCCTCCATCGGCAAAGATTCCGGTATCTTTATTCCTAAATGACAGACTATTTTTGCTGGTTCTGGCAAAGGGCCTCTGGCGGACCAGTGATCAGGACCTTTGTCTTTCCGCCATTCAACTTGAGCCAGTGTGCCTCCATCCAACCCCGGACAGATTACAAACAGTTCATTAATCTTCCGCTCCCCTCAGCCTGTTTCGGGTCCAATCTAAATAGAATTTGGGTGTTGTCTGTGTAAGAGAAGACCCCAAATCCAAACGAGCGAATGAGAGCCATCGGAGGGCGAATAGAGTAAAGGGTATAAGGCTGAGCCCTGTGGGACACCACAGGTAACCGCAACCGAAGATGAACGATACGGGTAGAGGAAAACTGTTTGGGAACGCAAAACCAAGAAGGTGCAGAACCCATCCAGTACTGCCCCGGAGAACCCTGCCTCCTCTAACCTAGCTATCAGAATCCCATGATCATTTGTGTCAAAGGCGCCCGACAGGTCCAGCAAAATTAGGCCAGCTGTGCCGCCCTTGTCTCTGATCAGGCTAAGGTCGTCAAGTACAGATACTAGGACCGTTTTGGTTCCCATCTGAGGGCGAAATCCCATTTGGCCGCTGTCTATGATATTTTCTCCTTCAAGAAAAGTCCTCAGTTGCGGGGTCACCACTGCTTCTAACACCTTCATAAGGAAGGGTAGAAGTGAAATGGGCCTATATTTACCAGAACTGAGGCGTCTAGAGATGGCTTTTTAATAGAGGTATAACCAAGGCCTCTTTTAATTTAGGGGGAACTTGACCCCAGATCAGAGATGAGTTCACTGCTATGGCTAGAGTGTCATAAAACTCCTCGGTGCCAATTTTAGCAAATGCAGTGGGATAGCATCAAGAGGGGACACAGCTTTTAACCCTGCTACCGTCTTATTAATTTCCTCCTTATTCTTTAAAGCGAACACAGAGAAATGAGCGGCCACTTTTTCTTCTATAGATGGTAACGGAATCTCACTTTCTAGCATCACACGATTGTGATCTTCAATATTCCCCTTCTCTGTGATGCCTCTCCTGATCCCCTCAATTTTACTAATGAAGAAACCTGAGAGATTGTCACATAGTGATTGTGAGCTGACCAACTCTGTATTGCTACTTGGTTTGGTCAAATTTTGTATAATTTCAAAACGTTTTTTCGGGGCCTTGACCGCCGTTTGAATAGAGTCAGCAAAATAAAGAGATTTGGCAGATTTCAAAGCCTTATGGTAGGCTATAGATTGCTGCTTATAGCCTTCACACAGTTGAACCTCATAATGTTTTCTCCATGTGCGCTCTGCCTGTCGAGTCGCAAGGTGTAGCAAGCAGAGTGCTGGTGTGTACCAGGAGGCACAACGTAGTGACTCTTTTGCCATCAACTGTAATGGCGCTAATTCGTCTGCCACTGATGCATAGTGCTAGCCAGCCTAGCTATGTCCGATAATATCGGGCCCACCTCATGGGGGGCCTCGGCATACTGCTGAACAACTTTTAGAGAAAACCTGAGCCGGGTCAACTCTCGCCCAGTTATGTCTCAAAGTTGGACAAAAAATGAGAAACCTTTGGGGCGGGTATTCCTTTAGTTGGACCTCAGCGCCCTTGAGTATCTTTTTGTGTGAATTGCCTTAAATATGGTCGCATGGAATAGTAATAACGGAGTACTAGGTTCCTCTACTCCGTTAATTTGAAAAAGCAAAAATTGGCAGTTACTGAAACATTGAGCCCATGCGCCCACGTCTTTCTGAGAGAGAAAAAATCCCATGACTCATTTCTCAATTTTTCAGTGTAGTTTTGGGAGTTTTAATATTACAACAGTGCCCTCTGTGATAACACGTGTTTCGACGGGTTCTCCGTCTTTCTCAAATCAGTGCTTATTGTTTTAACAAGTTCACAAAGTCAAAATATATTTATGTAATTTTCAAACAGTCATTACAAAACCAAATAAAATCCATTCAAAAAAGATATTGGCCATTGAGGGAGGGGAAAACGGTAGGAGTGTTTAGGAATGGTAGAAAAGACAACATAAAAGAAAGAAAATAATGAAAGAAAATAGAAAAATGAAACCATTAGTTACTTTGGGTATGTATTTAAACATTATGCACATTCATCAGTGACTGTTTTCTTATTTTATTTTATTTACATTTACTTGACCATCTTGATAATGCATGGTTCGTATGGTATTGAGGTTTAGGAGCTTACCTGATGTTACTTGTTCTCGTTTCTACCTCTGTCTTGTGTTTCAAGTCACGGGTTAAATCCCAAGCTAGTTCAAAAAATGTATACGGATATGTGATAAATACACACGTGTCCTGTTCGTGAACAAATCTCATTCTAACTTTAAATTAATCTATCCTATTGTATGATGTGCGCTATAGTCAGCATGTTACGTTAATTTACTCCTAAAATCATATATATAGGAACATGTAATCCATAAAGACTCCATTCCCTTATTTTCTGTACATAGAAAAAGGTCTGCTTAGTCCTTTAGCGTTTCCCCGTGTTAGTTTGCATCTAAATTGTTACCTTTTGAAACAAACTCACGAGATCCCAGCTAACTCGTGCATTGATTGAAATTAAGTTTAGTTTGTTTCTGATGCAGGCAGTAGCTGTTCCCTTCGGCAGTTGCAGAACTCTTACCCAAAAGATGTTTTCTAAGGTAGCCCATACATCAGAAGAGCATCCAAAAGCGTTTTCCGCACCAGAAATTAGCGCAGGCACTACCTTTTGGCAGTAAAAGTTCCTTACCGGCTTTATGGAAAATTTTCCATACTTCTTATGTAGGACAATTGTTTGGCATGCAAATTGTCGGCATTTTGTTTTTACGAACTCTTCCCAAGGACTGTCGTTCAGGTTTGCGTTGATTTGCATGCCCAAATATCTTGTTTGTTACATTGCTTAGACACTTTTCCTACATGCCATTTGCAGTTTTTTTGCTTAGATCTTTTCAATTTTGCAGTGTTAACACCTCACTCTTTTTTTTTTTTTATTGATATGTAGGCCATTTGCTCTTACATACAAATCCACGGCGTCCATCTTTCGCTGCAGACCTATTGGTGTGACATCCAGTAGTATCAGGTCATCCGCATATAGCATCCAACTTATTGGAGAGCCATGTGTTCTCGGAGAGAATGATCGAACACTGTTGATGGATCTTCCAATGTCCGACAGAAATAAATTGAATATAATTGCAGCCAGTGGACAACCCTGCTTTACTCCACAGAAGGTGTTAATCGCCTCAGACATGGTGCCCTTTTGGTCTAAGTGGATTTTAATGCTTGTTCCAGTATGGAGCTCTCGAATGACCGCTAACAGATTTTCAGGACACTCCCACGTCTTCAATTTGTCCCAGAATAGTTCTCGATTTATGCTGGCGAATGCGTGGGAGAAGTCTATGAGAGCTAGATACACCTTGGTTCCAGTTCTTATGGATTCCATTTTTAATAGATTTATCAAGAGGAGATTCAGGGCACATCCTACTCCCTTGACAAAACCAGTCTGACGTGGGTCCAGATGTTTTGACTCTGCTTTCCATTTCACTAGTTGCAGCTGTAATAGAGTTGCATAAACTTTCCCTAGCACATCTAAGAGTGCTATTGGGCGGTAGTCCTTTGGGTCAGCACAGTTACCTTTCTTGAAAACTGGAATAATAATGGCACTCTTCCAGGATTTAGGACTTTTACAGTTGGCCGATATCCTCTTAAATAAAGCATGGCATAACTCTGCCCACATCTCCGGGTTTTGTTTAATAGTGTGGTTCGTTAAACCGTCAGGCCCTGGGGCTCTAGAGGAGCTGGCTTTTTTTATTACCTCCTCAATGTCCCTTTTTTCAAAGTTTAAATTCCAATTTTCAAGTGTGGGTGAAGTTCTCGCTTTTACAGCCACTCTACTTCAGTTATTACATTGGCCAACAATGCCATTTGCGGAGCTCCTTCATTGTTAATTAGCTTCCAGAATTCCGAAGAGTTTTTAGTTTGCAATTTTTCCATTATTAATTCTGAATCTTTTTGAATGCTTTGAGATCTGAGCCACTGTTTGTATTTTTGTTTGCATTCTCGTTTCGTGGTTAGGTAGAGGTTGCAGTCCGTTTTTGGCAGATGTCTTATTTGCACTCTCATTTCTCTCTTCCTTCTTATCACCTCTAAATCGAACCTGTTTTTTGCAGCAAACCCAAAAGCCTTAGAGCCTTGTTGTCTCTCTTTGAATGAGGCTAATAGGTGGTTATACTCAGTTTCTTCTTGCCCCTCCACGTATGACCTTGTAATGTGTTTTACGTCCGGCTCCTTTAACCTCAACCTAACTCTGTTAGATTAGACTATAACAGGAAAATTCCATGCAAAGGTTTGGGCCCAGCAGTTGTAACAATGGACACTATTAATAAGTCATGATCACTATGGCTCATAGGATACACCTCCAATGAGATCGTTTTTTGGTGTAATTTCTCAGTGACAAAGAAGTAGTCCAGTGTGGATTGCTGGTTGCCTCTGGACCAAGTTGGTTTAGCTGGAATGTCACCTGCAATATTTCCATTCAGCAACACCAGGTTTCTTAGCTCCAGCTCTAATGACCAGTTGTATTTTGGGAGGCTTATTCACTTTTAGGTCATTGTTTGTTGATAAGCAATTCATGTTCAGGTCTCTGCATATCACAATATCGGCAGTAACGTCTGCTTCTAGCCATTTGTCTATAACTGATGTAACTTGGTCTATGTAAGCAGTAGTACCTGCCGTTTTGTGATTCCAATATAGATTCAGGATGTGGATCCTTCTATTCCCTTCGATCTTCTGTGTAATTGTCGTTGTCTGAATGTAGTGGGACACATTCTTGGTTTTAATAATATGATATCCAGAGCTTTCTTTTTCACTATGGTTAATAGACCAGCCATGGGCCTACCCTTCATTTGTTTAATTGCGGGGTTGAAGTCAACCTCATACTCTCCGGATATGGGGCATTCGTCCAGCCACGTCTCTTGTAAGCAGACAACGTCCAGCCCAAGGAGCCAACTCTCTTGGAACAGATGCGAAAATCCTCTGGTGTTCCAGGACCCAAAATTGTAAGTTGGGGTCTTGGCCTCAAGTTGGCATTAGCTTTAGGTTGTCTTGTTCAGGGCCTTGGCTAGCCATCCCCAATTGTCAGGATCCACATTCTTTGTGTTTCTGATTTCTCTTAGACTACTTTTTTCTTTCAGAGCTTGATTACTAGCAAATGTTATTTGAATTTGCTCCCCCAAACATCTAGATTCCTGTGACACAATTTTGGACTCCCCTTCGTTTTCTGAATCCTGATTGCACTGGTGAGAAGAAGTCTGTTGCATTTTCTCCGGTATCCATACCTCAGTTGGTTTCTTCCATTAAGGTAATTCTGGTTAAGCTTCTGAGGGGTTGTGTGTGAGCTCATTGTATTTGCCTTCGTTAGTTATTTCCAGGATATCAAACCCTAGTGACATCAGCTCAGACGTTGCCTCTAGGATAATGTTTATTATCATTTTTGATTTCAGATGTAAGATCACTTGATCATTCTGCCCTTCTTGCGGGAATTCCACTGTTTGAATGTCGTTGGATTGTATGATCCTAAGACACGGTACACAGTGTAAGAGGTGTAGAACATTATTTCGATTCATGATATGATCGTCTCGGCTCTCAATTCGTTCCAACTTCACTCTATAAATTGATACAACATTTTTACCATCTTTATTTTCCGTTTGATATGATAGTTGTGATTTTGTCTCCGGAAACACCTGTTTCTGAGCAGGTTCCTTGCCAGTTGATACCCCCTTCCTGTTATACTTTACGGGTACAAACTTTCAGATATCAAAATAGCGCCCTCGATTTCCGTTCGCTGACTCTGATTGAGGTAGGATTTAATCTGATGAAATTTCTCTCCTTTCTAGATCAGCGTTTTTCTTGATTAACTTTTCTCGCCTTTCTTTTATGGTGAGAAAGATAGGGCTTGCCTCCGTAGGCAAGTCACCTTTATCCTGTACAGTCTTTGGTATCACCAGACAGATTCTTGGAGGGGGTGTTTCATTAGAAGCCGACTGCGGAATCGTAGTTTTAGCTTCAATAGCTAATTTGTTCATCTCTTGCAGTGGGATGTTGGGGCCTAAAGGTGTCCCTGTTGGTGAATCATATTCCACTGCTCCAGCTCGGCCACTTCTTCATAGACAGATAAATCCATCAATGCATTTATTTGATCGTCATCCTCACTTGTTTCCACAGTTCTGCTCTCAGGAGGCTCATCCATCAGCGCCGCCTCAGGGGTCTTCTTATTCTGGTTTGGTTTTCAGTAACATTTACTGTTTTAATGTTACGCAAGAACTTTCTGGAATCATTACAGCGTTGTTTTCTTTTCATACATTGATTTTTTGACTTTTTTACTTGCATTGATTTTTTAACCTGATTTTTAGGTATTTCAATCGATTGATTAGTGTTCCCCTTAAAGATCGGAAAAATGTTGTTGTGTCTTTCATTTTCATTATCAGATTGAACTGATTCAGTAGATTGATGGGTTCCGCATCTACCAGGGTCAGATGAAGTGGTTGGTGTTTGTGGGGCGAGTGTGGCTGGATTTGCCGTTGATCTGGTCTTTTCCAGAATGCTATCGAAACAAGACATGTTTCTTTGTCCCGGGGCCCCTCTTCCGGCCGACTCAGGCACAGTTATACTTAAAGAATTGGTTTGCGACTGGCTCTCGAATACTTCAGTCCTCTTCTCAGCTTCCTGATTGATACTCGTTGATTGATCATTTTGTCTTCTTTCCTTTTGTGTTGTTTCCTGCTGAGTGACCTCATCTGTCGTTAAATCTATGGGGGGTAGCATTGTGTCAGTCTCTTTGCAGCTTCCACTTAAGTTACGAGCTGCCTGTACCTTAGGGGGGTCCACTGCTGCCAGGTTAGATTCCAAGACTGCTAAAACCTGAACATCAGTTGTCATATTCAATGCACTTGGCCCCAGTTGGGTTAGGCAAGGATCATTGATCTCTTTTCTAATTGGCTCAGTCATAGATTTTTGTTTTTAGTAGGTTGAGTGCTTCCTTGGTAATTTCTGCCAGCAGCTTCTTTTCCATTCCATTAGTTTTTCTTTGGTCCGCCAGCATATTTAAGGAGGACTCTATTCTCTTATTGGAATCTTGCTGTATCTGATTGGGTAGTGTGATTTCCATGTCCATACCAACCAATTTTTAGTTTATCAGTGCAACCAAGGTAATTAAATCTTTAAGGTTCCCATCCACGTGCTCATACAATTTTAAAAATGGAGCAATTGAGATAGCAAGGGAGGACATCACAATAGGTTGAATCTCTCTCATTATACATCCCACTAACTCCGAAACGGTGCTCCTGATTCATATAGTGTGAAATAGGTTGCTGTCGTATTTTGGAGTGCCTTAATTCGGTATACTTTTGCACCGTACTGGACGAGTCAGAGGATGAGGATAATTAAATATTTGATTTTCTTGTGTCATGAGCAATTCTTTGCATTTAAGACGAAGTTGTAATTTGCTTTATTGGCGCATCAGATGTTTGCGTGCCTTTCCTCTGTGAACACGGCACTTTGGGGGATTCACTGTGTTCAATATGCCTTCGTTTGCCATAAGCGTTTTTCCATTTTGATAAGGGCGGGGCGCTAAGTGTCTCCTTCATTGCATCTGCAATGTTTTCAATAGCCTCTTTGGCGCTGGTCTTTTGGCTCACGGCAGTTACATTATCTTTGGTGGCAGAGCTGCATGATTTATTTATTAGAGAGATGTTGTTTAATATTTTATTAACCACTTCTAGCGAGTTTCTTCTATTGGTTCCATTAGAAGTGGACTCATTACTGCATAAGTTCTCTATTGCAGAATGATGAGCTTGATGGAACACTTCATCATCATTTGGTGTGTCGTTGCAAGTAGAGCTCCTGTTCTGAAGTGGTGCATCATTGAGGGCAATTTCATTACCACTAGAAT
The DNA here is from genome assembly GCF_040938575.1 of Ambystoma mexicanum. Classification (NCBI taxonomy): domain Eukaryota; kingdom Metazoa; phylum Chordata; class Amphibia; order Caudata; family Ambystomatidae; genus Ambystoma; species Ambystoma mexicanum. The sequence goes on along the minus strand of NC_090932.1, from coordinate 1,472,343,621 downwards.
TGGTCATTGAGGCGGGGGCTGACTTTTTAAACATTAAAGCCAGGACTCGCCGTTCTTCACCATGTACGTCTACATTGTTTGTTCTAATACCCTCCTCTCTGCCTTCCAGAGGTCTCTTTGGGGTTTTCAGTGAGGGGCTGTCTCCATTTGTAGGCAAGCTTTGCTTGAACTCCTCTCCCTGGCTGACCGGGGACTCAACTCCACACCCCCTCAGCACCCAATCCCGCCCCCGTCCCGCTGCGAGAGGAGGCCGGCACTCGCCGACGCTCGAACACCCACAAGGTAAGTCTCCTACAGGGGCTCCTTCAGGGTTTTTGGTGACAGAGCATAGGTCTGCGGGGCAACTCGACAGCCGATTTACACTCACGGGGTGTGCTTGAGTGCATAATTTAGGGCCCACCTCCCTCTCATTAGTATAGGAATCAGCGTTTATTTTATTGTTTCTTCCCCCCACTTTGCCCTTGGCCTAAGCGTAATCCGTGTTCACAAGCCGATTCATGGCTTATGCTGTTTGTCTCGCACACCAAGTCAATATTTGAATTGCTCAGAAGTGCGCCTTTAGTTTTGCTGGAAGAAGCTAGCGAGTTCCAGCGCCGCAATTGTTGTCTTGTCTGGAGATGCATATGTTCTTCGGCGTGTGTTCCAACAGTCGGCGCTTGTTTAACGCGTGGCAAATGTTCAGCGAGCAGTTTCCCATGTACTGCCGACATCCCGTGCCCAGCTTTTCAAAATATGAATTTGTGTGAAATCGTGAGTTCAGTTGGTTGACTATGCAGATCAGTAGATGGACAGGTCTGCACTCTCCAGGCTCAACGGGATCAAAGGAGTCAAACCCCCGCAGTCTCCCGAGGCCAACATGTTACACGTGTATTCACAGTTATCAAAAACAAAGGATAGGATTTACTTTAGAGACACAATAGTTCATGCCACGCAGCACACCTTTCTCGTCAGGGGCCGCGAGTGCATCCAGGCTAGCGCTTGCGACCGCTTGAAGTCTTTGTGTATTCAGGTGACCCTGATGTCAGCAAGGAATCACCAGCTGCGCTCAAACGTCTCAACCACGTCGAGATCACGGCAGATCACTTTCATCCACTTTCCGTTCCGCAGCGGATGGACGTTTTGAATGTTTATTCAGCAGGCAGAGGGGCCATGGCACATCTCCAACCACACCTCCAGGCAGCAGAAGCAGAAAAAAGATTAAGCAGCTTCACAGGTCACAACTCATGGCAGATCACTTTTGTCCACTTTCCGCTCACTTCTATACTTCGAGAAATCGACAGAAAATGTCATCTTTGTCGACACTGACAACCCTGAAGACCGGGTTCAAAAAGTGTCTTGATTGTGGGCCGAAAATGTAATTGACCGATCCTCATCGTATATGTTTGTGGTGCCTCGGAGTAGACCATTATACCTCGGACTGCTGCAAGTGCCAGTCGATGACAGGAAAGGACTTGAAAGAACGAAAGGGGAAATGGACGGTAGGTGGAAACCCCAAATCACCTACCCCGACCAAAAAAGCTTTGACCAACGATTCGAGAGGCGACTCTCCTCAGTGGAAAAAGGTTAATAAGTCGAGATCGAGGAGTGGCTCACCACTTCTTTTTGTCATCGAAGAAGTCTAAGAAGAGGCACCATAGGCCACCTTATTCGACTTCATCTGCGAATGCTTCCCCTGAGAGAGTATTTTGCTGACTGAGCAGAAATGCTCAAAATATTTGAAAAACAAAAGACTCCAAGCCATGCTCCTACCACGCCTTTGAAAGAAGCCGGGAAGGAAAGGGCTCGACCTATATCCTGCGCGCCCTCAAGCCCGGGGTGAAAGCATTATCGTCATCAGGAGCCGTCGAGGCCTAGATCCATTGACATAACTTTGAAGGATCTGTCGAGCCGAAAGCACAAACATAAATTGAGGTCGTCGATAACATTGACACCTTCGGCGGCACCTTCAACGCCAGCCAAACACTCGACGTCGACTTAGACGCCAGCTGCGCCATCATTGCCAGCTGTGCCATTGACGCTGAGCGCCCCACGAGAGTCTATGGTGCCATAAAAAAAAGGTTTTGACAGTTCCACCAGCGTTGAATCCATTGTTCATAAAACCCCTCATACCTGAGAAGACCTATGTGCCTCTACCAAGAAAAGACTATTTTAAGTCCCTTCTATATATGAGGAGAATGAGCCCTCAGATAACGAGGGTCCATTTGGCCTCCAATTTGGTACGCCAAATATCATATCATATCAGAAACTTTTATATCGGAGGAGTCAAGGTTGAGGGACCTTTATGACAACCTGCAGAATGCCAGTGAGGTAGACACCTCTCCTGAGTTGGAGTTTGGGAGACAAGAGGTTGGGAAGCATACTGATGCGTCTTTCAGACAACAGGTGGTAGACTACATGGGGTGGAGTAGGCCTCCATTGCCATTTGAACAGAATGATCTGACAGACATTCTGGATAAGGGTCCTCCGTCAGATCCCATATTACCGTTTCACATTGCTCTGCAGAAAAGGGTGGCGAAGAATTGGGAAACACCAGAAACCAATACGGCTGTAAATAACAACTTGACCCTGAAGTCCCGTCCTTCCAGTAGTGACCCTGTCTACCTGTCAAAACACCCCACTCCAGACAGTCTGGTGGTACAGGCAGCTACTGCAACTTCTAAGCAAGCGGCTTACCCTACCATCCCCCAGATAGGTACAACAAAAGAGTAGCTGGATGGGCAAAGAAGGTATTTTCTGCAGGTAGGTATGGTGCTCAAATCAGTCAACTCCACATGTACCCTTGAAAAATGTATGTTCACTCTATGGTAATGTTTATTTGTAAAGCTCCTATACACAAGTTAAGTGTTTCAAAGTGCTCATTTGCCACTGCATTTCCATGGCGGCAGAGCACATTCCCTAAGGGGATGAAAGAGACTGGTTCTTAGCCATAGTTGGAGATGGCAAAGAAGCCATGTGTGAGTCTCTTCAGTCAGGTTTGGATTCTGATGACCGCATCAGCAGAGCCATGGCTACTAGCACCGTTAGGTGCAGATTTGCGTGGTTGAGGATGTCGGGTTTTGCACTGGATGTGCAATCCAGACCCCACAACATGCCCTTTGATGGGTCTCATCTTTTTAGCAACAAGGCTGACGAGAGCCTTGAGAAGTTGCAGACCTCAAAGGCGACAGTCATATCTTTTGGTGCCGCTATTGGGCAACCTCAGTGCTGCCGACCTAGTGGACAGCCCTGGAGGGGTAGACTTTTTCGCAACTACTCCTCAGTTGGAAGGAGGAGAGGAAGGGCTGGTCGAAGGGGCCAAAAAAGATTCCCTCGTGGTGGACGAGGGAGAGGTGTGAAACCAGCTCAAGTGAGGGCATCTTTACCATCTGCCACTGCATCAGCCTCCTCAAAACCTCTCTGAGGTCTTGAGTCACAGTTCATCAGTGGGGGGCAGATTGTCGCAGCATCTAGAAGAATGGCGAGACATTTCTTCAGCTGCTTGGGCCTTGGATGCCATAGCCCACGGTTATTGCCTTTCTTTAATACAGCGACCTTGGAGCAATCCACCGGGGAACCACTCTTTGAGGATTCCAGATCCCCTCCTTGTTCAGGAAATTTTAACCCTGCTAGAGAAAGGTGCTATAGAACCGGTGCCTTTAGCAGAGAGGAACAAGGGATGGTATTCCCCTTATTTCTTATTACCCAAAAAGGACGGGGGACTGAGACCCATCTTGGACTTGAGATACTTGAACAAGTTCCTCAGGAAGAAAAAGTTCAAGATGGTCACACTTTCTCAGATCCTTCAGGACCTCCAACTCCGGATTGGATGGTATCATTGGACCTTCAGGATGCTATTATTTTCATTTGCCAATACATCTACATCAAGCACAGAAAATACCTGAGGTTCGCAGTTCACGGTTCTCATGATCAATTTTGAGTTCTGCAGTTTGGGCTGACCTCTGCCCGAGGGTTTTCACCAAACTGATGTCGGTAGTGGCAGCGAGTTTCAGGAGGGGGGGGGGATTCACGTCTACCCCTACCTGGACAATTGTCTGATCAGGGCGCATTCTCCCAAACAAGTCCTGGATCATCTCAACTTCCCCTGCCACTCCCTTCACAGACTGGGCTTCTCCCTCAATTACAAGAAGTCCCATATGACACCTTCTCAGAAACTCCAGTTCATCAGAGCTGTTGGGCATTCATCCTTGGGAAAGAGCTCGCCACCTGGGGGCGCAAGACATTCTGCACATGTTCACCAAATTTGTAAGTGCCCAGCGGCTCCTGGCCTTCTATTTATTTATTTATTTTGAGGTTGATCAGGCTCATGGTATCCTGCATTTTTCTTGTACCAGCGGCCCGCCTGAGAATGAGATCTTTTCAGTGGGCTCTCAGAACTCAATGGTCCCAGTTCACGGGAAACATGTTGGACCTACTTCAGGTTCCAAGCAGAGTCGCACAGGATCTACTGTGGTGGTGTTAGGACCCACTGCCAATGGTGTTCCCCTGGGAGGGAAGAGGAGGTCCTGATAACTCACACAGTAGCAGATGAATTCTTCCCACTGTTGTACCTCTCTGCTGTTCATGTAATAACAGACAAGGTGGTCTAGCAGTTGGAAGAGGAGACACGCCCACGACTCACCGGCTGTGAATATAAATGAATACAATCAGTATCTTTGAAAGATATACTGAAAACGCCAGACCCTCTAATAGACAGGAAACCTGGATATTATTTGGTGACGGTATCTGGTCAATCTAGCGCGAAGATGAAATGTCCCCCAGGATCCCAGCAGTGCGCCCTAAGCAGAGGAACCAGACAATGGTAAGGAACTAAAACAAGACAATTTAGTTTGCAATGAACAGAGAGGGGATTACTTCCTTACTGTAAGAGCAGTCTGAAGACAGATGAATATATCCTGAGTAGAATGTACACTGTTCCGTAGAATGTCAGTGTGTGGTATAGATCCAGGTAACCTACACTGACGGCACAAGGACGCCTAGGCAGTCCCAGTTCTGAGTACACCAACCTAACCTGACGGAACAAGGACACCTACAGCACCGACAGCAAGCGTCTCTAGTCCACGGTGCTAGTTGAATTCCTATGCAAAATAACCACACGGTGTGTTGGTTGTCTTCTGATGAAATGGTCAGGGCAGATGGAGATCCCAACGTGGTGTAAGAAGAAGTCTATGTAGCTTTCCGGGTGGGCAACGCGCAGGCAAGTGTAAGTATCCAAAACGTTATGCAGGAAGGAGTCCGTGTAGCGGTCCGTGTAGGCAACGTGTAGTCAGGCAATTTGTGTAGGAATAAGCAAACAGCAGCATGTTAGGCAGAAACCTGTGCAGTTCCCTTAGGGACCACTGCAAAAAGTTTAAGACTACAGGTGTTAGCAGTAAACCCAATTGGTAGCAGTCTGTACCACCCAGATTTACCTGGTAGCTGTGGCTGAGTAGTCAGACTTCTCTCAAGAAGAGTTAGGCAGTATATAGAGTATACACAATAAGGCTAAAAATACAGTAGCACAAGCAAACTATGACCAGAGCTTTGGTATAAAAGTATATAATTATTTATTTAAAACACACTTGTAAAAATACACTGGCACTATATGTCAAGCAAGTTCAAACACAGTCACTAGAAATATATACACCTCCCTAGATAATTATTTGACAAGTCTAGGTTAAGACCCCACTTATTGAGCAAAACAGAGGTGAGTGTGTTACCGTAGATGGCACTCCAATAATTTATTTAAAAAGGGAGAGAAAAGGCAGAATAGGAAAAACACACGGTACCAACACTTTTAAGAAACCACAGCAAGTCAAGAAAGGCAGGGCCTACTGTAGAGCAAAAAGTTCATAGGCCAGGCCCACTCTTGGAGAGAGTAAGGCGGAATGTGCCCAAGATCACACAGTGGAAAAGCACTTCAAAGTCTTTGCAGAAAAGTCAAAAGAGGTTGGATCAAGTTAGAAAGGTAATGTTAACAGCTCCGAGGTCACCCCAGGATAGAGAGTCAAGGATTTACGGGACAGTCTGTTGCAAGGGAGACTAGGGGGGGACACAGTACCTGAAATGGTGAGAAAGCTCCAGCGGGGGCAGTTGTTCCTGGCAACGGGTGCAAGTCGGAGCTTCGTCCAGGGGAACAGAAGATTTCGATGTGGAGGAAAGCTGGAGGTCGTTGCACTGCCAGGGAAGAAACCAGCCGCGGAGTTTCCCGGTTAAAAGGTACTACCCTTTTATTCGCGGTAGTGGTGAAGCATGGCTATCCGGCCGCCGGGGTGCTTGGCACGGGCGACTCGACCACGAGATGATCCAGGGAGGCGAAAAAGGCAAACTGGTTGGTCCCACCAGCTCAAGGGAAGAAGACTCTCCTGGAAGAAAATCTCCTCTGTCGTCGGGAAAGTGGTGAGTTTCATACAGCAGGGCTCCACCGGTGGTGTCATCGTTGTAGATGGCTCAGCTTCTCCCCTCTTTGGATTCCTTAGGTCCTCTGAAGTTCCAGTCCCCAAAGCCCTGCTTTTATGCAGCAAAACCCCCATTCATCAGCCTAGCTGTCATTCAAAAATGCTAAGTGGTGAGGCGGGCGGCTCACCACTGGGCCAATCACACAAGAGTGCGACTTGAGTTGCCAAGGCAACTCAGTCCAGGGTGCCTAATCCCCCTCCCACACATTCTGTCGACCCCAGACAGAGTGGCACCATTTGGAGGGCTTCTGCGGAGAAGCCTGCCAAAAAGTGGAACAATGGACTCGACTTGGGTTAGAGTTTCAGAGGCGAACACAAATGCCATTTTAGAACCGAGTCCTGGCAAAAAGACCCAACCGGGGAATAAATATTAAATAAATAACCCGGTGGTATCTTTAACATTGCACCAAAAAGTGGTGCGTTTAAAATGAATGGGAAAATCCCATAGGAAATATTCTGGTGGAATATTTCGCGTGGTATCAGCTGCCACCAGCCAGAAACTCGACAAGGGGGACTGGACTGTGCCCCCTTGTAAATCAGACCCAGGGGCAATCGAATTACCCCTACCAGTACTTCCACAATATGATGGTTTGTACTGGTTCTGTTCACAATTTAAGGCTAGTAAAGCAAATGGTGACTTTACATGCCCTGGGAGACAGTAGTCAGTCCCAGGGTATGGAGTCTGTTTGGGGGTCACTATGACACCCCTGTGTTACTGCACTGAGGGTGCTGTGTAACACACATACCAAAAACACATGAAGCCCTATGGAGTAAAAGACCCCATAGCCCATAAAACACATTACATAGTCAAAGGACATTCTCAAATCATGCCTAAGAGTGGATGAAAAAGAGTCTCACTAAAAAATAAACCCCAAAAATCCAGCAAAGCTGCTGGGGGACTCACTAGGTTTGGGAAATTAGCCTTAACAGAGAATTCTCCCTAACACAGCAGGGGAACGAAACAGGAAAAATGGAAGGAACGGATAAAGGGATAGGAATTCAGAATAACGGGGAAAGGAAACAAACGAGAACAGGAATACTAAATCAGGAATCAAGGCATAAGGATCAATACATAACAAGAAGCAAACGGGTTGTAACTTCAATCAGAAGCGCCCATCAGCTGTTGATGGTGGGATTAAATATCCCGACGTACGCGTCTCTGTGCGGCGCGACCCTCAGCTGTTGGATCACTTCCAGGTAAATGCCGTAATCGAGCAAGTGCTTTCTGTTGCCATAACGACCGGTACCAGGCTAGTAACGGGTTGCATCATTTAAACAAAGAATGTGTGTACTTTCCCATAGTTCTTGCCATTGCAGAGTGACCCTGAGCGTAACGCCTGATGGGCACTTTCTTATGTGAGTGGATGACCCGATTGCCATTCCTGACAGGTGGGCCTGTGAGGACAACATTCTGAAGGGAGAACCTTTTTGGTAACCATGGCCCCAGAAATCAATAGTGACGGACGCCTCACTCACGGGGTGGGGAGCCCACTCCAACGATCTGACAGTCAGCGGTCGTTGGTCTCCATCAGAGTCCAAGCTACATATCAATGTTCTGGAGCTGAGGGCAATCGGACTAGTGCTGAAGGCCTTCCTGCCCTCTGTACAGGGAAAGAATGTCCTGATAATGACAGACAACACAGTGGCCAAGTACGACATCAACAAGAGAGGTGGTGTAGGGTCACTACCACTGTGCAGAGAGGCAATGCAGCTCTGGCACTGGGTAATTCAAGAAGGAATCTTTCTATCGGCAGTTCCCCTAGCCGGAGAAGAGAACAGGCTCTGAGCAGGCAGAGCACAGTCTCCCACGACTAGGAACTAGCTCAGGAAGCGCTTGGAGAGATCTTTACCCTTTGGGGAACACCTCAATTGGATCTGTTCGCGACCAGTGTCAACTGTAAGTGTGGACTGTACTGCTCCAGGGATTTACCCCGTCAAGAGGAGCTCTAGGAGATGCATTCGTAGTGGAATGGGAGTTTCCACTTCTGTATGTGTTTCCTCCAGTCCTCGTCATTCCTCATGTGATCAGGAGGTTGAGAAGGTTCAGGAAACAGAATCCTAACTGCCCCAGATTAGGCTTGAAGGACATGGTACGCAGACCTGCTGGACATGTGCATCTGCCCTCAATAAGTCTTCCAATAAAAGGGGACCTTCTCTCGCGAGGGGAGGGTCAGGTACTCCATCCAGAAGTCAAGACACTCATCCTCGATGCTTGGTTTCTGAGAGGCTGGGATATAAGGATTGGGGCATCCCGGATGACGTAATGGAGATTTTGCTTTCAGCCAGAAGGCCAGCAACAAAGTCCTTGTGCCGTTGGAACAAATTCTGCAACTGGTGCAGGGAAAATAATGTAGACCCTTTTCTATGCAAAACACCAGAAGTGTTATCCTTCCTACTATCTTTAGCCAATTTGAGGCTCCAGGTTGGAACTATTGAGGGATATTTGGCAGCGTTATCCATCTTTAAGCGCTCGTCAGAAGAATGTTCATATTTCAAGATTCCACTGGTGACACAGTTTCTAAAGGGCCTCGCCAATGTGTTCCCCCCACCTCCTTTCCAGGTTCCAATTTGGGACCTTAATATGGTACTAAAATGTCTGTGTGCACCCTTTGAACCTTTACACTTCTGTCCCTTAAGGTTGCTAACCTTTAAAACCATTCTCTTGGTAGCTCTAACTTCAGCCCGTGGAGTGAGTGAGTTACAGGCACTTTCATCCAAGCCACCCTTTACTATCTTTTGTGATGATAGGGTTGTTCTAAGGGTTCAAAATCATTTCTGCTTTCCCCGTAGGACAGACAATTGTTTTACCTTCTTTCTATCCCCCACCTCATCCTGGCAAGGAGGAGGAGAGATTACACAGGTTGGACCCTCGCAGAACTTTAAGCTTTTATATATCTAGACTGTCAAAACTCTGCATTGATGATAAACTTTTCATTGGCTATACAGGCCACAAACTGGGTCAGGCTGTTGGTAAACAGATCTTATCCAGATGTATCCTTCTGGCTATCAGAATGTTAGACTAGCAGGGAAGGATCCTCCTGATGGTTTAAGAGCCCATTCCACCCTGGGAATGGCTACCTTTACAGCCCTGCAAAGGGGTGTACTGATGAAAAGAATTTGTGAAGCAGCAACGTTGTCTACTATTCACACGATCACAAAACATTACTACCTGGAATCTTCCCTCAGTCAGGATGGGAGCTTCGGAATAGCAGTCCTGCATTTGGTTCATGAAAACCATTAAAAACTAAATTCTACTCCCTCCACCAAATCAAACACTGCTTTGGGAGTCTCAAAGATTAGGAATACGTGGGAGGACACAATCCATTCGAAGAACAAGTTTCCTTCCCCTGGTAACGTCCTTTCGACTGGAGGTTCCTCCAACATATTACTCATCGCCCTCCCAACCTACCCCACAGTAGAATTTCCCATGCTTTTACAGCTTTTGTTCCTTGAAGGCTGAGTACGGTAATTCCTGTGGTTATGCGGGTATTTCTACTGTAAGAAAAAACAGAACTGAAGCCAAAAGGCCCTGCGCGCGCTATATATGCCTTTGATCACATCATCCTCGAGACGGAGGCCTTCGAGGGACATAGAGTGGTCGCCATTGACTCACAACGCCCCCTGGCGAAAAAAAAAATGCTGAAGCAGCTGAAGCTGGATATGGAAATATCAAAGATGAGGAACACGTGGGAGGAACATCCAGTTGAAAGAACGTTACCAGGGGTAAGAAACTTGTTTGGGTGTTGGATTCATCCTTCATCGATGAATCCACCAACGACGACCGGTTCATCAACAACTCTCCCATCGACGACGACCGGTTCATCGACAACTCTCCCATCGATGACAGCCTGTCACCCGCAGTCCCGTTGACTACCATACATTTGACGCCTGCTCTGTTGATGACAACCTCGTTGACGATGACAAAGGAAAAATCTCTGGCGACACATACTTCCTCGGCTCGTCCCGACTTGGTAACGGGAGACCGTCTCCCAAAGAGAAATCAAGGCACACAGCTGCGTCTACAGAGCACCCTCTTTTCGAAAGGTCTCCGTCCATACTATCGGAGATCATACTTCAACATGAGATCACATCTGACTTTGTGGCACCTCTCGTCGATGAGCAGGCTGCTTTTGAATCGTATCCCGAAGGAGGTTCTGAACTGCCTTTCCCAGATCCTACAGTTTTGGGCCTACTGAGAACAACGCAATCGCCCCCCTCCTTCTCCTCAATATCCTCTCCTTAACTCACACTCATTGCTCTCTATGTATGTGCTCTCTACTTTGCAAGCTCACCTAGGGCAATTAGACACCAGGCTCCCAATGCCTCAGGCTCCATTGGTCCCGTTGCTGCAGATCACCCCTCGCCAGAAGGATACTTCTGATGCCGTACGCAACCAAGGTTCTTGACCCAGGAAACCATCCCCAGCTAGACCTCCCCTTTCCTCTACAGCTTTTAGTCCTCAACGCAGGGATCAGGAGGAAGGGGAGCTGGATGACTCCGAGCAGGACATTGCCCCACAGGGCACCCTCTCCACAGCCTCCTGTTCTCCCAGAAGGGCAGACACTTGGGATACAGATCCAGACCAGGATGCTCCAGGTAGTCCGGCCCAACTATCTCCACCTGATGACATAGGGGCATTCCATGCCATGATGGCTAAAGCCTGCCAGGAATTTGATCTCCTCCCTGAGGAGGAAAAGGACTGGTCCTTGTTCAACCACACGGGGAAGAGGAGAAAGGCGATTTTCTCAATCCCTATACTGGATCACGTTTGGCAGGAGGGTCTCCGTACAATGAAACATCCTTTTACGGAGCCAGCAGTCAAGGGCTGCTTGGAAAAGAAATTCAGAGGGCCTGAATCCACTCTGAAGTGCTTATCGCAGCCTACACTGGATGGAGTCTGTTGTGTCTGCAGAGGCTAGCAGGAAAGCTCGCACCCAACACAAGTGTACCAATCCACCCGATAATGAGAACGTAAGTTGGACGCTTTTGGGAATAAAGTCCTCACTATTGGAGCGACTACTATAAAGGCTGCCAACTCGTTTGCCATCATAGCAAGGTATGGTCGTGAGATGTGGCACCGCCTAGAGCCACTATTAGACCACCTTCCAGAGCAGCAGAGGAAAGAAGCTATGCTTTTGGTGCGAGAGGGGGAGGAGGCATCGAACCATAGCATAAACATTTCTGTCTACCTAGCAGAGACTGGTTTCAAGCAAATTAACGATGGGGTGCTTAGGCGTCAAGCTTGGCTTCGCTCCACGGATTTACGGCAGGAGGTTCAACACAAGGTGGTTGACATTCCTTGTGAGGGTGAAAATCTTTTCGGGGAAAAGATTGACGAAGCTTTGAAAACTATGAAAGCGGATTCCGATACAGCAAGGTCCCTTACAGCCCTGCAGGGCAGAAGATCTTTTTGCCCCATTCGTTCCTTTCGTGGCATCTGAGGAAACACAAGGTTTTCGGGTTCTCGAGACAAGGGATACAACAGACCCACCTACTACTCCCAAGGCTACAGGCATTCCTTCCAGACCGCCCAACGCAACAAGGAGTACCAAGGTGAAAGGAAAAGGGGATCCTCCTCTTCACAAAGAGGCCGTCAAAGCAAACCATAACAATGACTGCCACATGGGCAGTCCGATAGGAGGGAAGGTGGCGTTCCACCTCAACGAGTGACGATCATTAACAGACAGATGGGTGCTGCAAGCTATCCAATACGGCCACTTGTTGTAGTGCAAGCATCCACAACTCCCCGTTCCTTCGGTAAAAACATCTCTCACCACTTCGTCGAGAGGTTTGTCTCATGCAACAACAATAAAAGGACAATGGAGAGGGTCCCCCCTTCGGCAAGAGGAAAAGGTACCTATTCCAGGTTTTACATGCTCAAGAAGCCAAATGGAAAGTGGTGCCCCATTCTAGACCTGCGGCTGCTGAACAAGAACATAAAAAAGCAAAGGTTTAGGATGCCAACATTGCAAGACGTTATAAGGGCAGTACAATCCGAGGAGTTTTTGGCATCTCGAGGAAGCTTACTTTCACATACAAATGCACCCAAGGCATCGAAAATTCCTCAGGTTCATGGTAGGCAACAGCCATTTCCAGTTTCGGGTTCTCCCCTTTGGCCTAAAGGCAGCTCCCAGGACTTTCACCAAGTGTCTGGCTCCTGTAGCAGCTTACCTCTGGAGAAACAGCCACCACGTCTATCCGTACCTGGACAACTGGTTGGTCAGGGGGACAAATTACCAGCAGACTTTGGAGTCTCTCAACACTACAATGCTCCTACAACATCTAGGCTTCGCCAACAACTTCAGCAAATCCTATCTGACGCCCTCGTAGAGATTGGTCTTCCTGGGGGAGCAATTCCAGACAACCCTCAATCAGGTGAAACCATCGAAGTAGAGGATAGAGAAACTCTTGACCCTAGCAGGCTTGTTTACACCAGGAAAATCTGTCACGGTCCGCTCGTATGTCTCTCCTCAGCACCATGTCATCCTGCATCCCCCTCATTCCAAATTGTCGCCTCTATATGCGCTCAGCACAGGAATTTCTCACATCCAGATGGTCCCAGATCCAGGGCTCCTGGTCGGACAGGGTAGTCCACTCCCGGCCGCTGGCAGACGCCATACAGTGGTGGACTCATCCCATCAACATCGAACAGGGCATAGCCCTGATGGAACCAGATTTTTGATACACTATCCTGACCGACGCCTCGTAGACAGGATGGGGTGCTCATCTGGACCACTAACAAGTCAAAGGCCTGTCGTTTCCCAAGGAGGCCTCTCTACATATCAAAGCCCTAGAGCTGAGGCCGGTGCCCTGGGCTCTCAAATCTTTTCTCCCCCTCGTCCACGACTCGGTAGAGAGGATTCTTACCGACAACACGACTACCATTTTCTATCTGCGCAAGCAGGGGGGGGGGCACACTCACAGGTCCTATCCCAGGAAGCCCAAACCATCTGGCACTGGGCCATCCAGCACAGGATTCAGATCCTGGCATTCCACCTGCCACGGATTCAGAACATACAGGCGAGTTCCCTCCGCAGGGACTCGTCTCAAACTTATGAGTGGCAACTGAACCACTCCCAGATAGCGAAGATCTTCGAGAATTGGGGAAAAAACAAACAGTGCCAACAGTTTGCCAGCAGCGTCCCTCATCCGAACTCCGGGGGCAGAGGGGGGCGCATTCATTTTTCTTTGGACCGGGATGTTCGCCCACGCATTCCCTCCTTTTCCCCTGATAAGGAAAATGGTTCAAATGATTCGTAAGGTTCCCTGCAAGATCATCCTAGTGGCCCCGTTCTGGCCCAAACAGGCCTAGTTCTCCAACCAGCTTCACTTGACGGTGGACAATCCTCTTCACCTGGCTTCCCAGCTGGATCTCCTATCTCAGAACAAGGGATTGGTGTGGCATCACAACCCAAGCTCCCTCAAGTTGGCTGCATGGCTCCTGACCAATTAGATTCCGGAAACCTAAATATACCACAGGATTGTCTCTGCATTTTGGCTGCGGCAAGGGCTCTGTCTATCAACACATCATATGCTTGTAAATGGGAAAAGGTTTTGCATCTGGTGTGCTCAACAGCCTAACCTACAGCCATTGCGTGTTTCACTTTAACAACTCCTTCCTTACCTTTTGCTGTTAGCAAAAGATGGTCTTGCAATATCGTCTATCAAGGTTCACCTAGCGGCGATATCAAGATTCATGCGGAAAAGAACTTCTACCCCGCTTTTCAGCGAAACGGCTAATTAGGCATTTCCTTAAGGGTCTTTTCAGGTCCCCCCTCACCCCTCCAGGAAATGGTTTTCTCCCGTTTGGAGCCTCAGCCTTGTTCTCTCAGCCCTCATGAAGCCACCTTTTGAGCCGATGTCAACAGCTGCCATCAGATTTCTCACTTGGAAGGTAATTTTTCTAGTGGCTAGTACGTCCTCCAGACGAGTATCAGAACTGCAGGCTCTGGTCATTGACCCGCCATACCTGCGCTTCATGAAGGACAGGGTTCTTCACTCTACAAATCCTCACTTCATTTCGAAGATCGAATTTGACTTTCACAAAAATACTACAATCACCTTACCAACTTTTTTCCCTAATGCTTCTACTCCGGCGGAAAAAGCCTTGCATTCCTTGGATGTCAAATAAGCTTTGAAGTACTAGCTAGATCGCAATAAATCGTTGAGATCATCCAAGCAACTTTTTGTGGCTTTCGGCCCTTCCAATAAAGGTAGGCCAATTTCAAAACAAGGCATCCCACTCTGGGTGGTGGCAACTATATCCTTCTGCCATACAAAAGCCAACAAACCACTACAGTCAGCTTTCAGAGCTCATTCCACAAGGTCCACGGCAGCCTCAGCAGCTCTATGAGTGGGCATATCATTGAGACATTTGCCAGGCAGCAACATGGGCAGTGCCTCACACGTTCACTAGGCACTATTGTCTGCATCAACAACATGCTGAAGATGCTCCAACACCTGTTCCAGTAAGTTAAGCCCAGCAGCTTCAGTTTTTCTTTTTTAACTCTACTCCTGTTTATAGCCTTAAAGTTATGTCCTTCTCTTTTTGTCATATTGCTGAAGGTCTATGTCCTGTTTGCCTGATATGCACCTCCAAGCATTTCTACTGCTGCACAGTCTATTCATAGCATGTGAATCCATGAAAGGTCCAATGCTCGAGAAGGGAGTAGTTTCTTACCTGTAAATCCATTTCTCCGATGTTGATATCTTTCATTGATTCACATGTGCCGTCCAGCCTTCCCTCTCAGGCAAACGTCCTCTTAGGAAATCCTCCTTTTGGGGAGGTTAAAATCTATGGGGAAGCCGCTGGCCGGAGCTATACACTCGATATCCAATTGGTGCTGCCTAAAGCACCCATAACAACGTCGATAGGACACTCAAGGTGTCAAGATTTTTTTCCATAGGGAAACTACTATATTAAAGTTACAAAGGTTTTCCCAGCCTGACAGGGAATATTCACAGCATGTGAATCCATGAAAGATACCAACGCTGGAGGAATGGAGTTACAGGTGAGAAACTACTCCCTTGTCATGCATTGCCATCAAATAAGTTCTGGCTGACCCTGTCAAGAGGGATGGGGACACTGGTCTGTCTGGGGTAAGAGACCTAAAAGGGTGGAAACCAGAGCCATTCCTACCCCACAGGGGAAAGGTGCAGTTGGGAGAGCCCTATTTCTTTCTTCCCCAAGTCCTATGTGCTTGGGAAGTAACACAGTAGATGACTCCATACCTGCTCCACATGATGCTGGCCAAGTGTTTTCTGTTTCTTTTGGAGAATTTCAACTACCAAGATGCACAGGGACCACAAAGCAGACCTGCACTGAGACCGAGGGAGAGAACGCTGCAAGCTCCGGTGCCAGCAAACAGCCAATCCGCCGGCTATTGGAGCCTGTGGAGCCATCCATACAGCATGTTGTCTTGTGGTGCACTTGCGTACCAACAGGGACAGAGACACTGAATGCACAGAACATGCAGCATTTTGATCTGCGTGGCTCACCAAACCAAGCCACAAGACATTGAAAACTCATGGCAGGGACACAGAGGCGATCCAATGCTATCCTGCTATGGGCGATAGTTTAGCAGGTCTGCCCGATCGCCTTTCTTGTAGGTAGGTATTACAGCTGCTTCCCCCCAAGAGTCTGGTAGGGTGCCTGAACTAATATATCATCAAAAAGGTTGTTTTGAAGTGGAAACTAGGAGTCCCAGAGATGTAAGTCGCTCTCTGCGTTGCTCCTCACTGGCGGGCTGAATTCGGGACTAGAGGCCCCCAGTAGAGCCCCGCTGCGAGGTGCAGACCACCCCCCCGATTCACTATACAGTGGGGACTCCCCATGAGCAACGCCGACCTCCGTAGGCCCACACAGCGAGG
Organism: Ambystoma mexicanum; assembly: GCF_040938575.1. Taxonomy (NCBI): domain Eukaryota; kingdom Metazoa; phylum Chordata; class Amphibia; order Caudata; family Ambystomatidae; genus Ambystoma; species Ambystoma mexicanum. The sequence continues at coordinate 1,472,327,317 of NC_090932.1, read as the reverse complement.
GGATTTGCCCTGGAGACCAGGCAGCACGGTGAGCCCACTCCCTGCAATGGTGTCTGAGAGACGTGTAGTTCCTTGTCAGAGCACCACAGAGTTTGCCGGCAGAACGAGGAGCCTGGTAGGGAGAACGGATCTTAGTCGTCGAGTGCCCTCAATTGAATTTGTATGGCTGGGCCATAAGCTCTTGCCGACTCCCCCTTCCCGTTGCCATGCTGAGACTGTGCAACCATCAACCGAACGGTCCGGCGTGGCAGAGCCTGGAGTGACTTCCTCCTCCCTCTCTGACACAACGCACCAACACTAGACGAGGAGCGCAAGAGGGGTTAACTAATCTTCCTGCAGGTTCAGCCTCCTAGACCCCCCCACCCCCGGTACAGCAGCATGTAAATCCAAGAAACCAGGAGGCTCTGCAACGGCTCGCAGGAGCCACAGAGCTGGTCACGCAGGCCCACAACTGAAGCGCGGCCCTGGGAGCTGCACACGTGGTGGCCGGTCTGCCGTGTCATTGAGCAGGCCATAGCTGGATAGCCTCCCCACATGGTCCAATGGCAGCAAAAAACAACAGTGCCATTTAGTGGTTCGGTGCCTGGGCGGGGGCCCCTGATGTGCTGTCTTGACCTCCCAACCTGCAATTGAGCCTGGTGGCATATAGCTCTTAAGGGACACCTACCCCAAAATACACATCTGGCCTTGGGTTAACGAAGCGAGGTTGCCCCTGGGGGACACCCTGCCTTATTTGGACAAGGGAATTCTTTGGAGGGGGGGCTGAGCCAAGCCCTGCTCAACCAGACAAGCGACATCCACAAACCCTGCCAGTGTGCCGCAAGCCTCTGAACTTCCACCGCATGACTGGGCGAGTGCACTCCTGGGGGCACCACCCTCCCCACTGATGTTGTAGAAGCCCTGAGCTAAAGTCCTTCTGTGCAGGTCGACTCATGAGCTGGGCAGCTGCTCTAAAGAAGTACCAGTTTGACCAGCTATCCCAGTGTCAACAGGACACCATACCCAACACTGCACCACAAGCCCTGGAGGAGTTCAGCTTGAGTGACGGCGCTCCTGGAGGAAATTGGGGGCTTTAGGGCAGATATTACAAAAAGACTGGATGGTCTCGACAAGAAGATGGATAGCATGGAGGACCGCATCCAGGGCCTGCAAGCAAACCAGTCATCGGTGGACATTCTAGAGTCACAGATTGACGTGCGCTTATCGAGCTGGAAAGGAGGGAAAAGAAGTGTGCATTAAAGATGGATGGGTTCGAAAACCGAGAGCCCAGAAACAATCTTAGGTTTTTTGGCTTTCCGGAGTGTGAAGGTGAGAAGCAGACTGTCACGGCTCGCTCCCTTCGCTCCCGTTCCCGTCACTTGGGGGCATGTTTTGGGGTTTATTCCCTACTGGACATTTCCTCCGAACCTTATGCTACAGTGCTGTGATGAATTGGGAGCGCTAAAACCTTATTTTCCAAGTTACTTCCCTTCCGGATCCATTCCAGGTTTTTGGCAGCCAGCATGCTACTTTAATCTAATGACTATGCTTCCCAGAATGCCTGGCTCACTGCTTCACCTCCTCCCTTGCAGGACAAGGTTGGGTGGAGGATAGGCAACACCTGTGGCTGCAGGTGCAGCAGGCGGCACACCTGAGGGGTGTGCTCGTTAAGCAGCTTTAAAAGCCTCAGTTTGCTTCAGTCCAGCGCTGGTCATTGTTGCAGTGTTCATGTTGTGACTGGTCCCTTGTTCCTAGCTTTTGTGCCTAGTTCCTAGTTCCTGTTTCTTGTTCCTCTGCCCTGGATTTCGTATTTATGTGCTTAATTGATTTCTGCTTTCTGGATTTCCCTTTCTGTCTTCCTCTGTCTGCAGGCAGCCTTTCCCTGTGCTTTACCCTTTGATGCTGCCCAATTTGCCTGTGTTCTCTGTTTCTTTGATGCTGTCCTTTGCTACTGAAAAACGTGATGCATTAGTCTTTCCCTTTATAGATTTAGCTTCCTGCCTTTTCTCCTTGGATGGGTGGGAAAGGTTTCCTTTTGTGATATCATTTTCCCTGCCCCTGATCCTTACTTTCAATTGGGATCCATTCCATGTTTTCCATTGCACTTCTGCATTTATTTCCCATTGATTATTAGGTGTGGGGTGCTGTTGTAACTAGTCCCTGTGTGAATGCCTTTTGTTTTCCTCACTATTCTATAATCACAATTCCTACTTGCCCCTTGACTTGGGTCTCATGTATTTAGTTATCCTCCACCCATTGCTGTTATAGCTTTCTGGGTCCCTGTTTGGTCAGCTGGGTTTGTGGGTTTACTGACATTCAAGTGGTCTTTCCGGTCCTCGTGAGTACTGTTTCTAAGTTCCTTATTCAGTATCATCCAGAGTGTCAGCTCACAGATCCTGTCCTTGCTTGCCCTCTACGTGGGCTTAGCGCTGTCAGTATCTGTAATAGCATAGTGGGTAAGGAGTTTGCCAACTTTCCTTTCAGTCATAAGGAGGTTCTAAGTGCTTACCCCACATCCCTTTTCATATATTGGTATTATTGTTTCACTCTATTTGCACTCCTGGGTTTTAGTATACACAAGTCTTGGGTATTGTATGCACGTTGTTAGGTTCAAAGTTGTTCACTGTGCGATTCCGTGCACATTTCCCTTGCCATATTCATTGCCTTCTTCCTTTCTTAACACAGACTGACATTACGAAAGCCATAAACAATGTTTTTAGGAAGCTATTCAACAAGGGGAATACCTGTGAACCCACCATTGACAGGGCCCACTGACGGGATCCCATGATACATTGGTACACACTTTAAACGCTTATTTAGGGTTTCATGTAATTGTACACGGTTTAAACACTTTAATTGGAGGTGCAGGAGGGGTGAGCAGTAGGAGGATTCAGTAGTGTATGGAGGTGGGTTTGGATGCTGGGGTTGGTGATTGGAATTATGAAGTGTTCCTTAACTGGGCTTTTCAGGAGGCCTTTGTTTCCCCAGGCAGGATTGGTGGTTCAGCATTGCAGCAGTGATTGGAGGGGCCAGATTGTGAGGTAGTTTGGAATTCCACTGGGAGTTCTAAACTGCCTTTCATTCTATTTTCTCAAGAGGCAGGTCGCAGTTTCTTTAGCTCAGTCAATAAGTTTAGAAGTCACTTTAGGAAGTCACTGTTCTGAGGGAGACTCCATGTAAAGACAGTATACAGATGAATCAAGCGAAGTCTCAGCTTTTAAGTACTAGAGTTTATTAAGTTAAATGTAGTTCTGATCAGTTACTTTGAGAAAAATATTTAATTGGACTGAACTGTCTAATGAAAAGATCTTCGTGTGCAAAACAGATTTTATGAGAAGTATGGTTGAAGCAGTTCAGTGAATGGCAACAGTGCGCGCATATAAAAGGAACTGAGAATTTGTTGCGTACTGCGTGCGAGTTAATGAATTAACAGGCGTGCAGAGATTCGATTGTATAAATATAAACTAGTTTTGTTACTAACCTCGTTGGAGCTAACAAGCAAATCTCTGTTTGCATTTCATATGCTTCGCTCGTATTCCGTTCGATCGACATTAGAGAAAAGGACACTCTGACGTAATGAGTCGGGGCTTTCATTGAATATTCAAACCAGAGCTCAGCAGCATTTTTTCTCAGCATGTCGTGGGCAGCCAGAACTGTGAAGTCTACGTAGAGTTGCGCAGAGGAAATTAGTCAAGTGGAGCAGTTGTTGAGAGAGATTTGACGAAGTATATTAAGAGGGAGTTGCAGTCTGATCATCAGCGGGCAATGAAGACAAAGACAGCCGCACAGGTCAATTACAATACGTGCTGATAAATGAATGAGCAGTCAGTGGACTTTATCAAGAAGTCTTTTATTGTTTGAGTAACGCCAGCAGCAGTTGTAAATTCAGTATTTTCTTCAGACAAAATGAGTGAGACTGATTTAAAACATGTCAGAGTAAAGAGTCCCTGAAAAAGACTGTTGCAGTGGAATTTAGTAAAAGGAAGAAACTAAAGAGTTTCAGATTATTTTACAGCAACAAATAAGCCAAGCCTATTAGCAATTGGAGCATAGGCAGCAGTTACTAAGGAAGGAGGGTGGCAAGGTATAATAAATCTTTAGAAGAAGAGTTTAGCAGGTAGTAACCTGTATAGCATTGTCTTGTAGATCACCACAGACACTGAGGTATCCAATCCAGTTCCTGAGGGCGTCAGAGGGTGCCAGTGAAGATCTGCGTTTTTTATTTTCTCCATTCCCCTTTCCCCTAGAGTTTGCCAGCTTGTTAGTTATATCTGCTAAGAGACTGTTGGGCAGGCAAACCTGGGGGAGTCTGGTGAGCCAGCATCACTCCTGCAGGAAGTTTCAACTGGACCTGACACCCACAGAGCGGGTGGGGGGATCCTGTGTTCCAACGATGGTCCTAGCCAAGTTTCACTATGAAACGGAAAATACCAAAATCCTAGACATGACAAGAAAGAAGGGCCTGGTGGAATGGGAAGCTTTGAAAATCACTGTATTCCATGATCTCTCAGCCTTCACCCTATCCAGAAGGCGACTATGCGCTCCACTCACGAAACGGCTGAGCTCCAAGGGAGTTTGCTTCAGATGGGGCTTCCTTTTCTTTCTCTCTCTCTTTTGAACTTGATGGCTACAAATACCACCTGGTGTCGGAGGTCGACATAAACAGAGTAATGCAGGAACTCCTCTGTGAATCAGCCCCCAAACGCACTCTGGGGGGTTAGTTGCATTCAAGAGGGAGGAACATTTGTTGAATATGAATCCTTGAGTGAAATCCTGGGGAAAGACTCCATGACAGTGTTTGAATACTTGCGCCTTAAGGGCCTCATGACCGATCCAAAATTGCTTTTGGAGATTTCATGACCACTCGCACCCTTTGAGAAATCCCTTAGTAAAGCCACCAGGAGGAAGGATATATTGTCCATATTATAGAAAGTGCTGGAAACCTCGGAACTGGACTGTAGGCAGAGGTTTTTTTAAAAATAATTCTGGGTCGAAAAAACAGGGAGGGAAATCCCAGACTCCACCTGGAAAAGTGATTTACAAACTGATATTCTCAGTGAACCCATACACCTCAGCGATGGAGTACAACTTTAAACTGCTCCACTGCTGGCACCTCCCCCCTTTGAGATTGTCAAAGATGTTTGCGGGATCCTCTCCGCTCTGTTCCAGGGAATGTGGTTTGGTGGGATCGTGGTACCATATGTGGTGAGAATGTCCAAAGAGTATATTGGGCTGAGGTACTTAGTTGGATCAAAGACACAGTGGCAATTGCCCCGGGATTGAATCCTTTCCAGGTCCTACTGGGTGCCCCAGACATTGAGAATGGGGAGTTCAGACTCCCAAAACTAGTAGAATCAATGTTGAGCGTGGGGAGAGTACCCCTGGCCCATAATTGGAAAGACAAGGTCACACCACCAACCAATCAACTGATGATGAAATTATGGAACATCTATACATATGAAAAACTGGCGACGATGGCCAATGACTGCTGTTGAGACTTTCTCCCTTGAATGGGGTACCTTTATGTTGAAATTGGGGTCCAGAAGTACAGGCCTGTGACTGGGTCCCCGGGTGTAAGAAGGAGCGCCTTCGCTCAAGCCCCCGCTTCCCCACGGGAACTCAGTGTTGAATCTAGGAGCCAATGATTAGACCCCTTGCCTGGACCCTGTGTGCTAAGTGTGCCTAACTGCGTATTTATGTTCTTCTGGCACCTGGAGTGGTTGTCCTGTAGTTTTACTTTTTTTTTCTTCTCCTGATTATGTGAGGGGGTGGGTAACGGGGTGGGGGGTTGGGGAAAGTTGAGGTTTTCTTTCTTGTTGACCTATTGCGCTTGTATATCTTTTCGAAAATGCTAATGAACATCGTTTTTTTTTTAAAAAAAAAAAAAAGGTTGTGTAGAATGATGGACCATAGAGGGATGTCTGATTTAAAGATTTGGTTTGTAAGTCCATTGGGCCCAGATATAGAGCCGCAAAGAACTTCACCCGGACCTGCTCCTCTGACGTTACTCAGTGCGTTAGCCTGCCTTTCCTCTCACCCATTCACTATAGCGCAGACATTTCTAGTGTTATGTTTCCAGAGCGCTCTGAACATCTGTTCACCATCGTTCTGTAGTCGAATATGCCTCTGAGATTTCGACCAGTGCCCATGTTTGAGGTGAAGTCTTCTTCGTTCAATATTCCCGTCTTCCACGCTTAGATGTTTCTTCTTTAGCCAGCAGAGTTCATTCCTTAGTTCTCTTTTTGTTGTTAAAGTTTCTTTGTTGAAACTATGCTGATGATTCCTAACAACCCTCTCCCCCACTGTTCTGGGAGTTTCTACATCCCATAAAAATTACACAAACGTTGTGGGATTAAAGAGGAAGCAATATTCTGAATCCATTAGGCACCGAACCCTTCGTGTAAGTTCCTTATTTAAATGTGAGCTTCCCCATTTAAACTTTAAGAGACGGTTTTTCCCACTATTCACGTTTAAAGCCAGTGCATATCTTGTAACGTTGTTTGTAGTAGCTACTTCCAAGGAGCAGGTTAACTTGAGGTGGTCACTCCAGAACGTTATCCTAATCTTAAACTCTTTGCACAGACTGAAATGAACTTTTGCCAAAAAGAAGTAGTCAATAGTAGACCACTGCATGCCTCTCCCCCATGAGGCTGCTGGTGGAACATCCCCCTCAATGTTACCATTCGCCATGCAAAAATTCCAATCATTTAAAAATGACGACCACTTTAGGCCCATCAGCATCTCATCCCTCCATAGGTCTTTCTCTATCTGTGATTTTATGCACTTGGCATTCAAATCGCAAGATAATATAATGCTGCCTGCCCCATCCTGAATCCGTAACTGCGTCAAGACTTGGGCAAAGCGATTAAGAAAAGCCGGAAGAGGAGAGGTGATAGGATTCCACTAGATACTAATCACACTGAGAGTCTTCACCATTGTGGAGACCCTGAGATTGGTAGATATTGCCAAATTTCCTGGAGTTTCATCATTGACCTCCTCTATTCCCAAGAAGATTGAATTCCGTAGTGCGATTAGCATCCCCCCAGATGGTCACCCCTTTTCTTTATGCATTGCTAACTGTCCATCCATTTTAAAAGAATGTTTTAACCAAGTTTCTTGTAGGGCTAATATGTCATAGTTGCCAAAGATTTCTTCTCTGCTTCCCTTATTTTTGAAAGAGCTTGAACCCCTCATATTCCAGCCTAGCCATCTTATTTCTCTTGCTGCTAGAGTGAGGCCTCCGCCAATCCCAATTTATGGAATACCTGGGAATTTATCTCTGCAACCAATGCCCAGGGATTTTGGGGCTTTATAATTAATTAAGCTGATTTTGGTGTGTTCAATCGGTCCATTGAGTTAGATGTATTTTCTCGTAGCCTGACACTACATTCACCTTCTGGACTTTGAGTGGATTTTCGGGGCCTTGATTTCTCTCCCTGAACTCTCATGAAGTCTGGTGACACTTCTATACCTAGCGTCCGAAGTGCTGGAGCAGCTGCTAAAATTGCTTTTGTTCCCACTCTGGACTTCAATCCTATTTCCGTTAGACTATAGTTACTATTATCCGGAAATTTCACATATTCAATACCTTGCAACCAGAAAAGGAATAACTCGTCGGAAGATTGCTAGGATTCCACTCCTGTTTAGAAATGTAGTTTTGTTCCTTACGTCTATTCGTTTAATCCAAATTTTTGATATTGCAAAGGGTTTCGGTACGTGATCAGATTCCTCGGCTACATTAATACCCTTCCCCTTGCTCCTGAGGAGGTCCCTAATCATGCTTCGATAGCTGCTCAAAGCCTGTGTCTTGTGCGCCTATTGATTGTATACTATTCTTTTCTGCGACTGTCTGTGTTGGCTATGCAGTTCTCCTGTCGAGCAACATTTCCTTCTTGCGTATCCGTAGGTATTATAGCTGTCCTACCTTTGTCTTTATTGCTACGAAGGAATATTGGGACTATCCTTAGAGCTTTTGGAGGAGACATTGTTTGGAACCCGATGGTGATTTTGAAGCTACACTGTGGCAGCTATTGGTTTTCTGCCCCACTACTATTACCTTTTGCCCTCTTGTGTACACCTCCTGTTTCCTTTGCTCATGTATGTCCTGAGTCTATTTGAGGTTTACAAGTGGGAGCAAAGGCTATCTTTGAGGAATAGTTGGCTTTGCGATAGAATTTTAGGTAATGATATAGCTTTTAAAAACTGGGCGCTAGATGTTTTCTGTTTTTCTTTTATTTTTGAGGCTGAGCTATAGACTGCGCAGACTTCTGTTCCCCTTCTGAAATGTTTTCTTTTTCTTCCTCTGTTTTCCCATTGGTATTATTTACGGTGTGAGTCTGTTCAATCATAGTTTCATCCCTTAAATTAATACAGGGTGGGCTTGCTGGCTCCTTTCCCCTCTTCTAAATCGCAAGTTTGTGCTGGCCGAATAAATTCCTCCATCAGTGATTCAGAAAGAGGGGTTTAGTTTAGTTTATTAATTTATAATGCGCACCAGACCCAAAGGTATCCAGGCGCAACAGTACCGATAATGCAAAGCTTGATTAACAGGTTACATAATTATGCAGTGTATACAGGTGCAGTAATTGCAATTTAGTGCATGATAAGGCAAAGCAAAGTACATATATATATATAAAATACACAGTTATTAGCAAATATACATCAAATATACAGCAGTTGTGCCGGGTATCATCGAAATCTGTGGAGGACCCTTCCTGGGTGTTTATCGGCCCCCTTTCTACTGAAAGCTGACTCGAGTGGACCACATCCCTCGTGGATTCAACTGTCGCAGTGAAGGTATTGACTGCGTCTCATGTTGTTAACCAGTTTCCCTGCATCACCTCAGTGCTCTTAGATTGTTCCTTGATAGCTAATTTTAACTCAGAAAGTGGTGAAAACAGTCCATTATTGATGGCTGATTTCAGGCCAACCACAGAGCTTTCGCACTCCCCCACTTCACTAGTAAATTCTAACAACTGAATGTGTTTGAACGTACCCCCGTGTGTAACTCAAAGACGTTTACCAAGGAGTTGAGAACAAAATTTAAAGATGGCAGAGTTTGTTCATTTGCACCCCTCTGTTGATCTAATTTGTCCTCCCCTTCGTCTAGAGTCCATTGTCCTCTTTCGTTTATTACCAACCCTTAGCCTATGTCTTCTCTGTTGTTTGAATTGGACTGAATGCTGAGTTTGATAGTATGGGAGTTAATGTAGTAGAAGGATGAGGTAACTTCTTATGGCGTGTTTTGGGTGAGCATAGATTACTGTCACCCATTTGACTCGAATTTTAATTACTCATGAGGTCATCCAGTTCAAAAAGATCTATATCCTCCACACTTGGGAATTTCCTTCTTGGAAAAAAATCTTTGATTGTTCTATGGTGTTTGCTGTTCATGTGAATTCTAATCCCTGCATGTAGGAAAGTCTAAGGCATGGAATATTTGTGGGGGATCTAAACCTATTTCATGTGCAATTTCTCTTCCTTCCTTAATGATGAGGGCTTCACTTGTCTACTTTGGGGACCCATTTCAGACAATTCAGATATAGCCCTTGAAGAATGATCATTTCGATCATGTATCTCTGCCACCCCCAGGTTATCTAGTTTGGGGGATCTTAGGTCATTCTCTAAAGCCTCACTCCTCAAGTAATACATACTTGACATTTTTTGGTTTTAATTTATGATGTTGGAGATGTTATAAACCACCACTTCTCGCAGCCCCAAGAGATGAGTAAAGGTAGTAGGACTAAAAGAAAGACAATTAGGGCGGCGCTCTGGCTCTAGGCCCGCAGTTGCTGGCCCAAGAGATAAATTACACAATACTTTTCCCAAGGCTTCTTGAAATATGGACAGTTTATTCAAAAGACATCAGAACAACCCATTGGTTAATGGCGTAAAAAGAAAAACCTATTAAGGCATCTCCAAGTTTCTAGGCCCGCAGTCACTGCCCTCCAGAAGAAATTAAACAATTTAAGCGCTTCGTAAGACTTCTAGAAGATTGGCGATCGGTTCAAAGGCACGCTAAAGACCCGCTGTCACTGTTGCAAAGAAATACCGTGCACAGAACATGTTGATGGTTCAAACCCTTCTTCAGCCCACAATCACTACCCACTATACTAGAGCTCTTGAAACCTCAGCAGTCAATACTTAGAGCTTCAATGTGATATTCATGTATTTGTCTCTGTTAAGGAGAATTCTCTGTAAAGGCTAATTTCCCAAACCTAGTGAGTCCCCCAGCAGCTTTGCTGGATTTTTGGGGTTTATTTTTTTCTCCTGCTAAGAGTGAGACTCTTTTACTCCCACTCTTAGACATGATTTGAGGTGTTCCTTTATCTTTCCATGTGTTTAATGGGCTATGGGGTCTTTTACTCCATAGGGTGTATGTGTTTTTGATGTGGGTTACACAGCACCCTCCGTGCCGTAACCCAGGGGTGTCGTAGCGACCCCCAAAATAGACTCCATACCCTGGGACTGACGACTGTCTCCTAGGGCATGTAAAGTCACCATTGGCTTTACTAGTCCCAAATTATGAACAGAAACCAGTACAAACCATCATATTGTGGACGTACTGGTCGGGGCAATTCGATTGCCCCGGGGTCTGTTGTTCGAGGGGGCATGTCTCCGTCCCCCCTGATCGAGTTTTGGCTGGTGGCAGTGGATACTACTTTTTATATTCGACCGCGAATATATTTCTATGGAATTTTCCCATTGTTCGAGGCTACCAACTTTAATTATTTAATTCTTATAGCCTCGAACATATCACCGGTTTATTTATTTAATATTAATTCACCGGTTGGTATTTTTTGCCAGAACTCGATTCTAAAAATGGAGTTTGTGTTCTCTTCTGTGACTCCAACCCAAGTCGAGCCCTTTGTTCCACTTTTTGGCGGGCTTCTCCACAGAAGCCTCCAAAAGTGGTGCCACTCTGTCTGGGTACCACAGGGGGTATGGGAGGGGGTTTAGGCACCCTGGACTGAGTTACCTTGGTAACTCAAGTCGCACTCTTGTATGATTGGCCCACCACTTAGCATGTTTGATTGACAGCTAGGCTGAATGAATGGGGGTTTGCTGCATAAAAGCAGGGCTTTGGGGACTGGAACTTCAGAAGTCGCCACAGGACCTAAGAATCTGAGGAGGGAGAAGCTGAGCCGACCTGCAACGACGACACCACCAGTGGAGCCCTGCTGAACCGTCTCGCCACTTTTCCCGACGACAGAGGAGATCTCCAGTCCGGAGAGTCTTCTTCCTTTGACTGGTGGGGATAACCAGTTTTCCCTTCTTTTCACCTTCCTGGAGCATCTCGTGGCCGCCTTGCCCGTGCCAAGCACCTCGGCAACCGGAATACCACGGCTTACCACTACCGCGAAGAGAAGGGTAGTACCTTTTAACCGAAAGGACTTCGCAGCTGGTTTCTTCCCTGGCAGTGCAATGACCTTCATCTTTCCTCCACGGCGAGACCTCCTCTTCCTCTGGACGAAACACTGACTTGCACCCGCTGCCAGGAACAACTGCCCCCGCTGGAGCTTCCTTCACACTTAAGGTATTGTGTCCCGCCTGGCTTCCCTTGCGACAGATCGTTCGGGGTGACATTAAAGCCTCGACTTTCTAACCTGGGCTGGCCTGGGACAACCTAGCTAACTTTTCCTGACTTTAATTTCATCCTTTTTGTGCGAACTATCTACAAGACTCTTGGGGCATAACCCCACTGTGTGACCCTGGACCCCTTCTGCTTGCTCTCTCAAAGAGTGGGCCTTGCAATTGACTTCCTTGCTCTCCAGTAGAACTTTGCCTGTCCTGCCTTACTGTGGTTCTTGTAAAAGTATTGAAACTTGTGTGCTTCCATAACGCTGCCTTTTTCCCTCCCTTTTTCATAACTTATTAGAGTGCCATCTTATGTTAAGCGCTCACCTCTGTCTGAAAATAAGTGGTGTTTCTCACTAAGACTTGTCTAATAAGTAATTAAGGTTGTATATATATGATAGTGACTGTGTGCTGAATTTACTTACCTCTTTTTTGCTAGTGTAATTTACAAGTGTGACTTTAAATAAACAATTATATACTTTTACACCAAAGCTCTGGTCAGTGTTTGCTTGTGCTACTGTGTCTCTGTACCTATTGTGTATACTCTATATATGGCCTAACTCTTCTTGAGGGAAGTCTGAGTGCTCAGCCACAGCTACCAAGTGAATCTGTGTGGTGCAGACTGCTTCCAAGTGGGTTTACTGCCAAACGCCTGTAGTCTTAAATCTTTTGCAGTGGTCCCTAAGGGAACTGCACAGGTTTCTGCCTAACACTCTCAAACCATTTGCGTGTTATTCTCAGCGGCTCAAAGGCTCCCGCTGCCTGCTGTCACAGCAGAGAAAATAGCTAATTAATGAAAGGCAGCTTACTTGCAGGTAAGTGCCGCCAACCACATTCCAGTAGCTCTATGTTAATTAGTCTTCACGAGTCACAATCCTGGAATCGCAGATTTGATGCACTTAGCAGTTATTGTGACAATAATAGAGACTATCACCAGGTTGAGCGGGAACTTGAAGATTTAAAAAAAACAAAATGCAAAACAGTAATGATCGTCACTATTACAGATGATACATTTTAACTGACACTTTTAGACACTCCTTATTAGCCAGACGCTAGTCACAGTAATTTTGTTAGCGCTCTGCGCAATTTCACGCAGAACGTTTCCTGCATGTACAGTTCAATTCAGAAGGTTGTAGATTTGTCGAGCCCTCCTTACTGTTATTCCATGAAGCAGCCGGTCCAGGCAGTACACTGGCTCTTCTCCTTTGATTATATGTTCCCTTTTTTTAAAGCAGAGTTGGGCTCCTTGTTTCTTGCTCTTCCTCGCCCTGCCTGTCCCAACTGCCTCTCAGAGCCTGTCCGCTTCGCTCAGCAGACTTCTAGGGGTTTTAATGGCAAGCTCCTGCTCTGAAACAGGTGAAAAGGTGGAAAGACTTCTCAATTCACAAACACACAGCCAAATTCGAGCGCTCCGCCCCGACTGCCTCTCAGAGCCTCTCTCCGGCAGAAGCAAACTGGAACTGTTATCACAGCAGGCCATCATAACGATCCACAGAGGGCCTGCAAGAGAAAATTGGTTGGAGCCAAGACCTCCTTTTATGATTATTTTTGTTTGTAACCCCTCCCATGCAGAGAAGAGCAGGCAAGATTGGCCAAGAAAAACAGAAGGGGAGAACCAACAGGAGCATAAATGGGAGGACATAAGGTGGGACAGGAAACCAGAAGGTATATTTTGTGTGACAAGGTCCGCCCCGTCGGAAGGGGCAGGTATGCCGGAAGAAAACCCAGTGTCCGTTAACGCCAATGGTGCCAGCGCGATTGGTGGCAGACAAAGGTCACCCACTGCACTTTGCCGGCAGGAATGCTTACCTGTCTCCCTCATTTGTTGGGGAGAGGACAAGCCAGCCAGCATGCCCAGCACCCCTTCATACAGAAACCCAAGCCAGGGAAAAGGAAACTGGATGAACCAGCAGAACAGACGCTATGCAGCAATACAGCCTGCTGCGTAACATTCATTGATTGTGGCAGAAAGATGCTTCAGGTAACAACAAGGGCATCAGGATCCCAGAGAGGCTCAAAATCCCAGACCATATCCGATCTTCAGACCCAATAAGAAGTGGCAATATCCTGGGCCTGCCATGAAGATCCCAGCAGTCAGAGTGGTCAGGGCTTATCTCACTTTTGAAGATGTATGACTACACATACACTTCCCAGGAGTGGAACAGAGATCTGTCCCTGCTGGAAAAGCAAAGAACAGTGGTCCCCAATCTGGGTCACTTTTCTCCTGAGAACCTAAGCTGCAAATTACAGGATGAATGATTGCAAAGCCACAGGCTCAGGTGAAAAGGCAGGAATACATCAGGAACCAGCAGGAGCTGAATCTAATGGTAAAATGGCTGATACACCTATCTGTATTCCTGCCAGGAGTTGCAAGTCCATAGGTCAGATTTGCCTGACCGAAGCAGATGCCAGCAGCCCAATAAGTGCATAGAAGAAAAAACAAAAGGACCTGACCCGGACGGAACGATGGCTGAACTAAGGGAGTCTAGTTACAAGAATGAAGGAAAACCAATCCAGTAGAGCAGGGTAGTTCAGCAAAAATCGATAAACAATCCAAAGTTAGAAACCGGGTTGAATTCCATGCAAAACACAGTTTCAAAGCATGCAGCAGACAAAGAGTATCCAAGAAGCAATCCAGAAGCAAGGTCGAAATCCAGGCAAAAAAGGTTGCAAAATACAGCAAGCCAGCAGGGAGAGCCAAGCCAATCCAGTATGACTAAGTGGAAGTCAGGAAATGCAGTATATAGTACAAAAGAAAAAAATGCCACTCACCACAAGAAAAAGCACAGTTGAAGAGCACAGGTTTTTCATTGTGAGCTCATTTTATGCAAATCCTTTCGGGTTGCATATTGCGACGTGTGTGCATCCATGCCAAATGTCATGCCGCAGTGTCTGCTGGGAACTGTAGTGCGCCTGATGCGGGGAACAGTGTGGGAGTTGTCTGCTGGCACTGCATGGTCCGCAGCACCACACCAAGCTTGTGCCACAGAGGGAGAAAGCACAACAAACCGCTGGCACCGAGATGCCCGGTGCTCCAAGTGCCATTGGAAGCACCATCCCGGCGTCGGGGTGCGATCCTGGCAAAGGCCGCCACAAGTAGGGCGATCCCTGACAGTTGGCCATGAACAGTGATGCAATAAGTCCAGGGGGAGGAACATTTAAGCTGAAAACAGGGAGAGCAAAATGTGGGTTTGTCGGGGGGAGGTCAAAAGTGGAGGTGGAGGAGAACCAAAAACTAGCAGGAGGAATGGAGGCAAAACAATCAGGACAGATAGGATTGAAAAAGATAGGTGGAAGAGTGACAGTGACTCAGCATTTTGTGTTAGCGTAGGTGTGCGTGGCATTTGTGTAGCCTACTTTAGTGTAAGGAATGAATGCAAAGCAATAGGTACTGTGATAAATCGAGGGAATTTGGCCCAGCTCCCCAAGGGGGAGCCACCCCCCTTGTGAGGCTAGGGAGGTGAGCCTGCACTGCAACACCCTCACTAAACACCCTCACTAGGAGTCGAGGCAATGCCTTGAGGCCATCAAAGTGATGGCTTATATAGACTTATCTAATACACCAGAACATTACCAGCTTCATGTGAATCAAGTGAACTTATGATTATCAACAAGAAACTAGTGCCGTCACTTTTATATCCAGATCTCCAATGGACTGTGCTGAGGAGACTGACTAGGGATGACACCCAAGAAATAGTGCGTGAAAGGAGAGGGTGAGCAAGCAGAGTACCATGAGGGAGGGGAGAGTCGAGAGAAGCAGGGGAAGCCCCCTGTACATAACAGAGTAGGTGTCAGGAATCAAGGTGGGTTGGCTCCATCCCTGTATTGTCAGAAACAATATGGATGTTCTAAAATGCGAGACTCAGTTACCATTTCGTAAACTAAGACCTTGCAGAACCAGGCTAATACGAAAGTATACTTCCTTCTCTTCCCGCTGGAGGTTTCCATGGAAATTGAGTCAGAGACGCCGCGACTTGCGACGTCAGACGCACGTTATGTTCATGTGACCTTAACTTCATAAAACTCCTGTTCGCCCGACACTCATCGCTTCTGATTAGTTCCGAAGTGTGTTACGTTTTTGCTTTCAAGTCGCTTACCTTCCTGGTTATTGACCTTCTGAGTCTATTAAGAGACTTTACTCTCCTGTGTTTCCCGTATTCCCATTTCCCTTCTCTGCCTCTTGTACCTTGTGTTTTCCACTGTGTGTTGCCTCCCGCTCCAGAGATACCCCCCACGCTTCCTTCCTGTTTCCCGATTGTCGACCTGGACTGTCTATTGGATTGCCTACTTCTCCCGAATTGATAACTGTTCTTCCAAGCACGTTACCGACCCGGAATTCCTCGGACTACTGAAATTACATTGGACCCATCCACCGCAAGTGATCCCTGGTAAAAGACTGTTGGTACCATCCTCCTTGCCTTTTTCCGTTACGGACTAGACTGCCATTGTACCTTGTAGGAGAAAGGGAGGAGCGTCCTCGTTTGTCGGGTGTTTCTGTTGGACTTCCTCTCCCTAGGCGTTCGCGTGCCGTCGGGAATAGTCCTATACCTACAGTGCCTGACAGTCTTACCCGGAGCACTTGTTCTACCTCTGGCTATCCCTTGACCATTCCATGGTAAGAAGTGCCTGTCCTTTTGTTCTTTGGTTTTCTTTCTCGGCTTGGTTATTCGTGAGTATTCAGGATTCTTTCTGTTGTCTTTCTTGTATTGAAAACAGATCTTCCAGGGCTTCCTTTATGTGATGTGGTTTTCAAGCTTTATTACCTTGGGGCTTTTGAGTATCTACATTAAGGTAGTACGCTTATCTGTTTTCCATATTTTGCCCAGGAAAGAATAAGCGTTGTTGTTAACCATTCTTTTCCTTTCCGGTTTAGGAAGTCTCCTGCCACGTGTTTTAGGTCCATTCTTCCAAACAATTGATCCCTGGTGCTGGTTTCATTGTATCCAGACACAGGGTTACATTGTAGGGCCGAATTCTTCTGCTACATTACGAGGGCAATCTCGAACAGGCAAACGTGACAAACCCTGACAGTAGGAGACGGAGCGATCGCAGTACGCGGAGCCCACGTAATTCAGAGCAGCACCAACGCAGAGTGAGAACCGCTTGAGGACCAGCGTCCGAGCAAGCAAGCACTCCAAGGAAGGAGAACAGAGTTTGCTGGTTGCATGACTAATCATTGTGGTGGCAGCCTGTCCGTACAACAACCCCGAAACCAGCCAAAGGGAGAAAGTCACTGCCTACCCGATTCCTGGCACTGGCAACACGAGGAGCGCGAGGATGGGGCCACACCTGAAACAGATGTGGCGGAGAGTGAGCAGCAGAGCAAGCAAGGAGCAGAGAGAGAATCTAACGCGCTACAGGTACTGACAATGTTACCCCTGGATATAGAAGGTAATACAGGGAATTTGAATACTGAGAAGTCAAACGGGACTCAATTGGAGCGATTCTCGTCCCAGTACTAATTGGAAAGGAATTGAAATTAAGCTGATGAATCAGAAATGTGTTGTTCAGATAAAGAGAAACACGAAAACCACAGAGGGATAGAAAGATAGAACTGGAACCTTAATATCCTAGGAAAAGGGGAAGGTCAACCCATATCCTGAAAATCAGGAGGAGAAAATAGCAAAGAGACATTTGGGGAATAAGGACCCGTGAGGTCACAAGGACAAGTCCCATACACGAAAGAGTATCTTGGGGAGAAGGGAACTCAATTGTGAATTGAATAAGCCTAAATCCTGAGAGGAGAACACAATACAGGAAAATGTGGAGCCCTATAAGAGAGATAACGAAGTTGAACAAAACAAATATAAACCCTTAGAAAGAGGAAAGAGAAACTATGAGTCCCTTAAAAAGAAATGCAAAACCTAAGCCAGAGGATAACAAGAGACTATCTACGTATGGTCTATTGGGGGGAACTCGATAATTAAGAAAACCCCCTGTGATAAAACACAGCTATCAGTTAGAATAGTGGTAGGTCTCAGGTGAGATGTAGACAGCAGACAGACTTGAGGAGAGTAGTGGTGGGTAATGAGGGGTTGTGAAATCAAACGGTAGAGACGAAATCTAGGAGGAGTGACACACTGAAGAGACAGAAGAGTGATGGTTCCATTAAGGTGCAGGAGGAATAGACCGTCCTTGTAGAAGGGAAAGATAAGCTGGACTGTGACAGTCTGAGTCCAACTGACTTAAATGCAAGGAACCTCCCAACTCCATTAGAAAACTAACAACTGGCTAGAGTCTGAGAGAGAGTTGAGAGGCATTGCTTTAGGAAACACATCTTTAGACTGAAGCATGAATTGGACAGTAGGGGCTACCGATACATATTACAAACCATGTTTACAGATGCCTGGGATAGGGGAGGAGGAGATTCCCTGGACACGAGAGTACCCACAAACATTAAAATAAAAACCTTTGAAATGGATTATTTCTGGGCCATTTTGTGACAGTTGTTTGGGTGAGGGAGGAGGAGGAGGAGGAGGTGGTGGCAGACGAAGAGACCAGAAGAAGTCAGGACAGTGGAAAGGAGAGAAAGTGAGGTATTGGTTGGTAAGAGAAAGTAGTACTAAACTGCCATTGTGTGTGACCGGTGTGGACGTGAGAGAGGTAGTAAAAGAGCAAGGTGTGAATGAGGGGTGACTGAAGGGGGTGAAAGGTGGGTGACTGAGAAGAAGGTGGGGAAGAGTAGTTGTGTTGTGGAGAGTAGTTGTAGAGAGGAGAAAATATTAGTGGTGTGTATGGTAAAGAGCGTTAGTGATTTTGAGGAAGGGGAGAGTAGTAGGGAATAAGATCAGAGGGTGGAGGTAGGTAGTAGAGAGTGCAACATCAGAGGGATATACGAGGGAGTTTGAGGGATAGAGATTGGGTGGATTAGTGAGGCGACTAGGAGGAGGAAAGGGAGTGCAGCAGAGAGACCTAGGGAGAGGAATACCAGGGAACAGAATGAGAGAACTGAGTGGGATTGAGTGTCTGGAAAGCTCAACCCTGTTAGTCTCTAGAACTAACCCAGGAAGTAGAGTAGGTCAAACCTACAAATTCCATGAGGGAGTTGAAAAGATATGGCATCACCACAAGATAGCTAACATGTAGACAGCAGGGGTAAATAATCGGTAGACATTAACCCGGGGAATAGGGATGACTGGGTTAGGAAGGGATTTGGTGTTTCTAGACGAGAGGGATAGATGTCCTTATTGCCCGTTTCAGAATTTCAATAAAAACTGTTGAATTGTTGGTGTATTATTGAGGCCATCTGTGACAGTTACTACTAGCTGATCACTCCTTTTCTAGTTTTCATTGATAATATTTTCTTCCTTACAGTGTGGTCCCTTCCTCTGACGCATACTACAGGCTTCAAGCAATGCGACCGGTGCAGGAAATAGTTCTCAGAAGCTGATCCTCCTCATGCCTGTGTCTGGTGTTTGGGGCATCCATTAAAGGGTGAGTTTCTGTGTTTCCACAGTAGAATTCACCCAAGGTCTCTGTAAAGCAGCCTTCTCGCTGTCTTGCTGTTATGATGCCTACCCCCGGGCATCCGGATCGAGTCCATCAGCCCTGGGAGCAGGCATCCAGATACTCATTAAAACCCCAACAGCCCCGGCTGGGGGCTGTTTGGATTCAGTCCTGGTGCCTTAGGCGCCAGGCTGATCATAGAAATCAGTCCTGGCGCCATAGGCGCCAGGCTCATAGACTTTACTTACCTTATGCAGACCATGCTGCAAATGAGTCCAAGCCAACGTGAGGCCTGGATGGGACTATTTTATTACAGGGACTATTTTTCACTCTGGTGTGGTTCTGGGGGACTACTTTGCAGGCTATTTAAACCACGCCCGAACAGCAGCCCATGCTTTGCGTTATTCTGCATCCAGCAGCGTGACGCTCACCGTGTCTGCAAGTCAGCATCCAGTCTTCTGCCACGCCCGCCTCGAATCCGGAACTCGTAGACAAAAGGCAAAGAAAGGAGAAGAGGTTAGATCACAGACATTATTTGATTCCTTACATGATTCCGGACCCAGCACATCTCCGAGCCTGGAAAGGACATTATTTCAGTACGTGTCGCTTCGCCAGCAGCAGCGCCGCGTTATACTCACCAGTCCACCGCATCTTTCGACTCGCCGCTGCCTCCATCATTTTCTTCGTCGAAACCCAGCACCTGGGGGGAAAATAAAAGGAATAACAAGGTGAGCCGAGAAAATAAAAAAGGACAATCTCTTTTCCACCATAGGCTTATCTGCTTTACCATCGGAGGTATTATTCTTTAATTCGCCGCATCTTCCTATGCCGCACCTATAAAGGGAGAGAAAACAGCAAGTTAAACTCATGCAACTTTTACCGGACACTGTTTGGTAATACAGACTCTTACCTGAACGCCATAAGCTGCCTCCAGGCAAAATTCTTTTGGACCCTGCTGCAACCTAACGAGGGAATGGAACAAGAGTGAACATCGGACATATTGAACTCTTTGAACTTTATAGACACTGGAGTCAATATTCCTCCGGAACTCCTCCATTACCTTCAACCCAGTGAAGTAACTGGTATCTACGTGCCCCTGCATGCCATGCAGGATGGAGAGCTCATCATTTAAAAACATAAGGTGAGGTTACCAAAAAGGAAAATCGGAGGTGATTAGTGGGGAGAACGAGAACTGTTGGGGGGCCATCACTAAAGTCCATGAGTGGCTAAATCCCTTTCTCCACTTGCAGGAGAATACTTCTACGAGTCCAGCAGACAAGATTAAGTGGGCCAGTCCAGACTGTCATTTCTTCACTACGCATCACGTTGGTGGAGACCGCAGCTGTCCGGGTCCGATCGACGCCCCTGTGGGAACCAGGTGAGCGTAACACTTTCAGAGCTGGGACTGGTACTGAAGGCAACCAAGACCGTACCCCTCTGTTTGGGGATCTTCACAAGTCTAGTTCAGTGGACACCCTGGGTAATCACACCTGTGAGTACTACTTGGTGGAAAACTGCCAGTACTTCTTGGCTGGAAAGCAAGAGGACCACTTGGAGAGAAAATAGCTGCTCAATATTCTGATGACTCAGTAATGGAAGATCTGTTCAAGCCTGATAAAGGTCCCCATGGTAGAGGAAAAGGGCTGCTACCTCAGACTGCTACCAAACAGACAAGCACAGCTCTGAAGATTGTTCCTACAGCAAGGTCAACTGGGTATGGGTTAGCACCACTGGTGAAGTGACATCATCAGTAGCCAAGGCAGTTAACACTGCCCCTCTTTTGGAGCCCTTGGTATCGAGGAAAGTGGATCAGCATTATAAATAATTCAAGTTTTTACCAGTGTCTCTGGGAAGATACACTAAGAAAAAAAAAGTGGCAAATGAGAAACCTAGAGTACCTATTTCGGTACCAAGAGACCATTCAGGGTTGGTAAACCTTATTTATGATTCTGGGGATTTCGATATTAGTATGTTCTTTACCAATCCTCCATAGAACATTTTAGTACTTCGGTTAGATCCAGAACTCCAGATTTCTTGCCTCGTTTTTCTCATAGAGAACCCAGAAGGTCCTCTGTCAAGTGCCCAGGTTCCCCCCTCAGGTGGTCTTGACTAATATTCAGTTCCCTAGACCTGTAGTTTTTGACATTTGCAGTCCTCAACCCATTTCGATTGCTATGGAATTGCCTGGTAGGGTGGATTCATCCACATCTCCTATGCCATCAGAAAATGATCAAGCTGAACCTTTAGCTTTGGCTAAGAACATAATGGCAGTGGTCTTGAAGGCCATACTTTCACAGCCATTTTTTAGAGGTTTTGGCTCTGATGATAAAGGAGAAGATTTGTCCTCCCCAAGATGTGGCATATGAGCTTGGCTGCTGGATTTCAGAAGGTAGAGCAGTGGCGCTATAACAGATTCTGGCAATAAAGGACATGACTGGCAACATGGAAAGGGCCATAAACGGTGTGGTCTGCATTCAGTGGCCTGTTAATCTGTCGGGTACCTTCCTTCATTGGGTCATAAAGAAAGGTGCTGGATCTACCATTTGATGGGAACATGGTTTTTGACCCATCAAAAGATGAGGTGTTACAGAAGTGTAAAACAAGCGTTACAGCTGCTAAATTGTTGAGTCCGATCTCTACAAAGCAATCTTACCATCAAAACCATAGGTCTTTTAAACATAGGCCATCTTTGGCAAATGGCTCAGCACCCTCAGCTTCTAAACCTTACTATGCTTCTCTGAAATGGAGAACATACAGACCTAAATGGAAAGCTACTTAAACGCCTTCAGCCACTTCCACCCTAGAGGCTTTGACTTAGACCCGGGGCTGAGTATGTTATCAGTTCCAATCCACATCAAGGAACCTACATCCCTGGTTGCAGGGAGAATTCTGAGATTTATCTATCATTTGGAACATATTACTTTTAAACATTGTTTGTCTCAGTTCTTCTTTGGCTTTCCCTGCTATTCCACCGCCAATGCTCTATAAGGTCTCCTCAGAGCACCTCACAAACTTTCCTCCATTAGGGTAAAAGAATTGGTTCTTGAAGTGGAAAATGTTCAGGGATTCCACTCCTGCTATTTTATAATAGCAAGAAAACAAATGATGGTTTAAGGCCTATTCTGGACCTAAAGCAGTTTGTTCTTGTGTAAACGTTTGTATGGTAAGGGTTCCCCCATTGCTGGGGTCTCTTTATCCTAACAACTTGATGGTATTGTTAGATCTACAAGACACCTATTTTCAAATCCCAATTGTGGAATAACATTGCTACTTCCTGTACTTCCTGAGGAAGCCATACCAGCTACATCAATATTGCATGGAAGGCATGTCAAGAACTGTCCATCATTCCCATGTATATGGGAGTACTGAAATGAGGAAGGTGACTTTAGCCATACAGATCACTGATGCTGAGAAGCTAGAGACGCGCTCTAGTGGTTGTAGGTGTCTAGCAAGCACCAAGACATTTAAATGGATTGCACCTGGAGAATGGAGAGAGAGTCTCCCGACTTGGGGAGCCTGGAGGAAGCAGACGGTCACGCATAAGGAAGCGGCTTGAGGAGGCGGCACTCATTGAAATCCTGCTGGGAGAGAGGCCCTTTGTAAGTTTGGGGAGCGAGGGAAGAGGAGAAGCCCCTCCGATGAGCAGGAGAAACGCCATCTGTCCGCAACGACCAGAACGAGACTGCGAGGAACTCCTGTGCAGCCAAACAAAGCCGTTGAGCCCATAGCAGAGAGCTGGGACACTGGGGTGCTACGTTTGGAGCATTGCGTAGGAAGGCAAAGCACTAAACAAGTGGAAACACGCCCACAGCAGGATTTGGGACGCTGGGGTGAATGTATAGAACTGATGAATGCGAGAATGGGTCAAGTTTGCAAGTTTGTGAAGTGAACTACAGTAGAAAGGCCTAGCAGGAGAGTATACTAGGAAATGCCAAGTATAGAGCGAGAATCCTAAGGAAGATCCATGCCTTTAGAATTTTTAAGTATATGGAATGTAAAAGAAGACTGGCAGGAGAGTACACCAGGTGTTCTGCAAGTCTAGGACCTGCACCCAAGTTGTAATGGTATATAAAGGAAATTATGAGGAAGACACATGCCCTTGAGATTCTGAAATGTTTTTGAACACTTTATGTTGTGGAAAGAAACCTGGGGAAGGAATTCATCCCCTGGAACTATGAACATTATCCATTTGGAACCTTTTTGTTGGAGTTAACATTTTCCTTTGAACTTGAACATTTATGCACTTTCAAGGCCAGAGACAATACCCTTAGCACCTTATAGTTTCTTTTAGAGTGTTGGTTTAGGATAGGATTTCGAACACAGGACATTTTGCTTTCAAAATCTTGATTCACAACCGACTTTGCTTAAGGTAGGGAAATACCTTCTGGTGTAGGGATATTGTGGCACTTTCCAACCCTTTTATTGTTTCAATAAAGGTTTGTAGCAATCACTATATATCCTCTGTGTCTGCGTCTCATTCCTGGTTCATCACACCACCCTTCGATAGATTATCTGCAGGCAGGAGAGCTCCTAACTCAGAGGTGGCAGGTGCTCCATCCCCTTTCTTGCAAATGCTGAACTTCCTTATGACCCTGTCCAGTGCCAAAAGTGGAGGCCAGTAACATGTTGTTTGATGCACAGCAATCTTTGAATTCACAGATGGGTTTGGTATCCAGTGCCTCCTTATCCCATCTTCACACTCTTGGATTACTTCACTTCCTCACATAATGTCCAGCCGATTTACTGCTTTTATCTCTAGTTGACTAGACTCATCCGATGTCATTTATTTATGATTGCCTACATTTGCTTTGAATAGGCTGCAACTTGTACAAAATGCTGCTGCAAGGCGTCTCTGCCTTAGCCACAGAGAAACTATTAGTCTGACTTTGTGGATGTTGCATTGAATCCATCTTTCCACTGGAAACCAATTTAA
This sequence comes from Ambystoma mexicanum, assembly GCF_040938575.1. Lineage (NCBI taxonomy): Eukaryota > Metazoa > Chordata > Amphibia > Caudata > Ambystomatidae > Ambystoma > Ambystoma mexicanum. The sequence continues at coordinate 1,472,303,382 of NC_090932.1, read as the reverse complement.
TGTTTAACCTCTGGTACACAAATATGATTATTAACAGAACCCTTGTTTTTTAAGTGACCGATTTGTGAGGTACAAACAAACCTAGGCGTCCTTTGAGATCAGCATCTGCCATAATGTTCTTGATTCCAAGATAAAGATCTGTAAAGTGAGGAGGGTGTGCTTTAGCTGTCCAGGCAGCTGAACATTTGGAATACATTGCCCCCAGACTTATGCCTGACTATTAATCATCTTAGATTGAATACTTTTCCATTTCCTCATTAATTTTTTGTTTCTTATAGTAGGATTCATGTTTACTTTAGAGGGTTCCTAGCACCTAGAAGTCTCTCGGTGATTGTCATGCTTTGCAATTAACACTGCCTATCGAAATTAAGAGATTTTCGTTCCGGGCTGTCATCCGAAGATTCATTAATCTCCAGCAGAAGAGGCTTTACACAATTTGAATGTTTCAAGGACTCTGAAGTTTTACACAGAAATTACAAACAGTTTAGGAGGTTGCACCAGTTGTTCATAATCTATGGTGGCCTTTCACCTGGCAACAAGGCGATCCGTGCCCCTATTGGTAGATGGGTGTTCTGCTGCATAGAAAAAGCTTATGACTTGGCGGGAGGTTGAAGCGCCACAGAGACTTAAGGGTCATTCTAGTAGAATCAAGGCAGCCTCAGTAGCCTTTATACAGTATGTCCCTATTTTTAAAATCCGTAGGGCCACCTCTTGAGCTACTCTTGTTTTTTGCAAGCACTACTAGATGCATATTTCGGAAGAGATTGCTTCTTATGGCTATGAGGTGCTTTGCAATATGTTTGCTTGAAGTTCTCTGGTATATGCTGTCTCCTCCACACTTTGTATTTCAAGGGCTTTTTAGTCTAGTCCTGACCAATTGGCAAGGAGGGAGGGTGGAACGAGGGTTTTATGTTCTTGGTTCTTGCTCTGGCTCATTAATAACATCCATCCAACTAGCCCCAGTAAAGCATAGATAAAAGCTAAAATCCTCTTAGATGAGATGCCCAGAGGGATGTACGTGTAAAGGCTTCCAAAAATTTACAACGTTTTTCTTATAGTATATATCTTTTTCAGGCAGTCGTGAAGGGGAAGAGCCTTCCTGCAGGGGTACAAATGTTTTCTCTTTACAGAACAAAACTATTGAGCGTCATTTTGATGCTCTGTTTCACCTTCATCGTCCTGTCAGAAACATACTTCGCCAGTGGGGATCTAAACTTAAATTTAGATTCCTTAATGAAGAAGCCTTTAAAGCTCATGGCTTCTAGGACATTGACTTTCTCCCCATAAAGACTGGCATGCTAATTGCGGTTCCCTCTGCAAAGAAGGATGAGTTTTTCCTGAAAGGAGCCTTATATGTTTTTGCATGATAATTAGAACTGTTGTCCTGTCTGACTTCCATTTGAAGCATGAGATTTACTTTTCTGTTTTTCAGCATAGGCCACATAACTCATTAGGAAAAGAGGCTCTGTGCAAACTGGATGTGCCTAGAACTTTACTGTTTTATTTGGACTATTTCGCAGATCAATCTCTTTGGTCCTCCAGCAGTGTTTCCCCTGTGCGTAGGGCAGCCATGGCCTCCATTGCCAGATGGATTGCCTTGGGCACCTCAAAGGATGGTCTTCTGGTTCCTGAGCGACTACACGCACACTCTAACAGATCTAAGGCAGCATCAATAACTTCACAAAGACACTTTCCCATTTTTAAAATTTGTAAGGTGGCCAAATTGGTGACTCCCCATGTGTTTTATAAGCGCTATTCCCTGGATAGTACCTCACAGTGAGATGTTTCTTTTAGCTAGGCAGTATTGCATAACCTGTTTTCTTGAAGCCACTGGATGTATGCTGCACCTCCACACCAGTAAGTAATCTGCTGTGTAATCCATCTCAACAAACTGGGAAGGAGGGAGATGTACCAGAGTACTTACAGATTTAATTATCCCAGTAATATTGTGCAGATGGATTTGAAATCCATGGAGTGAGACGCATGCACGTACATACGCACTCATTTCCAAAGGAAGTACTGAAGCCTCAGCAGTGAAAGATTTTTTTAAAATGTTAACTTAAACCACTCATCCTTGATGTTCTCTGTAAAATAATTGAGGATATCTTGTCTGTCAGTGAAAAAGGGAAGAAATGTGCACATAAAACCTGATTCAGTCGCAAACCAAATAATCAGTTTTAGTACTGTGTGATAGTAATAACCAAATAAAGCACAAAACAAGTAGAAGTTGCTTAATGTTTCAAATTACCGCAACAAATAAGCACTCTGAAGATCATAGGGAGAACTGCCCAATGTGCCTTGAAGTCCTTGAGGGCAGACTGTTGCACCTAGAAGATGCATTAGGATTGCCCATTCTGTGCTTAAAGATCTGCCTGGATAGCTTCCCTCTGCATCCAGCCTTGGTACTAAGGGGAATTTGTGAAGGCTAGTGTGATGAATCAAGTGGAGTCATCACAGATTCCCCGGTGGTGAACTCATCCCATGTGGTCAGGGGAATGCCGCCACTACCTGATCCTGACACTGGGGGCGATTTCATGATGGAGGATCGCATGGGAGGAGACAGCTAGCGGGTAGATGTCATGACACACTGGACGAGGCGCGGTATCTCCCCCTTTCCCATGACCCCCTTATGCCCAAAACAGTTTTCCATGAGGAAGACCCTCTGATGCCCGAGGCTCCCATGGCATACTGTCCTGTTGTGAACCCCCCAACCTTTTGCTTTTGTCTGACCATCCTAGCCTGACTTTTACCAGTGGAGCACAGCATTCTGCTGCACTCCGCTGGGCTTTTGCTCATTTTGTTATGGGGAAACTGACATGCCCTTCAGACGGTCAGTATTGGGAGACCTTTTTTCCCTTAGTCTTTCACTTTGTTGCCTTTTGTTGGTAACATTTTATCAATGCAATATGTACCTTACAGTACAGTGTGGTCTCTTTTTCATTTTCAGGCCCTAGACACCCTCAAAGGAATTTTTGAGAATGTACAAGTGTGTCCAGGACAGAGCGAGTGCCAGCAGTTACTTTTAAAGTATTTGACTCTTTTCTATGGTCCAAACCGTGTTTACCACGTATGGCCCAGGACAGTTGTCAGTGCCCAAAATGGCCATGGCACAAGGTCCTTTGTTCTGTCCTTTGGCCATTTTGTCCCTTTGCCGTCCCCAGGTCCAGCAAACCCCGGAATTTCCATATGTGGTCATGCAGACCCCTGTGCAAACCGAACCTTTTGCAGGCTTCTGCATGCCTTGTGTGTGTGCGCCCAGGATGTGGGCTGGAGTTGTCTAGTTCCAATACACATCCAGGGTGCCAGGATGTTTGGTGTGCTGGGAATGACTGGGGACCACTGTGGTCCGTGATTGGTCCATGTCTAGGATGGCTGAATGTTCGCAGATCTATTATTGGTTTCTCTTCGTTTCGGCATGAAGGAGATTTTGGATAAGAGAAAGCACCTTACACCCATTCCATGTCAATGTTCTGAGTTCACACCGAACTTAGCAAAGGAGCCAAGTATCCTGAACCGAAGAAGCAGATCCGTGGAACAGCTGGTGGGGACCACTGGAAGGTTTGGCACCCTGACCCCGCTGTTGTCCCGTCGGAGCCCCTGTTTCTCATCGATCATAGATGGCCTGCAAGGGCTCTTCGACCCTTTGGAGTAGTGGCACTAACTACTCTCTGCACCTCCTGTTTAACCTGCAAACAAGGCTGCTCGGAAGTGTTCCTGGACCGCCCAGTGAACTCACCAGTTCATACAAGACCTTTGCCCTGAAACTGCCGCTGTCATGAGTTTCGACTTGAGCCTTTGGGGACTGTAGGCTCTAGGTAGAAGGCACTTTCTCGCTGATTTTCATACACCTAGCATTCCTAGGTATGGAATTAGGAAAGTCCGCCTGAACCCGAGCATATGCAGTCACTGCGTCACCCCGCCGTGGTAATGAACTTCGTGGGTACCTTGCTGCTGTGCCCCCCCTGTTCCGTAAGATGAGCTGCAGTGGAACTGGCCCAATCTCTTTCCCAGAAACACAGAAACCGCCACTGTCCCGCCACGGACTGAGGTCCCAGAATGCAGTCCTTGAAACCCGCAGAGACGCGCAACTGCAGGATTCAAACTTGCGAACAAACTGAACCTGACAGGCGAAGTTTGGTCCGGAGTGCACCGAGGGTCAGTACGGTAAGTACTTGCATGCCTTACTGGTGGCCCCTGGCATATCCATAGACTTTTACGCACACGTGTCCAGAGAGCAGGCCACTCTTCTTTGTGAAGGTAGCCTGTGTTACCAAGCTATTCCCGATTCTTGGAATTCGCTCTGCCCTCTTGTGGAAACCCTCCTTGAATAGTGGGACCTTATTCTTCATCTCCTAACCCACCTTCCTGAGCCACTACAGCCCCTTGAAGAGACCCGCTTTGAACTTAACTGTACGATCGAGTGCCCCAGCACTGAATGTACTTTTGAGCGCAAGGCTCCATACTTCTTAGGGACTGGACTACCTATGAGTTAGGGTTTGATCTGTTGAAGGACTGCCTAAAGTATATTTGCACTCTGTGACCCCTTCCTTTACAGTTTGTGGATCTCTACTTGTGTAATATTCCTTTAGGCCACTGGTTACTTTATATATGTTTCCTAGTTAGTGTTGTGTTAGTTTTGTTAATATTGCTGAGTTTTACTTTGTGTTTGAGTTAAAAGGCCTTAAATAAATGTATATGTATCTTTGATATATACACCTGACTGAGAGTAATTTGTGGTGTTTACTGTGTGTGCTCATTGTGGGCTTTCGATCTCGCTCACCCCTCCTGAGACCTAGTCTTGACTGCCACAAATGCTACCTTGATTGGTCTGGCTTGTCCAGAAGGTTACTCTGTTCCAGGAAACTAGGCTAGCCTTCTGAACCTCTGCCCACCAGGTCAGAGTTCAGAAATCCATCTTAACAACAAGCGCACTGTTCAGGGAGGCAAGGAAGGAGAAGACGTTGGCTCCTGTTTAAGAGCTCATGAACAGTACGTACTGGCATGCCAGAGCAGAAGAGGCCGCAACGGCAGAGATGCTGATGCAGAGACTGCAGTGCTGTGTGAATCACCCAAAAAGCCTGTAAAAAAAGCCTGAATGGGAGATTTGGCTGAATTTCGGCTGTTCGAAAATTCCAAACGGCCGAAAAGTTTGACCAAATCCCTCCTTCAGTGATAAGGGCTGCGGGGGTGTCCCCTGCACCTTTGTTCACTATATTGTGAGCAGAGGTTGCAGGGTGATCCCCACAGCTGATTTCCCCCCCACCCCCAAAAATAAGAAGAACAATTTTAAAAAAGAAGGAAACTACCTGATCCGGCAATGAAAGGGAACAGGCGTCGCAGAGACACAGCGAGTCAGCGGCACACATCGAAGTGTGCCACCGCAAGCTAAGTAGGGGGCTGTGGGCAGGGGCCAAGTCAGAAATCTTCAGGGGATAAAAGACTGAAGGTTATTTTGGAAAAATAATCTTCGTTCTTTCCTCCCTCGAACATTTCCGTCACAGGCTTCCAACCCTGATCCGTGCTGTGGAGCCACTGGGAGCCGCGAGGAAGGTCCTGGGCTTCTGCGAGTCAAGAAGCTCCAGTTCTCCAGTTTGGATCCCAAAAGGAAGCAGAGGTGCAATTGTGGACCTGCGAGTGAGGCCAGAAGAACGTCATCAGCTTCCAGATTGGAAAGCGGGTAGCAGCACTGCGCAGAAGCGCGAACCCAACTGGAGACGCTGGTGAGTCTACCCGAAACTAGGGGGGGACCCTGCAGCGTTCCCAACGACTGCAGCAACAGCAATTTGAACATTGCAACTTTGTGAATACGATGAAAGGCTTACTTGAAAAGCAGAAGGGAAAACCCCAATGAACTGTGAATATCTGAAATGTAAATGTGGGTCCAACTTTAAAGAAACCTTACCATGAGTATGTGCATCAACCCAAGGGCCATAACTACAATATTGATGAGACGGAGAAGCACCTGAGAAGTATGGGTAAACCAAAGACACCAGGTGAGAGAAAATATATATGAGAAAAACAGCTATAAATATAAAAGTCCTGCCAGGTGAGTACACGAGGCAGCTGTTGTTGCATAAAGGAACTTGGCAGGAGAGTAAAGTAGGTCATTTGTAAATCCCAAGAAATAGTAAAGGTAAAACTGGTGTTTATTTATTGAACCTTGGAAAGTTTGATGAGAGCAGGTAAGGTGTAGTGTTGCCTACCAGGAATAGCATTTTGTAATTCAGGCCCAAATCTCCTCTGTGTCCCCATTAGCGCTCCTGCACACGTGTGATTTTCCTTCTCGAGCCTTCAATCCGGCCCAGTCCCTCCTCCCTCCCGCCCCCTCCCCTGATTGGCTGTCCCTCCCTTTTAACACTTCCTCCCTGGGCAGCCGTCTGCCCATGCAGCCCTGCGGCGAAGGGCCAAAGGCAAAGGGCGGCTCCTGAATTAGTGGCTCCAGTCAGTGTCTGCAGGTGTCAGCAGGGGAAGCCAGGGGCCTCCTACTAACTCTCATAAGACTAACCACTGCACACGCGTTCCTGCGGCTCTTCCACGTAATAAGCACAAACTCCGCCTAGCTTTGCCTGACCTAGAGGCACAGGACTAATCCATAGACCCATACTGCAGCCATCTAACAGTGGCTGCATAGTTCTTCTCACCACAGCAGCATTTGCGACAGACACAGCACCCTGAAATAACCAACAACAGGTAGGCTGCCGTCAACCAGCATCAACGAATAAGGCAGGAACAATCTATTCTGTCTTCAACATACATTGATTCCATCATACATACCTCTTGTACCATACTGCATTGTGAAGCTTAGGCCTCTCTCCCACTATACGGGACCCCTCCAAGTGTGCCCCGCATTCTGAAAGTGCCCTGAAACTGTTCAAACTGCATTTGAACTGCATCTGATATAGCAATTAAATCTTACGCCTCTCCCCACTATACAACAGCCTTCTAAGTGTACTCCCCTATAATTATTTTGCATTTTGCATCTGCATTTTTTTTATTTTTATTTGAGACAACATTGAAACTACTTTGACCCTCCTTTGAAACTTGGGCCTCTCTCCCACTATACAGGACTCTCGAGTCTCAGCGTGCTCTCCTGTAATATACTGCACCCTGAAACCTAGGCCTCTCCACCTCAATACAAGACCCTCCGGTCCAATCACCCTCTTCTATCAACGTGCACTGTGAAAAAGACTACTCTAGGTGTCCACACCTCCATCTCATAACTTGAACCTGCCACATTGTGAGGCCGCAGCCTCTCCCGCTATCCAGCTACTCCAGCCTAGGCATTTCAGTTGCTGCCTGTGTCTCCCAGTCTAGGTTTAATTGCTACTGGTCACTTAGAACCTTGAACCTTCCTCCCGATAGCTAGATGTCAATTTTGGCCTTAATTACCACCATCCTCCTTTCAAACCTAAACCTCCCCTCCACACAGGCATCTCCTTCCTGATACTGACCACCCCTGCCATCTGCAAAGCCAAACCCTCTCCCGATAGATCAAGGTCCCAATCTTGATCACAGCCTGCCTTCCGGAACCAAATCTACCCACTACTGTCCAAGGATCAGAATCAAACTGTTCAATCCGCTTTGGATCCTGCCAAACTTGCATCGCTTCAGACTTCTGATACCCCACTCCAAAGAATACAATCCCATTGTAAACCACCGGTAACATTTCTGAACTCTCAACCTCCTGTCCCGTAGTTGTCTCGGTATTATCAGTAGCTGTTACTACTGAATCCCAGGAACCTGACACCCAGGACATCCAGGAAGCACCAAAGCCTGTAACTAGTACCATAATCCCCCTCCACAGTTAACTGCACCCTCAGCCCAATCCATACTGCCACCCCTAACGTACAATACCCCTGTACAGCCCTCGTTGTAATAGGAACACCATATTCAACTGACAGAACAAAGACAAACCCCCAAAAACCTGCAGACAGAACAACTTAAGAGGATTGGAAACAACTGACAGAACAAAAGTCCCACTGACCCTATACCCACCTCACCGGAAAGACACACCCTCGGAAACTATCAGACGGAACAATTGAAGATTAAAATCTATACTAGCCTGACACGAGGAACCACGATTAGAAACTGCCCCTATAAACCTAAGGCCTAGACCGACTCTTCCCAACTAAGACCAAAATGACCCGACGCAGACGAAGGGAAAAGCAACACGGTACAAGCAACACAGATACACAAGCGCAACCGGCCCCAGCAGAAGACGCCTTCAATACAGAACACACCCCACAAAACAAGACCATCAACAGAACAAACTTCACAAGAGAAAAATCCTTATACCTAACACCGTACCTCGTACCACCAAAGAACCTAGATACTCCGACACCAACATTACCAGATGGATAAATAAAACACCAGAAAAACGGAACAAAAGAAGTGAGGACCAGAGAAGAGAATGGGATGAAGCCAACCCCCTTACGCCCTACATCACAAGAACAGATGGGCACTATCGATACCCACACCAAATGACAAAAGATGAAGAAACAATAGAAGTCAGTGACCCATTTATCAATCTCACACACCGATTCAACGACGAAGCCACCTTCATAGAATCTCTACTGCTTGGAGGCAACATAAATGCACCCCGACTGAACACCCACAAACCAATACGGGAACAAAAAATAAACCAAATGACACCAAAAAGATCCACTGTCACCTAATCAACGCAAGATCAATGTCCAAACAGGCCACCGAAATCTACAACTCCTAAGTGACGGAGGCATCGACATCCTTTTCGTAACCAAAACATGGCTAGATGACAACTACAAGATCACCCTCAATAACTGCCTGCCTGATACCTTCAAGTGCATCCAAGTAAACAGGAAAACCAAAAGAGGTGGTGGACTAGCAATCACCCACAAGGAACACCTGGAAATGAAAGCGGAAAACTTATTAAACATCAACAAATGTGAATCCCTAATCATACGTCTATCAACAAATCCCAAAACAAACCTGAAAGTCATACTGATATACAGACCACCAACGTACGAGGCGGCCTTCATAGACAACTTCATAGAAGCAATCACCAACCTAGCCACCGAGCGTAACCAACTGATTATCCTCGGAGACTTCAACATCTAGTTCGATGAAGAAACCACAACCTCACAAAAATTGCTTAGCGGCCAACTAACAACAATGGAACTACATCAGCTGGTCAAAGGAGCAACCCACATGGCAGGAAATACACTAGACGCAATCTTCGCCAACAGAAAAGTAATTACCACAGCACCACCGATTCAGATCCTCTGGAGCAACCACCTCATCATCCAATTCATAATCACATTGCCCTCCCCAATTACCAAGAAACAAGAAAAACTACCAACCATAATAAAAACCTCCAACTTAACCGAACGACGGGAGATCACCAAACCACAAACGACGACCAGGGGCGAAGCTGACCTAGACACTAAAATAGATATACTTCACAAATCACCACAACAATTGACGATATTGCGAAAGAAAAATCTTTCAATCCATCCTGCAAAAGAGCAATGGTAAAATGGTTCACCCCACTACTAGGCGCCATGAAAAGGAAAAAATGAAAACTAGAATTAGAATGGAGGATCAGTAAAGACTGCAGAATAAAATTCAAACTTCAACAACATACCCGTTCATACAAAAAGGAACTACAAAAAGCAAAAAGGAAATATTACGACAACAGAATCCTCAAAGCACCAAACGCCCAAAAAGAACTGTTTAAAATCATAAACGAAATAAAAAACCCACCCGGCTGCAACAACACTGCAACAACACTGCAATACCATCCAAGAAATTATGCAATGACCTCGCAGACCACTTCAAAAATAAAATCATGACCATCCAACAGACCATACAAAACAGACCATGCAACCACAACACTGAAGACACCCACCAATGCAAGGAACACCAGAACAAACTCCAAATCTTCATGCACATGTCAGTGGAGACTTTCATCAAACTCGTAAATCAAAGCAACAAATCTGGCTCCCCCGCGGATCCCTGCCCCTCTGACCTCTACAAATCAATCCTCGCACAAGGAACACCAATGGAATACTACTGAAACGTCCTCAAGCCTTCAAATCAGCATACATCAAACCACTCCTCAAGGACACAACGGGAAATGTAGAGGACCTCTCCAACTACAAACCCATCTCCAACATCCCCTACCCAACTAAACTCCTTGAAATGCACATATACAGAAACACCCAAGACTTCATAGAAGAACATCACCTATTAAACCAGGCACAAGTAGACTTCAGACCGATGAGTGGAACAGAAACAGCACTTATTTCAATCTGGGATGATCTAAAGGCAAACGCATACTCAAAACAACAGCACCGCTCTGATACTTCTAGACCTTTCTGCAGCTTTTGACACAGTTAACCACGACATCCTCATCATGAGACTGGAAGAATTTGGAATCACTGACAAAGCCTTACTTTGGGTCAGATCCTTCCTAACGAATAGGACAGAAACAATATGAATGAAACCTTACAAATCAAGCCCTCGAAAATTATCATGTGGAGTCCCACAAGGATCATCCTTCTCGCCACTTCTATTCAACATCTACCTGTCACAGCTAATTAAAATCATCGAAAGACATGGCCTCACCTGCTACAACTACGCTGATGACACACAAATAATCTACAAAATACAAGACTTACAAGAAGACAACACAACATTAGAGAACTGCCTTCGTGAAATATACAACTGGATGAACTTAAACTACCTCAAACTCAACCCAGGCAAAACAGAAATAATGATCATCACAAAAAGCGGAAAAGACAACCTCTACATTCCATGGCCAACTGAACTTGGTGAAACCCCAGCCCATCAACTGTAAAAAACCTGGGAGTCCTGATGGATAACGAATTCACCCTAGAACCACAAGTAAACGCCCTAATCAAGAAATCCTTCTTTCGAGGGGATTGGGTCCTCCGACGTATTCCATATCTATGACAGGTAATGTCCGCAGCTGTGCTGCGGACATTACCTGTCATAGATATGGAATACGTCGTCTGACCATCCCATCGTAAGAACGTTACCAAGTAAGAAAGTAACTTGTTCTTCTCCTGCCAACGGTTAAAAGGATCCTACCATTCCTCTCATACACCAACAAAATAACTGCCGTCATCACCCTCATCATGTCCAGACTAGACTACGCCAACAGCCTATATCTAGGCCTCCCAGAACGACTCCTAAATAAACTCCAACGCATACAAAATGCGGCAGCCAGACTGCTCCTTAAACTACCTCGAAGAGAACACATCACACCAGCTCTGAAAACGTTACACTGGCTACCAATCAAATAGCGGATCAAGTTCAAATCAATGTGCATACCCCACAGAGCAATCCACGACCAAGGTGCAGAGTTCATCAGAAGAAAACTAAATGTACATCACACTACAAGGCCACTCAGACCCGCAGCGACATCAGTTTGGAACCCAAATCATACAACAGGAGAAAACTCGGAGGATCCTCTTTTTCTCACCTCGCCCCAAAAACCTGGAACGAACTACCAAAGAACATACGTAACACAAGTGATCACCTACAATTCAGGAAACTCCTCAAATCATGGCTCTTCACCCCATAACCAGAATGAATGCCCATAAGGACATACACAGAGGAACTAGGCAGAGAGAATAGCCTACCCTGACTCCCCTTATCATCAACCCTTATTAAAATAAGGATAAACGCACATGTAACATATCCACTATCTATTAAAAACAAACCTCACCAATCATAACAAGAAGACCCACAGATGATTTGGAAGGGAGAGCAAGGTATTACCCAGCAATGGCACCTGGCAACCTTTGAGGTCACAGGCAGCAATGGACCATAAACAGTAATACATAGGAAAGAAGGCGGATAGATAATATATCTCCACTTCCTAAAAAGGATTATGCCCGCCCCCTGGGTGTACCAAACTCAATAACTTAGCTGGAGGCCAACCTCATCCCCCGGCACTGATACTAGACAGCCAGGAAATGGAAGAGAAGTTATACCACCCAATGGACTACCAACAGTAAATAGATAGAAAGAAGCTGGTTAATGATAATAAAACTCCACTATCGATCTAGGGACAATGATCACCGAACCAGGGGTACTATGCCAGTTAATCTGCTAATCCAGCACAGTATCACCATAAAAACTAGACAATCAAGTAAAGCTAGAGAGAGAATATACCAACCCATTATGACTACCTGATATGATGATATGATATGATAGTTTATTTATATAGCGCTGTGTTTCAAAGTGCTTCAAGGCAAGGGAGGAACAAGGGAAAATACAACAGCATTCTTACAGGCCATGAACAGTAAGGATGTGACGACATTTCAGATAGTGCAAGAGCTAAGACATAGATAAGGAAGGTAGGGAGGGGGAGAGTGGGAAGGTAATGGAAACCGACAGGCGACTACCGTACTAGGCCTGATGACATTTGTGGTAGAGCCGGAGGAAAACAAAAGGTGAGAGAGAGGGGTGCAGAAAGGGAGGGGAGGAACAAAACAAGCAACTATCGTACTAGGCCTGACAACGTTTCAGATAGTTCTGGAGGGAGGGGGGGGGGACAGTAAGGGGATGGGGGAGCGACAGACGAGGTTGCTATCATACTAGGTGCAGGGACAATTCTGATAGAGTAAGTACATAGAAGAAAGTAAGGGGAGGAAATAGGAAAAGGGTTAGGGGAGTGGAGGAGAGGAGAGAACAGAGAGTAAGCAGTCAAAAAGAGTGGAGAAGCAAGAGGGGAGAGCGAATACAATTGCAGAAGTCAGTAGTAACACATAATGTTACAAGCCAGGATACAAGATGGGAACAGCATGATTCAGGGCCACCATGAGTACAAGATGCAAAGGAAGTCCAGCATGAGAGTTGAGAAAGGGTGACGGTGGCCACAAGAAAGTGATGGTGAAACCAGAATGTATTGGGACAGACTCCTGTGTGCAAGAAGGGGGGGGCACAAGGGAACAACACAGGGGGGCCAGAGAGGGTGGGGGTGGCATGTGGGGGCAGAGGGTGTAAACACATGTTGGTGCATGCTTACCTGCTGTCTTAGCAGGGGTTCGGACCCTGGATCCTCATGGTCCTAACAGGTCCAAGCAGGAATTGTCCTTTTCTTTGAATGCCCTTCACTTTGGACGCCCGAGCGAGAGACGCCCTTGATCTAAGAGTTAAGAGCAGGCAGGATTAAGAAGGGCGGGTGGTGCTTAGGCCAGGTGATCTAGATCCACTTACACCTGTCCAGAGCTGCAAAGTAAAAGAGGCTGGAAGGCTCCTTAAGTAGGGAAAAGAGCGGCAAGCAGGAAGGCACCAGGTGGGCAGGGCTTGCTAAGTGGTGAAAAGGAGTGGCAACCAGGAAGGCACCAGGTGGGCAGGGATTAGGCCAGGTGACATAGATCCACTTACGCCTGCTCCCCAACTGCAAAGGAAAAGAGGCTGGAGGGCTCCTTAAGTAGGGAAAGAGCGGCAAGCAGGAAGGCACCAGGTGGTCGGGGCTTCCTAAGTGGTGAAAAAGAGCGGCAATCAGGAAGGCGCCAGGTGACCTAAATCCACTTACACCTGCTCCCCAGCTGATACATAAACTAAACTACAGGGATTATGAGACATACAACCCACTAGCCAAAACCTCTAATTTCTGCTTACTTAATGCACACAAAACCCACACAACCACCTCTCTCACAGCAAACCGCCTGGACTTCACCGCAACAACAACCAACCAACACATAGATCGCAACAACAGTACGCGAGGACCCGCTTCGATCCTACTTGCACACCCAAGCTCAGCGCACAGTGAAAACCGAACTGAAGCTGCCAACAGTACACCCCCTCTCACTTTCCTACGTCCTCTTCACCCACTAATCCACCCCAGCCACCTTTTGTTTACAGATGTGCCTGAGCGCCTGGAGACCAACTCCGTTGGTGATGGTGCGCTATAAAAATACCTTTAACATTAATGAAAGACATTGCTCAAACAGCAGAGAAATTTGCATTAAGGAAAAACTGTTAAAGACTTTATTTATTTTTGCATTTATAGCAGGGCACAAAACCCCAGGCATCTAGGCGCTAGTTACAGTAAGTGCGAAGTGACAGTAATGTGCATGACCATGCATAACAGTTACAACATGCGGGCAGAACTTGAAAGCATAGTGTGTCGAAACCACGCCTCATGGTAGAGGGGGCTGCTGCAGTAGTGCATGTAAGCATAAAAGCCAAGATTGGTGTAGGTGCATAGTCTGGCAATGCCTCGCCTCATGGTACAGAGGGGCAGCATCAGGTATGCAGGAACAGCTAGGTACAAAGCAGCATTGGTAAGGGTGCATAGTCTGTCAAAACCTCACCTCAGGTTATGGGGGGCTACATCAGGTATGCAGGAACCTGTAGGTACAAAGCAACATCGTTAAAGGTGCATAGTCTAAACGTGAATCTTGTGAGTCCAAGCATGATACCAAGGAACTGTTTACACAAGCGTCTTGACACACTTGTGTATCGGCGCGTTATAAATGCGATATCATATCAAGTGTCTATTTTATTACAATTGAGAATCCAGTTGACGGGATCCACGCCTTTGGAACCAAGGGCTCCATTATTGGAGAACATTTCTGTTGGAATTATACTTACTTTAGTTGTGAACACTTTTGGCCAATTGAAGATTTTGTTCCTCACATATTGTCATTTGTTTATAGTGTGAGGGTCAGGATATGACATTTTGGACACAATGATGTTGTTTTCAGTTATTGACGTCCTGACACACAGATCCTTAGTTTTGGTTTATAGGCATGGAAACTCCTCTTTAGCATAGGGACAGAGAGGCAGTTTCCCAACCCTTTTTCTTTGAATAAATATTGTTTGTGAAAACATGACAACCTTGTGCCCGGCTCTCATTTGTAACCCCTCACACTAGCCTGTGTTGCTAAGGATTTGTCTCAGCCGCAGGAATCGTGAGAGGATTACTCTCCCTGAACAAATGGGTGCATATACAAGACATCTCCTTTCGAGTTTCTAGGTAGGTATAAATGCACCACTCCAGTGGACACTGGCCGCAGGTATGGCTACACGAACACATCACTGACAAATTCAGTCTTGCTAGTCACATAATTGTTCCGCCTACTTAGACCAGACTACTCAACACCTCTGCCATTAGTATGCAACGAAGACCCATGACCAATTCTGGCCGGCTGGACACATAACGAGTCTCTTGCACCCGCGCTTTCTCCTGACCCCTCTCGGCACCTATTCACAGGCCTGACCTTGGGGCTGCTTTTATCGGAGCCCGGCCAGCCCTTGTACACCTTACAATGGCCAAATGTGCACATGCATTATAAACCTACTCCTTGATTTGCCACATATTGGACTTTGGCCCTTGTGTGCGTTCCCACCACTAGCGCATTCAAACTATGATAATGGTAAAATACGCTAAAGAAATGTCAACTACAATACAAAATCAGTGAGTTCTTAAGGGTGAAGAGTGATAGCCTCAGTAACCAAAATGCACAATATTTTCTCAGTCTTCATTGGACATTCTATTCTTCCTCTCAATTGATATTAAATTTAGAGAGCACCTTTTAATGTTTGTTTGGGTGAACGGTCTCTAAAAATACTCTTTGGGCAGTGGGACAAAAGCTAATTGGAGCTCTTGTCTGTGATTTCTGTAAACCTCAGGACCTCTGTTTACAAATGAAAAACAAGATCTTGAGTTTGTAATGGAAAGAATTTCATTGCACGTTTCCGTTAGCAACTAAAGCTTGGGAATTGGTAATGTCATTTAGTAATTGGACTATAGTGTGCAGAATATTAGTTGTCATTTTGGTTTGTTCACACACTCATAACTTAACTATGATATGCATAAATTGATTCATTACGAATTAAAGCAGGATGACGGTAACTGGAGGAAAAATAGAACAGATGGCATGTGATTGTTGTGATATCCAGCTTACAAAGGCTTATTATTTTTTTGTAGAAAACAGTAGGTGTTAATCTGAATAATGGCATAAGCATTTAATTCAAGTGTGTATCACAATTTGGGGAACAATAAACAACTCATGGCCATACACACCACCATCCAGGTAATCAACAAGGTACTACTCCTCAAGGACAAAGGAAGCCCATGCATCCTGGTCGTGCTAGACTTCTCTACCACATTCAACACACAACCTGTCTGCACTATTGAACACCCTGTAATCCGGCATGGAATTCGATGCCACAGTACTTAGATGGTTTGACTCCTACCGCACCAACAGATACCGACTCGTGCAGATGGGACCCTGCAGAACCCAATAATGTCTGGTGACCTGCAGAGTCCCACAATGCTCTAACCTCTCCCCGGTTATCTTCAACAGCTGCATGGAGGCACTACGGGCACTCTTTGCCAAGTTCAACATCAAAATCTACCAGTATGCTGATGAGACAGAGCTTTACCTGAAGTTCACTAGTTGAGACACTGCCCCTCCACTATTCAAGCCTAGATGTCAAGTGCCTACCTATCAATACAGAGTTCATCCTCCTTGGAGGTGCCACCAAATGCACCTAGGTTCAGAACTGGCTGAAACATACAATCCTCAAAGGCTTCTCCCACCAACTCGCCCCTTCTTCACCATCGATCGCAACTTGTCCTTTGAAGCACACATCGCCAAGAAGACACAACCAGCATGGTCACAGCTCTCTCTCATGTGTAGAGTCAAACCCTTCATCCCGGCCACAGACTTCAGATCCATCATCTAGGTTCTGGTGCTCTCCCACCTGGATGGTTTCAAGCACACTCCTGACAGGTGTCGCAATCCCTACATAGATGCCTCCTCCCGTCCCTGAAAGCTGTCCAGCACACCACAGAACACCTCATTACAGAAGGAATTCGAACACATTTCTCCGACTCTCAAGGATCTGCTCTAGTTGCCCTTTAAAGCTCCCTTCACCTTCAAGACAGGGTGCATCACCTGCAAAGTTTGAATGTCCAAGACATCAGCATACTTTGATGAAAAGAACACCATCTCAGAAGGTCAGCGCAATACCAAGAGCAAAGATAATGCAAGACTTTATTCTAATAATCGCAAGAAGATGACCAGAAAACAAGCATTCTTCTGTTTTGCTCTCACACTCTGGAACTGTCAGGATTAGCTCCAGTAAGCAAGCTTTGCCAACCCCAAAGAAACATCCTTTCTCCATTAACAAACCTGTAAATATTCGTACCAACGTCCCGCAATCTGCACTGCCTTGTTTTCGCTTTCATCATCCCAGAACACATGCTGCTAAGTTGCCATTGAGACTGTGGCGTCCTCTTCACGTGCGCAACGTTATCGTGCCCCGGAGAGGAGGAGCCAAGCGAGGTTGCGGCCCCCCGTCATAAATGCTTCCGGGTTGCCGCACTCGCTGCTTCTGATTTCGTTTTGAATCACGGCTAACGCTCTTGTTCGAATTTTTGTGTTCCTGCATTTTGACCCTTCTTGCTCATACCCTTCCTTCCCAATGATTGACCCCTATGTACACGACCACGGCTTGTGTTTAATGACCTGGCTTTGCCTCCTGATTCCAATTCCTGTATTTGCTTGCACGCTGCTGACCTCGGTACGTTTTGACCATTCTACTGCCTCAGGACTGATACCTCATTGCTCCGCTGCCCACAGAGCTCATTATATCATCTCATCCAAAGAACATTACATCTGCTATTCACTGCTTTTGACTCGGACGTCTGGAAGCTGCCGGTTTCTCTCAGGAAATCTACAACATGTGCTGAAGCTGAATTACTGCATTGCTCCTCCTCACCTCGGCATTTGTCATTTGTGAAACCAGTCTCATTGCATCAAGTCATCAACACCCCGTTCCAAGTTGTGGGGACTACTTACCACGCCCACACTGCCTTGAGTGAACCTGCATTACCCATACACTATAGTGCACAAACTAGAGACTGCTACTACCGGCGCTCAGGTCGATAAGCTTCCTCGTTTCGTCTGGGTAGGTCCTGGACTAGAGACTGCTGATTCCCCCTAGGCGTCCTTGTGCCGTCGTGTATTAGGGATAGGCTGGTTTGTGCAGAGTTCCTCGGTAGTACCTCCCTTATTCCCCCACCTTGATAAGTCAACCTTTATTTATCTCTCGAGTCATGTTGATGTAATGACCTCCTGCCCTTGTCTCTTGAATTTCTGTTATATAGTCTTCTTGTTCCTAGGAAGATAGTCTCTGATATAACGTTTTTTTTATTTTCTACAGTCAACGGTGTCCGTGTCCTTCGACAGCTGGTGCAGTGTTCCCATCTTTCGACTAATTGATTCCTTTGTAGTTTATCTTGGAAATACAAAGGGATACATTGGTAGGAAGAACTCAACGGCTACTCTTCGAGTTCTTCTACCAGACTGCCTGATCAGGTCCTGGCATATCCTGATGGGAACAACCTTCCTGCCAACATCAGGCTGGTTCCCTCCCTCCTGCAATTGAGGAAAGATCTGAAGACCCTGCTGTTCAAGGAACACTTCACAGACAAATGCAGTCCATAGACGGACGAAACAATCCACCCTTTTGATTGATTCTTTATTATGCGCTTATACACAAATGTTTCTACGAGCAACCATGCATGGGAGGTGAAGACATAGGGAACACAAGACAAACTATTTTTACTAGGCATGGTACATTCAGATTATGCAGGTGTACAGAACCAGGAAGTGCGTGGGGGTGGGGGGCGGGCGATGGGAATAGGGACAAGTGCGCCCAGTCCCGCCAGAACATGGGTTAAATGCAGCGAGATACCACTCTCATGGGTCATAATCAAAGTGCGGTGGTCCACTCCCTTTACTGTACAACACTCTGTTGCTTTCTGGCTAGGTTTATATTTATCACCTTTATACAGAAATGCATACAAGTTCACTTTCCTTGGATTTATACCAGCAACACAGGGATTGCAATTGACTGAGGCCCGGCTATTGGATAGTGAACCCGTAGGCCCTTTAAGTGAGGTAGCACTCCATGGGGTGGATGGGGATGCAGATGTTACTCTTACACCAATAATAAGACCGACTCAGGAAGTTGGCAAAACATAACTGTTTTTAATTGCAAACAGGGAGTTCAACAGGCGTCAACGGACGTCCCACAGCATAAGTCTCAATGCATTTCATAAAAAAACATTACTTTTATAGCATAAACTCATCATATATGACGTCATACTACGTGGCAAAATAAGTAAACCTACGTGAGATTATAATAGGCTTAAGGTGAAAATCTAGGTATACTTTCTATGGGGGGTAGGATTGTGATTGGATCTCTAAGGTCAGGTGGACAGCTATTCCCACCCCTTCTGCAAGTCATCTTCGCTGTCATGAAATTCACGACATTTCATTGGCTTTCAAACTATAGGGCTCTTTACTACGTGGCCCTCTTTGATTGGTTGGCACACTTGTACGCTTCTGGAATATTCTGCTCGCTAGCAGCACACAAGCTGCTACCCCGGGTGCTGGAGCATTGGACTTGACCATACCTTCCCACCAATTAGCCCATCATCTTTCGTCACTCCTGCTGTCTGCCATTCTAATTGGTCTTTGAACTCGGCCTTGCAAGTATCACTGTGCCTGAGAATAGAAGCAAGTGTGAGCATGGTCTGATCTTCAAGTCTCGGTGTAACTTGCCCAAATTCTATTTTCATCTTGACCATGTGACAGGAGAATGTGTTTTG
The DNA here is from genome assembly GCF_040938575.1 of Ambystoma mexicanum. Taxonomy (NCBI): domain Eukaryota; kingdom Metazoa; phylum Chordata; class Amphibia; order Caudata; family Ambystomatidae; genus Ambystoma; species Ambystoma mexicanum. The sequence goes on along the minus strand of NC_090932.1, from coordinate 1,472,283,737 downwards.
AGCTCCTTCTTCGCATTTAACACTATTAAATTAATAAAAACTGGCACTTCCAGTGTTTTTCCATTACACCGCAACAGGAGTTCATCTCGCTTCTCACGTTCATTGTATCTTCTCGAATAGATAACCAGTTTCTTGGCTGCCCCAACCCTTGACACTGAGCCAGACAACCTTTCTCGAATCTTCCCTCGTCGTTAGCTGTTTTCTTCTACTGCGCCACACTTTCAGCCCTTCTGTTCATGGGGTCTTAGTTTGCTAAAATGCGTTGTGGAGCATCCAGATTCTATGCACATATATATAATGGTGACACCGCCTGCAGTCTATTCACTACGTATAGCCAGCCTTATGATTACTTAGTTTACTTGCGTTTCAGCACCTGTACAATTATAAAGAGTTTGCATTTTCTTCAGTGCTTTCTGCACGTGCAATCCTTATTCTGCACATGAAATGTTGTTCAATTCTTTACGCCATCAGATTCTATAAGGTCTATATACTCTCCATTGACATCTCACCTGAGTGTGTCATTTCTGCTTCATGTGACGTCGCCAGTCTTCTCTTTCCTTCATCTTCACACTTCTTCCAGAACCTCCTTTTAAAAGACTGTGATTTCCCCCTGGGTACATCATATAGGGTTTTCTCAATGGATACCTTGTTTCAAGGACTCTTCGCAGTATAGGGACCATTATTGGCGTTGTGCATGTTGCAATTTCTGGGTTCCAAAATATAGGCAAAATGGGGGCGGGACATCCGGTAGAGGCACCTGGCTCCTCCTCTACACTCCCCCCCCCCCCCCCCCCCCCTCTGGTTGATTCATCGACCACTCTCCCATCAGTCTTCACATCTAGGCATCCTCATCTGAAAAAGTGCTTATTTCGAGTCCATATCTTCATTACTTCTTTAACAGATCCTGCTGATTTCACAACGTCATCAACACTCCAAGTCATGTGACTACATTGTCCATTCGGGATGCAGTAGATCCGTCTTCCCACATACTTCTTATGGTTTCTTCATCTGCCGGCTCTTTGGGTCCAAACCCTGACTCGACAACGATCATGAAATGTGTTCCTACTGCTTTCTTTGCTGTCTTCTTACACTGTGTGATTTTTTTTATTCTGATCACCCCGAATCCAAACATGAATATCAACAACAATGTTCAGAGGAACTTGAAAATATTTGCCATCCATTGTGGAACCCATGAGAAGATCAAAGCAAAGCAGCTGTCATCTGCAATATCTTCTACTTCCTCTTCCGTCTTGATGGGCAAGTTCATCAGCATCATTATGGCCTCTGTCATGGTCCCATTCTCCTCCTCATGAGTAGTTATGAATGTCCAACATGATTCTCCTATTTTGGCACAATCACCTCCATTCATAGCTGTAATCATGTCCAAGATGCATCTTTTCTGCAGGGTCATCAGTCTTATTGCTCTCAATTCTTCTTTGATATCATTGAATCTCTTTATGGTAGTGTTGATAGTGTGCAGGAGTTCCCATCTGGTAATCTGTAACCATTTGGCATTCACTATCGTCTGGATCCCTGGCATGACGATAGTCACCAATACTGCCGAAGTCTGACTGAATAATCTGTGTTCATTCGGAATAGAATCAAAGGGTTCTATTGGTTTAGCTGAAAAGTAGTTCTCCCTCTTTGTTCGATTGAGAAATTCAACTGATCTCCTCTTTCTCAGGTGAGCATCTGCTTTTGGAAACTCTCCAATGTTCAGGTCACTCTTCGGCATCACCAATGCTGGAACATGGACAATCACTATGGAACACAGATCTCCCCAGTCCTTGGTCAACTTCATGTATGCTCTATATCCACAGGCACAGAAGTGGTCCATTATCACTACAGTTCCATCCTTCATTCCTGCTAAATCGATAATCCGACTGCACTGCTGATTCATTCCAACTTTTCTTGTGCCATTGTTTTTGAAACATAGTTCTGCACTTGCTACAGGCACTATCCGAAGTGGGCCTCCTTTATCATCAACCCTTGGCAGTAATTTCACATTCTTCAGCCAATGCTGTTTGCATTCTTCCTCTGCAGTTTTTATAACTGGCTCATATTATTCTGTAAGTGCTGGCGCCTTACACAACCAGGCCTTCCTCCCATCCATCTGGAGAAAGTACTGTTCCCTTGATTTGCAGCTGACCTCTCCCCTTGCATCTTCGTATTTCTTCAAAGTTCTTTCCTTGACATTTGAGTTTCTTGTTTATTTCCCATCTTATTCCTGCCCCCTTCATTCCAGGCTGTTTGTATCTAATCACATGGTCTCTGGCGTGTGCTCTCGCTCTTGTCTTTGAATCTTGCACATTATCATCTTCTTCTGGAACTGTCCATTCAGTCACCCATACCAAGGATGCTGTACGACCCTGGAACTGACCTCTCGTATGGCAGAGTGCACAGTGTGTCAGGGAGTGTGCTTTCTGGGCTTCTATTTATGTTATGAATATGTTGGAATTCTCCATAGCATAAGGTAGGAGAGCACAAACATAGCAACTCTCCTTGAATGTCCTTTCTCCCACCTCTTTCATGTGCTGATACCACATGCTATTCCCCAAATGTGTTGTACTGTATAGATAATTATTTAACTCATCTTCTTCCCTTGTGCTTCTCCTGTGTCTCCCTCTTGCAAGAACGGTGCGTGCATAATGCTCATGAAGTACATCAATAAGGGTCCTTCCAACAGGGGGAATCATAGGAACACTTGTCAGAGAAATGGGTGACCTTACATGTGTCACTGGTGTTGGGATCATCACAAATGGCCTTGGTCTTTCTGCAGCAGATCATTCTGCCCAAGTCACTGAAGTGGTAAGATTCAAAGGGACTTCTACTTTACTTTGGCCAATGAAGTAGACAGTATGTGTTAGCAAAATAAGGAAAAACAATCATAAATGTTGAGCACGCATATATTATGCACCATTACATCAGTCCCCACCATTTACGATTCACCACACGTCGTTGAGTTTGTTCACTTTTCAAAACTGTACCACTCCCAACATGCCTCATTGTGCCTGTGTACTGCTTTAAGTAAAGAAAAAACCTTTTTAATCAGGCAACCTTGTTAAATTATCAGGTAATTGCAGGATCTGTTAAACTATCGCCACAAGTAACCTCCTAATTGCAGGGCCATTTTTAGCATCTTGCAGAAAAACAGGTATAATAGCACTACACACAACAAGAGCAGGATACGCTCGAAGCATGTATACAAGACAGCAAGAAGTAGTCTATGGGCACCTGCATCTGACAGGACCATGGGATTATCCAAAGAGAAATTTGGTGAGGAATGAATCTGGAAATGGCTCACGTTTCCAGTCGACGTACTCATATTCCAGATTTGGCATATTTATCACATCAACACTTTGGAAAATCCAATTCAAAGATTCCTGTGGCTCGAGAACTTTGCTTTGCACTCCTGTTATTATATCTATAAAGAGTGTCCACGGTGAGCCAAAGTCCAAATGCACATTTGCATTTATTTAGTCAGCAATCTTGGCGTCCTTCTTCCTCGTCATTGATAGAGGATGCACATGCTGAACTACTTCTTCTTGTCTTGCTTACGAATCAACCGTTGGGGGTGCATTGTTAAGGTTTTACATCATTTAAGTGGATCCATGTGCGTGTCTCTTGGACTTTTACTGCTGAGGGAGTAATGTTTTCCACAATATAGGCACCACTAAAACGGAGCTCGTGTCACTTCCTTGTGAAGTTACGCACTAGGACTGAATCTCCCACAAAAAATCTAGGTACAGGAAATAGTTCTTGCAGTCGGGTTGCTGAATGGTCTTCATCTGTGTCCTGAGACCGACATCTCTTGTGCTTGAGTTGATCTGAATTGACAGAGATACTAGCGGTCATACATGTTAAATAAGCTTGTAACTCATTTCCTAACATTTCTGCAGTCCTCTGAGCATCACTTCTGCTCATCAATGGAGGAGACAAAGGCGTTCTCATTCACCTCCCAGTCACTAGCTCATGAGGTGTGAGTTGCTGGTCCGACCCAGGCTGATTCCTCAATGCATATAATGCAAGGGACAGGCAATACAACCATTCCTTTTTCACTGTCAATTTCAATTTGCCAATTCTCTCTTTAAGGAGAAAGTTGAGTCTCTCGCATCCCGCTCGCTTGCAGTGATAAGCAGAAGAAAACTTGTGTTTTATACCAAGCAATAGACTAATCTGTTCAAATACTTCATTAACAAAATGGGGCCCATTGTCGGATCTCAGCACCTCATATAATCCACATCTAAGAAAAACTTCTTGGACTAAAAACTTTGCTGCGCAAGTGGCATCAGGGTGTGTACAAGGACCTGCTTCGATCCACCTAGAAAAGGGACAGACCACCACTATCATATACCTCTATCCACTGCAGCATATCAAAATAGTCGATATGTAAATGCGGAAAAGGACCGCTCGGTCAAGGAATCACTCGTCTGATCGTTCGCAGTGCATGCCCAGCTGTAAACCTTTGACATACGATGCAATTTACTACATAAAATGCAACGTGTTCTAACAGGTTCGGTATGAACCAGTCCTCCGTAGTAGCTGTTGCAAGGCTTTCCCTAGTTACAAGCGCAGGGTAGTTGTCATGATCACTTCCAGGGTTTCTGGTTTAGATTCAGGAGTTCGGGCCAGGTGGGATTCTTTGTATATATCTGTAGGCTCTAGACTGGTTTTAGCATGACAAACATGGCATTCTCACAGTCCACAGTATCAAGTTAACCATAGACTTCCATAGAAACTCAATAGTTTCCCAATGCCCGTAAAATGGCCGCCCTGTGGGTCACTGATAAGTTATAAAAGAAAACCAGACATTGGGCATTGATGGCTATATAAACCCTGCCTCCCCAGTAACGCATGCTTCGCGTTAGGTCCGCTGACTGCGGTGTAATGCCACTGGTGCTCAGCTCATAGAACCTGCAGAATAAAAGAAAAGTAATGTTAATAACCTGAACCGCTCACAGAATATCTACAGACCACAGACTAGCATTACCTGACCAAAGTTTCTGGAGCCACAGTCCTCCAACAGAAGACTTCTTCTGTAGTAGTTCGCAGTTCAGTCAACAGCCTTAGTCTGCAGCCGCAGCAACATTCCAAGATTTTCCGACCACCGAAGACCTGCAAGACAAAGGTACCATACTTAAATAATGAACATTACAGAATTAAAGGTGAAGAAAAATACCATACACGCATATGTACCTGAGGAAAAACTCTATGCGCTTCACAGAAGAAAGCTTTACTTTCAAAACGAACTTACGCTGTGCAGTGCTCCTTCCCCTAATACGCACGCATACTTACCACAATAGAAAATCCATGTCGGGTCACTATCGCAAGCGCGCCAAGTTACCTCAAGATAACGTTTCATGTTTTTTCCTCGATAACGCTAATTTCTTCAGTTAAAGTTTATTCTTCAGGAAACCTGCAAAAGGAAAAGAGAATGATTAAAGTCAGCAAGAGAGATCTCTCCAACTTTAGAACGTTTTTTCACAGACATCTGCCTCCCCCTTTTTCTGACAAGAGACTTATATCAAATATTTAAAAAAGTGAAAGGTGGACTCTAGAATAGAACACTCCTAAGCTGAGCTTGATATTTGATCTGATGGTCTCAATGGTTCTGAGCAAGGTCACAGGTAGGAAGAGGTGAACCCAACACCTCTTGTAAGGGAATAGCGGGAGGTCCTGGTCACTTTGCAGAAAGACAGTTTCATTGGATCTTGTGATTACAAAGATTCTCACGCTGGATGCAGTTTTTGAAGGTGTGTTTCTTTAATATCCATAATGTAGACACATAGTCTAAAAAGTGGTCACCCGACATGTGTTTCGAACCCGAAGGTTCCTTCTCAAGGCAGTTATTGTAATGTAGGTCGGGGGGTTATAGAGTAGGTCAGGTTTAATTCAGTACACGCCGTGTGGCAGAATAGTTGAGAATGGTCTTGTTGAGTTTCATGGCTGTTGCCCCCGTTCTTCAGGTTTGCTGTGAACAAATTCACCTGCTGTGCTGTGAACCTCCAACCATCAAATATTAAGACACTTACCTTCAGAGGCTTACCAGTTTTCAACAGCATCATAGTTTTCTGAACCTCAACATTTACGCGCCCGTGCCTGAATACAGGACGCAGAGCTCCCAAACCACAAAGTACAGGTGAGGAGAGTGTGGGCCTTAGAAGTATAAGGGGAGCTAATTCAGGGTGGAAGGCAGGGGAGAGCTCTAGTAGATTTTTCCATTCATATTAATTACAGTTCCATCTTTCTTGTTATCTCTCTTTTATTACCGGGGGAAAAATCCTTAAAAACCAGTTTAGCAGATCAACAGGGCTTTTGGATCATTACGCTCCTCTGGAGACAAGGTAAGCGTTACAGAAGTGCAGCTGGTCAATCGCTACCCTTAAGAAGGCTACAGGCATCACTGACGTTCCAGTGCTGTTCTATCGCCACAATGCTTCAGAGGGGGATAAAGAACACCCCCTTCGTTTCCACAATTCTTGCTGTTCCTGTGGTGCACAACCTTGAACCTCCATCAACTGTGTTCTTGATAAATGATTAAACCCTTCATTTATTATCATAATTGTTACTACTTTTTCTTTTACATCTGGAGTATCAAGACCTGAAATATCTGGTGAATATGCAACCCTTTTGGCCTCCTTGCCTGCGACTTAGTTCCTGCGAGAGAGAAAGTCAGTTTGCTTAGTATGTGCTGTGCATTTTACTATTGCAATGGTGACTGGGAGTTGTAGTGCCTTGATAAGCCTGTCCAATAATTCTGCATGTTGCACTGGAGTGCTGTCCGCTCAGAGGTAGCCCCTCCTTTTCCAACGTGCTAGCCCTGAGTGCACGGTTGACATCACCTAGGCGGAGTCACTGTACACCGTTACTTCCTGCCCTGCATGTTTCTCCAGCATGACCATAAGCGCCAGTAATTCTGCTTCTTGCGTTGAAAAGTGAGCCGGTAGTCTTGCACTTGCTACACCTCTCAGTTTGATCACTTTTTGAAGACCCATCAATAAAGAGAAACTCTCCCCCTGCTAGCGCATTTTCCTTTACTCGTGGAATATCATCTTAGAATTCCTCCTAGTTAGCGCAATCATGCACATGTTCACCCCCTGCCACAGGCTCAGCTACAAACATGGCAGGGTTCACTATTTTACACATGACTATTTTGATTGCTGCATTCGATATAACTACCTCATATGCGGAAGCCCTCTGAGATCTTACTGTACCCTTAGGTTTCTCCAAAATGGCAAACAAAGCATGCTCAACAAACAATGTTATAGAACACCCCATCACAATACTAGTAGACTTCTCCATTGTGAGCGCGGCTGCTGCCAGCGATTATTCATAAGAAAAGTACCCTCTTATAACTGGATCTAAAATCCCACTGTAATATGCTAGGGGTTTATACCCCCAATGTAGTCTTCTGTGTAATCACCGCTGTCATAACTATCCCATACGTATGTGAGAACAAAAAGAATTCCTCATCATAGTTTGGAATTCCTAAAACTGGAGCTGTACAAATTGCTTTCTTCAAACCCTCCCTCCATTTCCTCAGTCCATTCTATGTTTTCCTTGTTCACTTGTGCTTTTTTCAGAGCCTGTAAAAGGAGTCTTGTGTATGAACTATAATCAAATATCCATGCTCTAACATAGTTGCATAATCCCAAAAACTGCTGCATTTGTTTAATCTTTGTGTAGTTTTACTGTTTTCATAATCACCTCACCTCTTGGTGTGACTCTCTTCCCTTCATGTGAGATTAACTGTCCTATATACAACACCTCTTCTTGACAATATTGCAACTTCTCCTTGTCCACTTTATATCCCTTGTCTACTGCAATAGTCTTTAAGTGAATTGAATCTTGCCTGCACTCATCTTCTGTCGTGCTACAAACCAAAATGTCATCTATGTACTGCAGCACGACACTTTGCAAATCAATGTTGCTTAGGTCCATCTGCAGGACCCTATTAATGATTGATGGAGACTCACAGTACCCTTTGGGCAAACAAGTGCTCTTCAGTCTAGTTTGATGAAACGTAAATGACGTAAGGTCTTGGGAGTCCTTATGCAACAGGATTGAGAAAAAACCATTTTTCAAGTCAATCACCGTGAAATATCATGCCTCTGATGGGAAACTACACGATATTGTCACCGGATTCGGAACCAAAGGAAACTCTGTCTCTACAATCTGGTTACTCAGTCTCATATCTTGAATAAATCTCCACAGCCATCACTTCTATTTTTTTAATAGGATACACCACAGTATTACACAGTGACTGACGTCACTAAAATGACTTGTTCCATCAGGGCTGATATAGTCTTACAAATACCCTCATCCGCCTCTCGAGACATTGGGTACGGTCTTGCTTGAGGTAAAATTGCTCCTGGCTTCAGCTTAATCTTAACCTTCCCTATACCCTTCAGTAGGCCTATATCATAGAGGCCTGTAGTCCATAAAGAGTTTGGCACTTTTTCCAAATCTTCATCAAAAAATGCTGGGCGCTGCCGCACTATCGCTGTTCACTGTCGGATTTCTCTTTTCTCTATTCCGATCCCATATGTAATATTCATCTAGAATATTACTTCATCATCTGATGGATCATCTCTAAACATATCCTCGTCAGTGACATCAGTCAATCTATATCCTTCCTCAATGACAATCACTATTCTCCATGGCATGCCCTCATCATCTGTTCCTTCGAGTATGGCCAATTCCCCTCGCACTATGGCTGCATTTAACTCTAGGGGAATAATCTGTCCCCCTCTTCGTCCCTAGGTGTCTGTGGCCGAACAAAAACTCATCAGGAATTCTCATAATCTTTCCCAGTGGGCCATGTAGCCATGTCAACAAAATGCATACCCCATAATGGAAAGCGCCTTGCTCTCATGGCAGTCCTCGCAGAGCCATTTGCCCTGTAAACGCCAATATAAATTAGCCCACATTCAAATAATGTGTACATGGAGTAGAACACGCTATGCCTTCATCAGTAAAAGAAATCGTCATTTAAGCTTTGTAATTAAATCTCATCCTAGAAAGTTAACCGGTGTCTGCCTTGAATACAATAATGGAACAGACATGTCACACTCTCCCTTGGAGACTGGTAATTCAACAGTAAAAGAAACTCAACTTGTAGCTCCAGAGAAACCTTGCGCATTCATGGCATTTCCTGACATTGGATATTTTCCCTCTTGTATACATGAACGAGTAGCCCCAGCATCTACTAAAAAAGAAAAAGATGTGCCTCCTATCACCCATCAACCCGTCGTTTAGTTTAGTTTAGTTTGTTTATTTATAAAGCCCATCCGAACCCTCAGGTAACTGGGCGCATAATCATGTGTGCAGCAGGGTTACATATCGTTGCACGAACATCGTATTACAATCGTATTACAGCAGACAGAGCGTACATTAGTCCAGGCTCTGAGTGTTTACATACAAGAGTAGAATATACCAAAAAAAGAAGAAATGTATATACAGAGAATATGCAATGAAGAGAAAGTTACAGTGGCTAGAGCGGACCGGGTTGCAGGTTGGCACTGGCTATGCTGTAGGTCGATTTAACATTACTACAGGTGAAGAGCGGCGGCTAGCAGGTCATAACGGTGAGAATCTGGGTGTTTAGGCTAGTAGCCATGATTTTACCATGGCTCTGAATGGCCAAAAAGCGGCTTCCGATCTAATTGTAGTGGGGAGGGTGTTCCAACATTGTGCTGCGAGCACTGGAAAACTGGAGCCCCCTGCTGTTTTTAGGTTGTAATTCGGGATCTTTAGTTGGTGTAGGTAGGGTGTTCTGGTGGGTCTAATGGGGCAGTGTCTAGAGAATTTGTCAGAAAGGTACCGTGGGGCAGTGTGTGATAGGCACTTGTGGGTGATGACCAGTGTTCTTAACTTAATTCTGTCACGGATCGGGAGCCAGTGGACTTCTTTTCTAGCCGTAGATATGTGCGCCTTGCGCGGAAGGTTGAGGGCACATCTTAGTGCATTATTTTGCAGGATCTGGAGTCTGTTCAAGTTTTTAGTGGTAGTGTCTAAGTAGAGTGTGTTGCAATAGTCTAATTTAGACAATATCAGCGCTCTAGATAGGGTAAGGCAGCTGGAGGTGGAGAGAAAAGGCCTGCAGGCATTGATCAATTTATTGGTGTATGAGGTAGCTGAGATGGTAGAGTTTATTTGTTTCTTTAGTGATAGGGTGGAATCGAGGTATACACCTAGGGTTTTAACTTTTATGATGTTGCCATCAATAGGGGTCTGGTGTCACCGATAGTACTGAACACATCAAGTCTCCCTGTGAGCTGTCCTATTGTGGGTACATCCTTATCCCTGTACCTGTTCAAGGACTTCCTCCTACCACAGTGACACTCCCTACTCTAGGTGTCAATAGCTGTCCTAGGTTTGCATTCTGTTGTATCTGCATGGATGCGTGCTGGGACTGCCCTTGCGGCAGATTCAATGGTGCTTGCTGTGCTTGCAATGCCTGTTGCATTTGCGGTGCTTGTGCTTGATACACTATCTGATCTTGGGCAAACGCATCCATAGCTTGTGAGCTATATGCTGAAGGATAGGCTGTCCCCCCTCTTGAGAATTGCCTATTTTGTACATACCCATGTCTTCCACATGTACGCACAATGTACCCTGTCATTCCACTTGCCCAACATATAGGAGGAGATCTTCTGACCAGCCCCCCATGCTTGAATCCTCCTTGCACATTCTGATTATCATTCTGCATATTCTGAAAACCACCCATTCCTCTGTAGCCAATCCCTCTGCCTCGTGGCATAAATCCATTCCCTTGATCCGTTTGGTGTTGATTATTCACCTGCGATGTACCCACTGCTTGCTGCATTCCCAATCCTTCTCCGCTGGTCAGTGCCACCCCTTCGATGGTGTACTTCAACAATTTCTTCTGAACTAACTTGGCTTCCTCAAGTTTTGTAGCATCTTCCTTCTTATTTTTCTCTTGTAACAACCTGCAGTGATGCGCTATAGTCAACTGTATCTCTACCCATGACCTTGCTTCCATTCCCACTAATTTCTTAAACTGTCTCTGTACTTGCTCCGGTAATCCCTGACATAGAATGTGGTAAAATACTGCCACTGATTTCCCCCATTGCTCCCTTGTTTCAAGAGTCCACCGTTCCTGAATACTTTCAATGTAAGCAAGCAGATCTTCGTAATCTTTCATCTTACGTGCCGTGATTGCACCCATATCTGACGTATCAGGATACTGTACCCTGAGTGCTCTCTAGACATCTGCTCTACAATTATTAAATGGCACTCCATCGTGCGCTGTGTTCTGTGCCTTGACACTTGAGTAACCTGCTCTCGTCCAAATGTCATCAGCCCTTTCCCCAAGAATGACTGCTAGGAGACCTTTAATGTCCCCTATTGCCAGAGTATTTCCTCCTGTCATCTTTTCTAGCTCATAAATCCATTTCCTTGCACCCGCTGTTAAACTGGGAAGTTTGCCTCGTAATTTATCCTTGTCCATCTGTGGCCAGGGAATATACTGTGGTCTGGCCCCTCCTTTCTCCAATAAAGGGAACTGCGTGAACCCAAATCCGCAATCTGCTCCCATCATCTGCCTATCCATAGTGGGTACAATGGTTCCTGATCGCCTTCTGCCTGGCAATTACCTCAGCCTGCTCACATATAGGGGTGACTCTCCCTTCTCACTATGCAATCTTCCTTTAGGTTGCTCTGGATATGCTATAGGATCTGGCATCCTATCCTTAGGCTGCCCTAGATCAGACCATCTCACTTCCTTGTCTGTCTGCAGACCTCCCTCAGGACTGCATGCACTTTCTCCCTCCTTTCTTTTAGTCTCTTCTGGACTATCGTCTCTGCTGCAGGCAGGCAGTTCATATATCGGATTACTATATCCTGTCGCTGCTTTTAGTTCTTTTAACGGATACAATCCTACATCTTCTGTACTATTGCCAGTTACTTTGGGTGAGGTAAGGAGAGCAGAAGGCTTAACACCTTCCTCCCTACACTGATTAAGCATCTAATCCTCAGGAGGCGGACCCTCTTTCTCCTCCTGGTACTTTTTCCAGAGCTCTAAAATAGTGCACCTCTTTTCCAATTTCTTCCCTGTTTACGCAGTGTGCAAGTATGTGGTCATGTGTTGCAAAACTGGCTTTGACAGCAATCCCTCTTGTGGCCCTGGAATGAACATTTTGTCTGCTGTGCCCTTTAGCCACTCTGCACTATACTGTCTGAGCTTAGGCGCATATTTTGGCAGCGTCTTGCACAGGTGCATCAGTGGAGTAACATCCTCCATCGTAACAAGTCTCAATTGACTGTCAATACTTACCATTAGTTTTACACAGATTTGTTTCAAAAAAACAACAAATATGAGCGTGCTCCAACACTCCCCGCTCAAAGCCTCTACTTCTTAATTATCTCAATCTATCTGTTCAGTCGGCGCAGACAATGAATAAAAAAATAGAGAACAACTTTTTGTTTCTTCATTAACCTCACAGTTTACTTTAGTTGCTCTTCGACACCTCTCCAATTACGAAATGCACAGACTAGTTGACTTTTCACATATTTACCATGCTACTCCTTTTCTCCTAGACCCTAAAATACCATGATTGATGTTTGAGTCATTCCCTATCATAAACCTGTTTATGTGCCACCTATTTACCCCGTTGGGGATTTGAACTGACTCCTTCTAGACCTGCCTTGAGGTGGGAAACCAGGCTCTATAAAACGCTCCTCGTTATATACTAGATAAACCCCCGTTACTTTTCTACATTACCGCAATCCCATTCCCTTATTTTATTTTGCCAGTCCCCTCAATCTACTCACCATTCATTCTTCAGCTCAAGCCCCTCGGTATCGTATTCCCTTCAGTCCGCAATAATAAGACTGACTCAGGAAGTTGGCAAAACAGAACTGTTTTTAATTGAAATTGTCTAAAACAGGGAGTAGAACGGGCGTCAACAGACATCCCACAGCATAAGTCTCAATGCATTTAATAAAAAACATTACTTTTATAGTAAAAACTCATCATACGTGGCAACATATGAAAACCTACGTGAGATTATAATAGGCTTAAGGGGAACAACTAGGTATACTTTCCATGGGATGGGGGAGTAGGATTGTGATTGGATCTCTAAGGTCCGGTGGACAGCTATGTCCACCCCTAGTGCAAGTCAACTTCGCTGTCAGAAAAAAAACATTTCATTGGCTTTTAAACTATAGAGCTGTACTACGTGGTCCTCTGATTGGTTGGCACACTTGTACCCGTCTGAAATATTCCACTCGCTAGCAGCACGCAAGCTGGAACCCCAGATGCTGGAGGATTGGACGTGACCATGCCCCCCACCCAATTAGCCCACCATCCATCATCACTCCTGCTATCTGCCATTCGAATTAGTCTTTGAACTCGGCCTTGCAAGAATCACTGTGCCTGATAATAGAAGGGAATGCGAGCATGGTGTTATCTTTAAGTCTCGTTGTAGCTTCCCCAAACTCTATTTTCATCTTGACCATGTTACAGAAAACCATGTTTTTAGCTCCTTCTTCGCATTTGACACTATTAAATTAATAAAACTTGGCACTTCTAGTGTTTTTCCATTACACATCAACCGGAGCAAGCCTCGCTTCTCACGTTCATTGTATCTTCTCGAATAGATAACCAGTTTCTTGGCTGCCCCAACCCTTGACACTGGGCCAGACAACCTTTCTCAAATCTTCCCTCGTCGTCAGCTGTTTTCTTCTACTACGCCACACTTTCAGCCCTTCTGTTCATGGGGTCTTAGTTTGCTAAAATGCGTCGTGGAACATCAAGATTCTATACACATATATTTAATGGCGACACCGCCTGCAGTCTATTCAATACATATAGCCAGCTTTATGATTACTTAGTCTACTTACGTTTCAGCATCTGTACAATTATAAAATGACTTTCCCTACGTGCAATCCATATTCCGCACATGAAATGTTGTTCAATTCTTTACTTCGCCATCAGATTCTATAAGGTGTAATACTCATTTCATTGGCATCTCTTTTGGGTGCTTCATTTCTGCTTCATGTGATGTCACCAGTCTTCTCTTTCATTCATCTTTGTACTTCTTCCAGAACCTCCTTTAAAAGCTTGGAATTTCTCCGCGGGTACATCATAAAGGGTTTTCTCAATGGATACCTTGTTCAAGTATAGGGACCATTATTGGCGTTGTGCATGCAACAATTTCCAGTTTCCAACATATAGGCAAAATGGGGGTGGGACTTCCAGTAGAGGCACTTGACTCCTCCTCTACACTAGAGTTTCATAAATCAATCAAGCTTTGTTTTAGGACTGTGGTCCTTCCCCTCCCTCTCCCTAGTTAATGTTCACCTTTTTGGCAGAAAAGTAATTCAGTGCCTGCAATTTAGTGTCCCACACTTCTTTCTAAGCCTTCGCTTTATCTTTTTTGTTCATTGCTGAAGTCAGGAGCATGTGTTGGTCAACCTGAATGCTCCTCCCAGGTACTCCTATCTGGCACCTTCAGGTCTCCCAAGTAGAGAGGCATCGAACAAACACACGGATAGCTACACCCCAGGGGTTGTCATACTTCTCTTCCTTGTATCAATAAGTAACCTTACCCTGCAGACCCCCACAAGCTCATTGGTTTTAATATTAATCCTCATTCTCATGCCATAGTTTCTGGGGCTTGTCTCTTGGTCCTCTGGCTTTCCTCCTTCTACCTCTTTGTTCTCTGCCACTTTTTTCTCCTCTATTTTCTATCTTCTTCGTCTCTTTCTCCCTCTCCTCTGTTCTCTATGACCTCAGCTGCACCTCCTCAGAGGTACTCTTCCTTTTCTCACTTTCCCACAAAGCTCACTGTCTCCAGAGCTCTGGTCCTCTCTAGGCTGGACTATTGCAACAGCCTCTTTCTAAATCTTCCTGTCTCTACACTTCGAACTTTACAACTTATCCAGAACAGGACTGGGAGACTTGTCCTTGGCCTCAAGCCCAGGGATCGTATCTCTCCAGCTCTGAAATCTCTTCATTGGCTCCCTTTGGCTGCAAGGATAAGGTTCAAGACCCTCTGCATCATCCACAAGGCTTTCTGGGGCCTGGGACTGCTCTACCTCTCCAACTTTCTCTTCCAAAACATCTTCCTTCTCAAGCTCCACCCATCCACCTCCAACTCTCTGAGGGGCAGACACTTTTGATTTTGGGGCAGATCTATCTTCTCAGCTTGGGGCCTCCCTCTAGAACAGCCTTCCTGCCTCTCTCAAGCTTCAGCAGAACCACCACCGGTTCCGGAAGCAACTCAAGACCTTCCTTTTCCCTTCTGCTTTCTCTCTTCCTCTCCCCTGTTGATGCACCTGACTGCTCCACTGGCACCTGGTCACCCTCTGAACCCGGGCCCAGTCTCCTGCATGTCCAGTTGCCCTCACACTGCCTGCGGGCTCCCCAGCACTTAAGGGCTGTATCTGCAACCCTGCAGTCATTTGTCTCTGCACCTATGAGCCGACCCCTGGTTGCACTTTTGAGTTAACTGCACTTCCCCCTTAGCCTCCCCCTGGCACTTCTCCCCTTCCCTCTTCCCCGCATTTGCGCGATCTGAATGACACAAGGCCTAGTAAGATTGTTATTTTGTCCTCCCTTTGTTTCCCCCTCGTGGTTTTGTCATCCTAGAAACACGTGTGTACAGGCGCGTTATAAATGCCACATCATATATCCTCTCTTCATCCTCTATCCTTGCTCTGTCCTTTCTTTTCTCTTCCTTCTCACTACTCTGCCATGTTTTTTCTTTCCTCCTCTTCTTCTCAGCCACTCCTTCCCTCTCTCCCCTTTCCACCTCCTATGCACTACCCCACAGTTTGTGTCTCTCTTTCTCTCTCTGACCCCCCCTTCTCCCTCCTTCTCTTCCCCAGCTCCTTCCCAGTTTCATATCCACTTCCTCGCAGCTCCGCCGCGCTCTCTATCCCCTCCCCCCCACTTCCTACCTGTCCAGCCTTACATTCACCCAGGGCCTCTGCTGGCTTCGACTTACGGCTGTATGGGGCTTGGAATGGAAATATGTGAATAGGATCAGTTGCAAGTATTCAGCGGACTAGTTCAGACTTGCGCAAACTACCAATTTCCCTTAGGTTTTGTTTTGGCAATCAGACCGATACCTGGCTCTGCTTTTTGAGTCTGCATCTCACCATCTTCGGAAAGAGTCCGGTGGCTATTCTGGCCCTGACAAACCTTGCTCAACGCCGCTGGGCCATTCTTTTTGGATCTCTGTCTGCAAATATTGCGGACTTCCTCTTGATGGCTGCAGGAGCCTGCAAATGTATTGTATTTTATTGTTCAAAGCGTAGACCTAGCTCGCGAGCAGCAAAGCGCTGTACAGGATAGTAGCCAGCATTTGGGCTGACGTCTTTTAATACTAGCATAGCACTGTGAGTTTCAGTCTGTGTTTATTGGGATTAGTCCTAGGTCAGGTGTTGTTCAATAATCCACATTTTAAAAGACTTGCAAAATTGGAAAATTGTGGGAGCATTTCGAGTTGATAATGGGATCGAGTTTCAGAGGGTGGATGTGTAACAAGATGAGGAATGTTCATGGGTCCTTCTTTGCGGAAGAGTTGCCATTCGAGCCGGTTGGTCGATTTACTGCGTGAGGAGCATATGTCACCAGGAACACTGGTGTGGTACTTGTGATGGTTTGTAGATTATTCAGGCAGTCCTGAACAGTATCCTGGCCTGGTGAGGAAGACAATGTAGTTCATGTAGGATGGGGGTGATTTTTCCACTCACCCGTAATAAGGCGTGCTGCGGCATGGTGGACTGCTTTCAGGGGAGCCAAGCGAGAAGGGAGGGTTTTTTCTCCATCGATGGACGAGACTAGAAGTGCCTCCGTTATGGCCTGGATGTCCTGTGGCAGGATGAACCGTTTGATTTTGCAAAGGGTGGTACTTTGTAATTGCGCAGTTTGTGTCTTCTTGGCTATGTTGGACAAGTTGTTGATTACCAGTGAGTGTGATGTGGATGAATTTGGTCTTGCAACGGTTAAGTTAGAGGTGAGCAGTTGACATCCAGGACTGGATGATGACTAGGAAATATGTAGATGACTCTGGGCATTTTACTATCATGTACAACTAGTATCGTCCACATATTGCTGGATGGCTCTATTGGGAGGAGTGTGCCCAGAAACTCCATGTTGTATCATGTGATGGTTTAGTAAAATGCTTTACTCCTTTGAAAAAGGATTTGCTCCTATAAGAGGTTGCCACAATGGTGGTAGAGTAGTAAGCAGCTTTGCAAATCTGTATACGATAGGGTTTGGGCATGCTGTATGAGCAGTGTCCCAAACTCCTCCCACCTTGACAATTGGGACTCACTATTGACACAACCAGCTTGTGGGTGCCAGCAGGTGCATGATCAGTTCACTTTTGTTTCATATCATCTGCATTTTCATTTTTTTCCCCACTTTATTTTTATTAAGGTTTTCAGCAAAAGACAAGTCCGCCAACTAACACTTGGCAGTGACCAGTAAATAAACATATCGAACGATTAAACACTCCCATTTTTCGCCCCTCACCCCCCTGCTCCAACTACCCTCCAACCCCCCACCCCTAACCCCTGGCTCACTAGGCTTCCGGGAACCAACAGTGCAAGAGACAAAGAGTAGGAACTAAACACAATTACAACTTTACATTTAGGCCAAAATAGTAGTGAGGTCCCCGCTGGCAATTAAACACGTGGCAACAGGGCAGGATAACGACAACCCCTCCAGATTTCATGGTTCATAAGACCCCTAATCAGTTCACAACTTCAAGGCTTCACAGTCCACACTTAGCAGAACCACAGTCCAATCCTGCAAAAAAGATGATATAGTATCATTGGCGATGGCTGATAGTTTCTCATACGTGAAAATAGCTATCAACTTGTTAAGCCATTTTGTCTTGGTGGCCGCTAGGGAACTCTTCCACTTTTGGGCCAATCTACCCGCTCTCAACATGGCCCCCGTCACCCCTGTAAAGGAAGCCAACTCTTTATCAGGCAAGGGCGTGCCCAGTGGGTGAAGGGAGGGGCTCGTTCCGAGAATGTCTTTAATCCAGCTGAGCAATTCCGACCAGTATACTTGGACGACCGGACACTCCCACCACATGTGAAACCAGGTACCCCTGCTCGAACACAATCTAGGACACATTGGAGACACTGAAGCAAACATCTTGGACAGAGAAACAGGAGGACGATGCCAGGAGTCAAGAATCTTAAAATGATGTTCCATAGCTGCTGTGCACAGCCCCCCCCCGAGAGAACAGATTTGAAAACAGACTTCCATGTTTGGTCATCCAAGGCGAAGCCCAGCCATTCCTCCCAGGTACGCTTGAACGACTGTCTGTCAGTTAAATTAGTTGTGATTAGCACATTATAGATCTTAGAAAGGGTCCCCTTCCTGGAATTAGCTTCTACAAAAATCCTTTCAAAGGGAGTTAAGGGGCGCGACAGATCGGCCACCCACCCCGCCTGGATGAGGATTCCCTTGAGACTCAGGTATTCAAAGACTGAAAGCGGTTTATCCCTAAGCACCTCCACCAATTGCTCATATTCCATGAAAACCCCCTGGCGAAAGAGCTGGGCGGCCCTTTCCAACCCCTGATCGGACCAAGACTGCGTCTCCCGGAACCCTCTAGCGCCGAGATCAATTGGGGGGCCCCATAAAGAAGTGAGGGGGACGGCCAAGAAGAAAGACAGCAAGGACTGGATGCGCTCTAATTGGCCCGGGGATGGTTCTTGTGGGAGCCCATAAGATGTCCCGACCTTTCTCGGATGGACCTGAACATCCTCCACAAAAGTCCAATATGTCCTTATATCGTCCCTCAAGTGCTCTAACATAACCCGTAGCTGGGCTGCTTTATAATACAATCTAAAATCTGGGAGACCAAAGCACCCACAGGACTTGGGAGGGGTCAGAGTGGAAAATGTTACTCTAGCTCTCTTGCCATTCCAGATTAAATGAAGGATACAGGATTGCAATACTGCAAAAAAAGAGTCTGGGACTAGGCAGGGAAGGGACGTAAAAAGATAGAGAAGCCGCAGGAAAATGTTCCTTTTAACCACAACCATTCGCCCAAACCATGAAAGGGTCAGGGGGGGCATACCTTGATAGATCACCCTGGATTTTTGCCTGAAGGGGGAAGAAGTTTAGCTCAAACACTTTACCTAAATCTCTGGGAATATTGGTGCCCAAATACCTGGAAAACTTGCGCTCCACTCGCATACCATGCACTTCTACTCTCCCCCTGATTTCATGATCCAACCCCCCCCATCAGCATTGTACACGACTTGGATGTGTTGACCTTTACCCAGAAAAAGACCCAAAACAACAAATCAAGTCCAGCAATTGCGGGAGTGATTCGCGAAGATTGGTCAGGTACACAAAATATCATCTGCAAATAAAGATAGCTTGAATTCACAGTCCCCGCAAGGCACCCCTGCCACACCCTTATCAGCCCTGACCGCAATGGCAAAGGGCTCCATCGCCAATGCATACAAGAGGGGATAAACGGGACACCCCTGACGGGCTGCCTCGAAAGCGCAAATCACGCAGAAGAACGACCGTTAACCAATACCTTAGCTGAGGGATCATTGTACAGGGCTGAAATCCAACTACAGAATTTATCTCCGAAGCCCATTTTCCGGAGTACCCTTCCCATGTAGAGCCATTTGACACGGTCGAAGGCCTTCTCCGAGTCCAAGGAGAGGAGGTAGGCCTCCAACTTTCGCTTCGACACCTCATGCATAAGCCCCAGAGTTTTCCTCACATTGTCTGAACCCTGGCAACCCGGGGTGAAACCGACCTGGTCACCGTGAACCAGGGAGGGAAGGAATTTCGACAATCTATTCGCCAAGAGTTTGGCTAGGATTTTAACATCTACATTAAGAAGGGAGATGGGCCTGTATGACTGACACTGCGATGGATCCTTCCCTTCTTTCGGAAGTACCACGATAAGAGCCGACATCATGGTAGGAGGCAGGGAACCCGTATCTAGGGCAGAGTTGGAACACCTTAGCCAGAAAAGGGGCTAGCGCGGAAAGTCTTATAAAAGCGGACAGTGAAACCATCGTCTCCTGGTGCTTTGCCACTCCTCAGAGAGGAGATAGTGTCGAGCACTTCCTGGGGAGAAATTGGGAGCTCTAACGTGTCTACGTTCTCCGCGGCTAGGCGAGGGATGGGAAGGTCCACATCAGCCCCGTCTCCTGAATATTCTGACATGTAAAGACCTTCATAGTAATGCCTTACCTCCGTTTCTATCTGATCATCTTGCATAACTCTTTCCCCTGTCTGACCTGTAATACAGTTCACCCTTCTACTGTTACGAAGCTCCCTCAAACGCCACGCCAGGATCCTATCCGCCTTTTCCCCCCTCTCCATATACCACTGTTTCAAAAAGGCTAGTTTTCTCTCCGTCTGTCCCACAAACAGGGCGGACAGTTTAGCCTTAAGATTCTGAAGCTCCTCCCATTTGCCCGGACACATCTGCGACTACAGCTTCCCACCCGGATGAATGGCGGCTATTTGCTCCCTCAGCTTTAATTCCTCCCGACCCCTCTCCCTCTTCTTCCTTGCACCCATCTCCATCAGAGAGCATCTGACCGTGGCCTTAAATGCATCCCAAACTCCCATGACCTCCACATCCCCTGTGTCGTTAAGAAGGAAATACTCCTTGATTGAACCTTGGAGGGACTGTCTAACCTCCCTATCTAACAGCAAGGTGTCACTGCAGATCCATCGAGCCCTGGACGGGTCCAGGGGGGAGGCCCCAAATTGACCCTAACCAAATCGTGGTCGGACCACGGGATAACTTCCACCCCAAAATCTGAAATACAATCTCGAAGTTGTAGAGTCTACTAAAACGTAATCTATTCTTGAGAATGCACCATGGACCGCAGAAAAGAAAGTGAAGAGAGATTTGCGATCTCTCTCAACAGGTTGCGCATCTACCAGGCCCAGCACCTCATTAGTCCGCCGGAACTAATCCGCTAACTTCCTCTGGGCCCGTTGGTCAGAGCAGGGGGAGAGGGACTTCCTATCCTTATCTGGCCAGGGTACCATGTTAAAATCACCACCTACTATTAGTGCGCCCTCCACAAACCCTCTAATTGTCTCCCCCATCCTTTCCCAAAAATGATCTTGTGCCTCGTTCGGGGCGTAGACCCCTACCAAGGTAAACAATCGGCCTCTCACCGATCCCTTGACCATGATATAGCGCCCTTCCTGGTCGGTTCTGTGAGCCTTGGGGACAAAGCGGGCGTTAGGGGAAACCAAAAGGGCCACCCCACGATTCTTCGTCAAATAGGTGGACTGAAAGATATGTTGAATAGCCTTGGATCTGAGAGACGGTTCCTTCCCCTTAACCCAATGGGTTTCCTGTACAAAAACAAAAAAATGCAGTTTAAACCTAGAGAGTTCCCTCCTCACCAATTACCTTTTTGCAGGAGAATTTTGTCCCCGCACATTCAAGGACAGCACCGAAAACCTCTGTAGAGAGTCATCCATCTGTGGGCTGAAAAAAACCTCCGGCCCCTCTAGGGAGCCTAACTTGATTGCCCCAACCCCCGGCCTCCATGCACCAGAGAAAACCAGACAAAAACCTGTGGAACCCCTACATCCCGGAAGCCACATCAACCAAGAACACCCCCCAAACACCAAAAAAGAGCAACCCCGCCCCCCACCGGCCCCCAGCCCAAACCCAACAAAGCAAACACCCTCTCACCCCCACCCCCTGCCCCGGAGTGCCTGGATAGACTGGGACATCTCACCGCCGCGCTACCAGGCCACCAAGGATCGCATTCACCCGGGCGCCTTCCACCTAGAATAAACGCAACAATTTGAGCCCCCCAATTAGAAAAACATGCCCTGAACACAACAAACCCCCTCCCACAGTCCCAAGACCCCCCTAAAGTTTTCAACATATGAGGCGGCCATATACATTACGAGACCAAACAATTAGCCCTGCCATTCCCCTGCAAAGAGTCAGCGTAACAGCCCCCTCCATCCAAGTCAGGGCGACAACTGCTTCGGGGACGGGAGCTACACCTTCCTGAACCTCCTATGCCCTCGAACGCGACACCTTCCCACAATTTCTGAGGGTCCACGGCGGCCTCCATCTTCCCCGCTTCCCCTCTCTTTACCATCCTTCGAGGAGGAGTCCCCCAATAACTCACTAGTCACTCGCTGAATATCGGACAACGAAGTAAGGGAATACTTGTAGCCGTCCACCTCAAAGGTAAGCGAAAACGGACGGCCCCACCTATAACGAACCCCCTTAGCCTGTAGCCACCTCGTCAAGGGCCCACAAAGTCTCCGCCCAGAAAGGATGAGCGCTGAGAGATCCTGGTAAATCATAATTTTAGCACCCTTCCAATCAATGGGGCCTTTCTTTCGAGCTAAGTCCAGAAGCTTTGGATTTCTCAGCATAATAGTGAAATTTCACAAGGACTGAACGGGGCCCACCAGCACGCCTCCCTTTTCTGCTCACTCAAACGCTCCAAAGCCACGACTCAGACCCCCGGCAGGCCCCTCAGTGAATCTTTTCCAAAACCGCCCCTCTCTTTACCCCTGGAGCGAGTGCTTGTGCAATTTAGAGTGCCCCCACCAGATAAGTTCCAGACCAACAGACTACCGAGGCACACTGACTCGGGGGGTCGGGGGGGCCTGCCGGTGGGCTGCTCCTCTTTGTTCCCCGGTTGGAGCGCTGATCGGGGTGCAACTAAGGCTCCAAGGGGGAGACCACCTCGCCAACCAAGTCCAATGGGTGCCCTGCCCCCAGAGTCTCTGCCTGCAATGGACAACCAACTCACTGAGCAGGCTTCAGGGGCTCCTATTTCAGACTCACACTAGCTCCGCTCTCCGCTCCAGCCCGCATGGAGGGGGCCAGGCCGACTGCCCGCGGCTCATCCACCAGCAAGGAGCGACCGGGTTGTGCTTTCGTTTACTCCTCCCCATTACAATACAGGGGTGCAGGGAATCCCCCAGGCCGCTCGCCCGCTTGCACAGCCGGTTCCCTTCCTGGGCCGCGGTCGGCACAAACACTCCACCACCCCGGCACATCCAGCAGACATCCGCAAGGGGGCTCCAGCCGCGCTGGAGCTCCAACACCGATACACACCCCAGTCCACCCCCTGGGGGGGTCAGCACTGCCACCAGACATCCCCGCCCTGGTCCCGCAGTCCGGACCACGGGTGCACCATTAGCGGCGCACTTTAGACAGCAAGCCCGCAGGGTGGGCCACCGCCCCTCCCCCACCGCTGGTCAGTCAGCCCCAGCACGGTTCGCTCGCAGGGAAGGCCGACGTGCTTCACACGCCTCCAGCACAAGTGTAGAAGAACGCCGGTCTCCCGGCACCGCAGGACTCCGGGATCACGCACCACTGCTGCACCGTGGAATCAGCCTGCCACAGGGGGGCTCGGAATGCACCTTCAACAGGGCTGGGGGGCTCAAATTCCACTTATTAGGCGTCCCGAAAAGGAGACCGGCCAGCTCATCTCAGCGCCCCTGCCGGCTCCCCAGCATCTGCATTTTCAACTGTGCACTTATGATCTTCAGGAAAAACTATGGCTACCCTGGCATGGGATTTCCTATAGGCCTGAGACTGGGGATGGGATGGGATAACTGAACGACTCCCTTGGCTCACCCCGCTCACATCTCCTAACCTCCCCTTTTCGACTTCGTTACATATCTTCCTCTCCCCTTTCTGTGTGGCTCCTGCTAGTTTCTTATTTCTCTGGGCATCCCTCCAGAGGTATTGTTGGGTTCCCACACAAGAGTTGTAGCTTTGAGGATCCTGCATCCATTCTTGCTTCCAGGTTTCAAAGGGACGAGTATCTTGGGAGATTTTCTAGGAGCCCACCGTTCCTTCTTGGCGAATGCTTTGCCTGCTCCAAAGAGACAAGAGGAACATTTTTGCTCACAACCAAGTCCTTAAGCTGATTGGTTCTCATTACACCCTTCCCTTTACCACTTGATCTCTGCATCGGCTCCTTCCTTGTGGGGCCATTTCCCTTCTTGATAAGCATATGCTTGAATAAAGTCTAAGAGTCGGCTGCCCTCTGGCCTTCTTTCCGTCTGGTACACAAGTCTTCTTACTCTCCTTGATCCATATTCAAAGTGAAACATCTTCGCACTCGCATCTTTTTTTGGTGAAAAAGATCTTCATATGCAATCAATGCACCATGGTCCTATAGAATTGAGGCTTTTGACCTCGGCAGGAAAATGGGCAAACCTTTGTACATCCTGGATCCTTTCCCTGCCTCAGTTGACTTAGTCTGACTAGAAATTGTCATCTATTCCCTGGCCATTATTCATGTAGAGGAGCCTTGGTGTGGTTGGATTGTGGAATAAATGCATTGATTCTTGTTGCTTCCCAAGGTGCACCTTCAGGGTTTGCCTCGGACCCCCCACCCTGAGGAACTGTCTGAGTTAAGTGCTGTCTTTTGGCTAGAGCTGAGCTGGACATTCCCCATTTTTCTGTTCTTTAATGACACTTCTCAACAGGAGTGAAAACTGGATTACGGCTAATTATTGGGCTTTGGACTAGTGACTGATTTGTTGATTCAGCGTGTCCCCGGTCTAGAGGTCTGCAATCACCCTCTATTGTTCCTCTAGTAGGAGTTGGAGACATGAGTTTGAGTATCCTGTGGCTCCACCCATCATCGCTTCATCCCATAACCCGACATGGTTCAATGTATACCCAGCCCATGCAGTCCCTGTTGGCGCTAATGCAATTCAGCCTCAGGATCTTTTCTGACCATCACCAGAAAGTCATTAGCCCCTCTCGAGGGAAAGCCATACTGGCGGGCTTAGGGTGGGATAGCTCTCAGTAGGGACTAGGACAAGGAGGTCAGTTTGGATGAAGAGTCTATCTTGTCCAGTAATGCACCAGTAATGGACCCTGGGCATAGGGAACGCTCACAAAGGTCTCTAGTTGACCCCGGCCTGGCCACAGTCCAATGTACTCTTGGATACCCTGATCTTTGGGTTGCCGTTTCTGGGGTCCCCAAACCTTGTCCTGAAGAGCCTAAAGCAAGAGTCTCCCAGGGCTCCAACATCCTAGACTTGGAAAGGTCTCAGGGCCTCCTCCAACACCTTAAGGCTGAAGATCTTCTCCATCATGGATCCACTCTCCCTGGAAGTGCGGAATGTTATAAGGGCCTCTCCATTACTTGACTACCTCTCTACTCTAATTTATTTTTTTTTGTTTTCAGCTACTTACAATATGAAATAACTCTACTCTATGGGACTCTTCCCTACTCACTACACCAATTATAGACTTCCCATGCTTATTAAAGTTGCGCCATCTCATTCCTCATCCACAGCTTGTGTTTTCCCTGGACTGTCCTGGCCCCCTTGAACCTCCGTATTTGTAATATCTACTTGGGATAAATGATGATCTCCCTTTGTTTTAGGGTAGGCTATGCTGCTTTCCCCGCTAGTGCCTCAGTCTCTCTTCAATCTCCAGACTCCTTCAGGTGATGATGACTTTCTCTCTCCACCATCTAGATGATAAATATATCCTCTTCCAATATAACTATCTACTGATAGTAATAGCGTCCACTCTCCAACCTCAATTCGGAACAACACTCTTTGTCATCATTCAGCCTGACAGTCTTCAAGTAATTCTGTTTCCAATAAACCTCTCCCAAGCCCAATCCTCTCCAAACCCCTTCTTCCAGCTATTGTTCAAGCAACCCAACTGATTAACTAAGCAGGCTGGCTTTTATAATCTGATCTCACCTACCTTTGGGCGGTGCTTTGAGTTCTAGATAGCACCTTTGAATGCTGATGGGATGATTGGCTAGGCTTCTGGTCTGCAATTAAGGATGGTTTGGGCAAAATCCCATATAAGTTCCCCCCACCATCTTGGATTTCGCTAGGACCATCCCTTCTTTCTCAGGACGAACTTGGAGTTCCTCCTTCCAGCATTTGAGCAACAATAGAAAATCCTGTTGTAAGTTCACATGGGTGTTTTCTTTTTTTAATCCTATTTATTTCTTGGTTTTATACATGAATAACTAACCCAAACCGTTAAATGTAAATTAACTGTTAAGTCCCTCACAACCACCCCTCGTCTTTTCCCCTACCACCCATCAGGGGTGGTTCTAGATTGCATACAAACTAATCAAAATGTTTAACACAGAGAGAAAGAGAGTCAGCCCGACGTTATATTTGCCTCCAAGTAGTAAAAGAAGAGGGCACAAACTGAATCACACATACAATTAATAGTGGTTCAATTGACCCAGTGCTCTCAGCATGTTTTGGCAAGAAAAGCCTTTGTTGCTGGGTTCCATGTAGTCCAAAAGCACCCAGTGCTGTGAAAAACTGGGTTAGTCTATCATGCAGGATGCAGGCCATCTTTTCACATATACAAAGATTCTACATTTTACCAAACCATTCAATGGAAGTGGGGCAGTGCAGAGATTTCCAAAATGTAGCAATCAACTATTTAACTATCAGAAAAGCGTTAGTAGCTAAGGATTTAGTCCCCACTCTTCCTCGTGTGTTGCCAAGATTTCCAAACCTCTTTGAAGGCAAGCCTCCTGAGTACACTTAATGTCTATTGTCGCAGTGCCGATCCCTCTGGCATATTGGTTTAGATAACTTGTACTAGATAGATTGTGGAAATGGCCCTACCATACAAAAGCTGGCATATCATGCTGCAGCTGTGTCTTAACCAAATCGGGGATCTAGACTGGTAGAGACAGAATAAAATACAACAGACTTGGAAAAGTATGAATCTTTGAGGCAATTCTTCCAGGTGTAGATTGTGAGAGATGTATGCAGAGTGGTGAGATTGTTTAGTGGGGTTGGTTAGTGGCATCGCTATTTAGAAGCGACACGTGATAATCTTCATAATCCTGTCTATATGTGGCGCAATGCTAATCTTTACAATTCTATTTAGATGTGATGCAAGCTGACATTCACGATTCTGTCTAGATGTGATTCAAGCTAATCTTTACAATTCTATTTGACTATGACACAAGATAGTATTGCAATTCTGTCTAGATAGGACGCAATGCTAATCTTCCCAATTCTGTCTAGCTTTGACACATGCTAATCCTTACAATTCTATCAAGATGTGACACAATGCTAATCTTCACAATTCTGTCTAGATGTGACGCAAACTAGTATTAGGATTCTGTCTAGATGAGAAGCAATGAGTCTTCACAATTCTATCTGGATGTTACTCAAGCTCATTTTCACAATTCTGTCTCGATATGATGCAGGCTAGAATTACAATTCTGTCTAAATGTGACGCAATTCTAATCTTCACAATTCTGTCTAGATGTGACACAAGCTAATCTTTGCAGTTCCATCTAGATGTGACGCAATGCTATTCTTCGCAGTTCTGTCTAGATGTGATTCAATGCTAATTTTCACAATTCTGTTTACATGTGATGCAGAGCTAATTGAGAAACCTGGATGTGTCTCCCTAACATCTCTGTCTGTATATGACGCAAGCTCATCTTCACAATTCTGTTTAGATATGACGCAAGCTAGATATATAGGCATCTGCATCTGACAAATGCACTAAACAATTGTCATTTGTCAACTGAATGGTGATGTCCAACTGGGATTAGAAATACAAGGCTGTATTTTGGGCTGAGTTTAGCTATAATACTTGAATTTTTGTGTATTAGTTTGAAACCAAGACACATTTCCTTGAACACACACAACTGTTCTGGTTTGCTTCTGTGCATTGATCTAAGTAATGAGTGTCTGGAAATGTTTACTCTAGTGGAAGCGGACTAATGGATATTTTACACAACATACTTTTTCGTTTCATTGGAGTTCACATTTTATAATTCACAGGATTTCAGTGCTGCATTATGGGCTTTCTGTCACAATTAAAAAGAGAAACTTTCAATCTCAAATATTCTTCTAATAGTAATGAAACAATTTGTTAGCCTGTCAGTCGATGAATATAATTCTGGTGTGATTCAGAATGACTGTTCGGGTTTTATAAATCTTAATTATTTAATTACCTTTGTAATAGCACCTAAGTAGTAATGGCCTGCCCTCTTGGTTCCATCTTCAATGCCATAAAACATATCTAAACAGCCAAATTATAAAAGTTCTCTTCATTTAAATAATTTCTGCAACCTGTTCTTTGTCTTCAGATTTATTGAAGATTTCCAAGCATCCTATAGAATGGGTGGATGAAAATAATAAAGAAAATGTACAATTTACAGAATAACATAGATTGGGAATCGTCCACAAATATTCTACAGAACACCCTGGCAAAACTGGGCATCTGCCCTACCACTCATATATTTGGAACATGGCTAACCAAAGCAGCACAATGAATGGACTAAGCTGCTGCTTCACAAATGTCCTCCAGTGTAACATGCCCCTGAAAAGCTACAAAAGCTACAGAGGAGACCTTTCTCCAGACCAGATGAGCATTCATCTCTTTCAGTAGAGACACTTCTGCAGTTTGTAGCATTCCAAAATGCATGATATCATCCATCATTCAACAGATGCTTATGACATCTTTGAACCTGTAGATGACCCACCATAACTCAGAACTGTTCTGATAAATTCTGTTTGTGTGACCATTGCAAGACTTCACAGCTCTTCATCAGTCCAAATTATGCAGGGACCTTTCTGAGATATACTAAGGGGGTGGGGGTGAGACCAGACGAGACTGACTTGTACAAACTTCACTAGGCGAAAAGGCGAATGTGTCCCAAACACAACCTTGCCCTCATCAACACCCAAATGGGTTGATTACAGCAAAGAACCTTCATTTCACTAGCCCTTCGAGCTGAAATAACTGGTACCAAAAAGCAGTCTTGTAGGTGATCAATTTCAGTTTCCTGGAAGCAATAGGTTCAAAAGGTTTTTGAGTAAGGTTTAACAAAAGTGCATTCAGATCCTAGGAGGGAAGAAGAGATGGTGAACCTGCAAATATTGTCTCAGTAGCCTATTAAATTCTTTAGACAACTTGGATAGACAGCATGAACATGCTTGTTTGGTAGCCTTACTAGATCAATGTCTGCCTCCTATGACTCGCGTGGCTAGTTCTGGCATAAAGATGGGCACAGAGTGCTGATATTTAAGATCTGCCATAGTCCATCTTTATGCCAGAAGCAGCCATGTGAGTCATAAAAAGCAAAACATATATCCCACTTGCTGGAGGCCAGGTTTGTGAAATTAAAAGAAATCTACTTGTCTAAAGAGAACACTATTTTAGAAATGTACCCTTAAAGTGATGTGGCTGCCTGGCACACTACCTTTTTTTGAATACATACATGTATTCAAAACACTAACCATGTACCTGTACCTCATGATCAGAATACAGTTACTGTATGGTTTACCTTATGATTTTACTACAGGTCTAACTCACTAAACAACACAATTATCAAATTCAGATTCCCACAATGTTTGGATAAATGTTTACAGTCAGTGAGCTATGCCAGTCATCCTTGTGTGAAGTCACTAAGCCATCCATCATCAGGTCCTTCCCACCTCAGACTTATGATCAAGAGATGGCATCAGGACTGGCCTTTTAAAGTACACTGATATCAATTTTGTATTGCGTGCCATGCACAGCATGGGAACCATAATTATTCTGATTGCACTAGGCAGTGGTTGTGCATGTTGTTTTTCCCATTTTGAATTCCAATTTCCAACTAAAATCTCTTACCAACAGTCTCATCTCATGCTAAATTGTAAAGGCCCTTCCAAAGTATTGCTATACAATCCCCCCTCTTGTATAACTATTTGTCCTATGTTCTTGTGTTTAATTCCTGTTAAATATTTTAAAATCATAGTTCATAGTGTAACAGGAACTTGGATGTACAGAAATCATTGATGTATCAAATATTTTTTTAAAGGCTTGATGAAAAGACTTGAAGAGGAGATCAAGTTTAATTCTTACATGGCAACTGAGAAACTTCCCAAAGAACTAGAGAGCAAGAAGCAATCCTTGCATTTCTTACAGAAGGTTGCCACAGAACCAGCAATGGGCCAGTCTGACCTCAATGAACTTGAAACAAAGGTATGTTTCTAGAAATTATCAGACCTTTGGATGTTAGAGAAATACCAGTAGTGTGTTCTTACAGTCTAGAAACTGCATATTTTGATGTCAAGTGTAACCCTCTATAATTCATGCTGTTTCCTTCTAATCTTCTGGCTGATTATTCCTGAGTCCCTTGGTTTTTTTGTAAAAGCAAAACTACAAGTACCAGAAATGTAAACCCATGGTTGACTAGACTAGTCACACCACACATTAGTGACTATAGTGTTGCACACAATGGATGTTCTTATTAAATAACTCACACTGTAGGATCAGTGTCATATTTAACTCTGGGGCATAAGAACAGTCCATCTTTTGAGTTGTCCCATATCTAATGTGCGTAGTTCTTCCAGTCTTTATTTTTTGTTTACATTCTGGTGCTTGTAGTCCTGTGTTTGCTATTGGGAAAGCAAAAATACAAGAACCAGATTGCAAATAAAACCAGGCCAGTATAAGCAACTCATATGAAATAATCCAGGAGCGCTATATCTGCAAATCCTAGATAAACGTGCTGTATGTGGTATAACAATCAAAGCAAATGTACAACTTGCTACTTCTAGAGTTGCTCTCCTTTGAGTGTCCAACTCTCTAGGTTAACTTTAATGTTTAGCACTTTGTTCTCAGGAGCCAATCAAGATTCCTCCTTAGCTCAACGCTCAATTACAAAAATCTGCCACGATAGCATTTAGACCTCTTAATTCGTTTATATCCACAAGTGATGAAAACAGCTGTTTATACACTGATGTCAGTTTATTTTATATAACCATTGAGGTTGGTGTGAAGTTTAACTGTAACTGCCAAATGAGCCACGATATTTGACTCGCATTCTCAACTGAATTCCACACTCCAAGCCTGTTGCAGTATTACAATGAAGAGAAACTAGCCAATGTATGTATATTATAAAACTTTAGCAAAAGTTTTTTTCTTTATGCACAGTTGCAGCAAATTAATTATTTTTCTAGGTGGAAATGATGAGCTTAGATGTGCAAGTGTGAGAGTTGTTTTGAATTGGAGTCCAGCAGATTAATTTGCTTTTGTCTATTGCCTGAACCTGGTAAATGGCAGAATATATCTGAAGCTGCCAAATATCAGGGGTGATATGTTAACACTTAGTTTTTCAACCTCATATTGGCTCATTAACCTTTCCCATTATCAATGTAGAAATGCAAATGGCAGCTTATCATGCAATCTATATATAAAGAAGTGAAAATGTGTTTGTGGCAGGATTTGTGGCAAAATGTTCCTTATACAATTACACACTGTTTCACCAATCTGCATAGTTGCCTGTTAGGACCCACCAGACATTGCTGGCTACATAATATTTGGACATCCTACATCTTTCCCCGGATTTCAGCAAAAGTCAACATTTGTTTGTGGCTTTGTGGCTTGCCGAAGCATTGTCCCTCATACAATTCCACACTGTTTCACCAATCTGCACCACATTTTGCATAATTGCCTGTTAGGACCCTGCGACATTACTAACTACATGACACTTGGACACCCCACCCCTTTCCCTGGATTTCAGTCCTTCACACATGAGACGGTTGCCTGAAATCGGGGAAACATCAATGTGGTCATAGAAGGCCTGATCCTGACACGAGGAACACAACTCGAGGTCCAGGCCCTAGGATGCACGGTTTCCAAGATATTTGCACTGCAATGCAACGCAACAAACTGCACCACGCCAGGGTGAGGCGACAGGTGGAGAGAGAGCACATAAGGTCCCAGTATGCATCAGCACACCAACTCCCGCCTCCCCACAACTTCTGCTCCGGGGTATGCCAGCCAGCGACACGTGCCCATTCTCAGTGGAGTTGCAAAGCACATCAAGCAATAAGCGAATCAGTACAGTGACCTACAGGATCAGTGTTATCATGTCTGTCTACAGAACCAGCTCGGAGAATGGGTACTTCTGCTAGTTGGAAATAAAAAACAAAATCGCTGAATGATTATCTCATACATGACACAGGACAATTTAAGAATGCTGGTATACATCCTAAAGTTCCTCTATGTAGTTTAAGCAGCTCCTGGTCCCTGACCTTTTCTGCATCCCTTAATTGCAATCTTAAACGGATGATGAGGTAGGGGTGCATAACATCCAGAATGTAAAGAGAAGTTCAGGACCATCTGAAGCATGATCAACTGAAACAGTTTAGTTCTTGCAGTAACAGCCTTCAGTGCAGGGTCTTCCACAATGAGGTTTCTGTAAATTGGCTTTCATGGTCTACCAAAATAAGACAGCAACTCAAAATGTTAAGTTATATTGTAGTACACAATTCTGGTGTTTAGTTTGTTTCTAATAGTTTCACAATTCTAGTATATATGGGAATAGAGGCAATTGGAAATAACTTTGTGTTTCTCGTGATAACACAATTTGGCCTAGCGGGGACAGTTAGGGATAGGGCTCATCTCCATGGTGCATAGTAAACAGCTTAGTTACTATATTGCTTGTCATCTCATGCACCAAAGTTGTTACATGTCAGATAAAGTTATCCCTGTGAATTCTTGGACTTGTCATGCCACCAGAACCGAATGGGACCGCTGGCAAGGTTCTTAAAGGTTCACCAGAATAGTAGTACAATTGAGGTTTGGAATGTAACCCTTGGAGGAAATTCAAGGAGGAATGAGAGCCTCAGCTGAGCGCTCCAAGGCTGAACCTTGTGGGATGGCCACCCTTCCCAAACCACTGACATGTATTGTATTGGAGGCAGAGAGGCATTCTCCCCCCCCCCACATAATAAAGTATTGGGAGAGTAATGATAGCAGGAGCACACAACATAGCAGAATATGGAGGAAGCCCCAGAACCAGACCTTAGCAGAAGCTCTTCTTCAGGACACCTATAAGATATGTTATCTCGACAATAATGAGAGGGTCCTAGAACTAGAGCCCCATGGGACACTACCTCTCGAGATCATGCCAGGGCCTATGCCAGTGACATGCTCACAAGTTGACGGGGTGAGATGTATTGCATGGGGATGGGAAAAGATGGATAAGTATTTTGTTTGAGCCGCTGCAGTGCCCCAGTTAGAGAAACCCCGAAACAGTCCACTTCTGGACACGGTGGCGGCATTGAGTTGCTGTTCCATCCTAAATGTCCATCTGTCCCTTTACCTAGCTATTCATCGTTCGAATACATGTTTAAATCATTTACTATCCCTCATGCCATCTCATTTCTGATCATCTATCGTCCCCCTGGCCCAATAGGGTCCTTAAGTGAGGATATTGATCTTCTCTCAATCATATCTTAGTCATATCTTATCATATCTTAGTCAAATCTCCTACAGCATCACCCCTTCTCTCTATATAAGACTCATACCTACTTTCTCCACTTTCGATCACTCCAACTCACTCTTCTGGTTCTACCCTTGATCTGATCTTTATCTCATCATTCACCTCACCCTCCGTTTCTACTCTCCCTGCTTACTTCTCAGAACATTTTCTACTCTCTGTCTCTTTTTCCTTTGGTTACTGCAACCCCTCCCTCCCCTTCGGCAACTACTTTCCTCAGACGTGACTTACACAATTTTAATTCTACACTAGTCTGACACTTGCATCAACTCACTTCCTTCCCTCACTCATTTCTCCACTCTTACTGCGGACGAAGCCACATCCACCCTCTCTTCTTATTTTGTCTTTAGTCGGAACCAACTTTACCCACTTTCATCCCACTCGTAAACCTGCTCAACCTTGTCTTTCTCCACTTCTCATATCTATGCGCCGTCTCCTCTGTCGCCTTGAATGACGCTGGCGCAAAGATCGTTCACCGACCAATTAGTCTACTTACTTCTCATACCACACTCTTTATGACAACTGCCTCAAATCTGCCAAGCCCATCTACTATTCTGACCTTCTTAACAGCAAATCCACTCATCCCTGCCGTATTTTTCAAACTTTGACTCATCTACTTTCTCCTCCTACACCTAATCCTTCCATTATATCATCTCTAACTGCTTCAGATCTTGCAAACTTCTCCTCCTCTAAAGTACATAGTCTGCGTCAGGATATCTTGTCATCTCCTTCATTTAACCCATCTTCTTTCTTTCCCATTACCCCCTACTACTGTCTCTAAGTTCACTCTTCTATCTGATTCTGACATAGCCCTTCTTCTCGCTAGAACTCACCCTACTGCTTACCCTAGCGATCCTCTTCCCTCACTACTTATTCCTAAAGTCTCCCCACTTCTGTTACCTTTTCTCACCTCTTTTTTCAATATTTGTCTTGCCAACTCAACTTTTCCATCAGCTTTCAAACATGCTATCATTATACCTATTCTTAAGAAACCCACAGCAAATCATTCTCTTGCCTCCAATTTCCGTCCTATCGTTTACTCACAAACATCATCTTTTGCTTCTGATCTATCTCTTCTTCCTCCTATTCATTCTGGGTTTCTCCATAGAAACTGCCTTGACCTCAGTACTTAACTCTTGTTTTACTGTTCGCTATTCGAAACACTCTTCTATACCTATTCTACACTTGCGTCACATCCTCCATACTGCATGGGCGTCGCTTCCAAGGGACGGGAGATGGACCCTTTTTCACCAGAAAAAACCTTCTTCCACTTTAAATTTAGAGGTGCTCAGGGTTGCGGCACTGGGAGCATGCGCTGCCCTGACTCCGCCCTTTGGTGCAACACCTCAGTCCCCTTTTCCGTGTTGATGTGAACAGGCCGAATTCACCAGTGCTCCTGGGTTTGGCTTCGGCCCTGTCATTCCACGCGCGGATACTTCTTCTCTTTTGTCTTTTTATCATTCAGGTACGTTGGCTATGCCCAGACCACGGTGGGCAAGCTTGTACAGCGTGCAACGCCCTGTCATCGAGGTCTCTGAAGAACAGACTGGCCAGGTGGAGGGAGTTCCTCCAGAAGTCCCCTCCAGAGGATCTCAAGAACTTTTGTGAAACATCGATCAAGGCCCAAGGTAGTGCCTCTATTTTCCATCGCACCCCCCAAGGGAGACTCCTTCCCAAGGACTCGCCCGCGCGGGACGGACCGCTCAGGTTCTTGTACCAGCACATGCACTGAGGCTGCTTCAGCTACCAGCCTACAGGCCGAGGGATCCTTGGATCCTCCCGATGACAGTGCTGAGGGGCCGCAAGGTTCTTGTACCGGATCTTCATCCGAGGGGCTCTGCCCTTGTACCAGCATTATGTCCGAGGGGCTACGACCTAGTACCAGCAATACGTCCGAGGGGGTACCTAAACGCAGCTCTACCGACCCCCCGGTCGAGGGTGTCACACCTGCCAGGTCTAGGCCCGAGGAGCAGGGCAGGCCTCACGATCCACACTCAAGAGTCCTGGAGGAGGCTGTACCCAGCGAGCCGAGCAACATGGTGCAGGCATGTGGCTGGCAGCTCTATAAAATGGCCGCTGTGGCAGACATCAGCACCCGTCCGGAGCCATTCCACGAGTTTGGCGAGGAACGAGGCGTCAAGGTGGGACTGGCCTTAACCAGGTACGTGCCCTACAGCCTATCCTTCATTTGCGCAGGGCAAGTTCCCGCTGAGTCCGTATGGGCAGGGTATGCAGCGGCTCGGCTCCAGCAGCCTCCCGCTACCCCATCTATATCCTCTACCACCCCTCCGGCCTGCGAAGACCGGTTCTTTGAGAGGTTCCAGTGCATGGCTGTGGGACTCGGCTGCAGCAGTTTGCCCTCCTAAGTGATTGTTCAGACTTTCCTGACTATGTCCACTGTACAGTGGTCATAGGGCTCTGTGTACGACTCTCGAAATGGCCTGCAGACTGAAACCATCTAGATAACCTTCAACGGCAGATAGTGGCACACAAAGCAAGCTCTCACAATACACACAGGAGCACTCTTCAGCCACGCTGGAACTCCTTGAGTATTCGGAGAGCCGGAATGGCATGATGGAGATACAGGACACTACTCCTTAACTCGAACATGGTGATCTGGCCATTTTATCTTTTGGCTTCATGGGTGGGGCACGAGCTAATCCTTATTGTTCGAGCATGCACAACACAGGAAGGAGACCACGAACACTGGCAGCAGATATGGGGAGAAGAAGGAACTAGGGTCAACCTTAAATGCTAAATGAATGGCTAAATTGACTCACTATTTAGAGCCCTTATTTTGTCAATTACTTCATTGTCTATATAAAAGAATACGGAAGCCACTTGAATGGGTGGGTAATTGGACAGCGTGCCCAGTGGAGTATGGTAACCGGATGAGGCCAAACTGAGCAATAATGGCAAGGTGGTGGTAAATCAAAATACCCCTCTATGAACTTCATCTCATAAAAGGATATTATCTCATGTTGTTGGAACAAACCATAGTTTATGAGGAGTTCTCACGATTCATTGCTTCACAACAATTGCCAAACCAGTAACAATGGGAGTTAAGGGAAGACCGGGGGATGGATGTGTTTTAACAGGGTTGTAAGAAATGCATGCATATAAAGACATTCAAGGGGCCCTCAGTATCTGACTATGTCCTTGTAAACCGTGTATCAATTGGAGACAAAGAAGGCAATGTGGAAAGATCTGCTGGTTATTAATTTGGATAACCCTCCTGAAAACCTAATCAATATGTTTTTGGAAGAATGTTTATTACATGATTATTATTTGGAAGAATGTATTACAGTACATTTTCGATTATCCAGAACCATTAGAAAGCTAGTGGCCTCAGATATTCAAAATTCTGGTTAACTGAATGTAATTTGTTCTAGCTGAAAACAAAGCAAACAAGGGGGATAACCCAGCTTTCTGCCCCGTTTGCTCTATATCTGCCTCTGAAACTTTGTTATACAGCATTTGTTTAACTGAAACAGTTACTATTAACAGCATTGGGGATACTGGTTACTTGTGGGAGACTTTAACGCAGTGCCCTTTCTCAGATGATCAATTGGCTGCAGAGGAAGAAAATTATCTTGCACGGGACATTCCTATCTCTAATTTAAAGCACTTTCAATCAAATGTGTGGGGTATACATTGGATAAAACTATTGGGAGACTGGGGACGGGTCATGTTTACATTTTGGATAGCTCTTGATGTTTTAGGAGGTTGCATCTGGCAATTGAGGAAGGTTAAGCCAACCGTAGACTACTTTTGTATAAATACAAATCACTTTTGATAGATTGGAAAATAAGTCTAATACAAAGGGGCCATTCTGTTATGAATTTGACATGGAAATCAAAGTTGTTCAAGACGCCCCAAAAAGGGGTACTATGAATACAGTGCTAAATTCAGCAGGTGATCTGATAAGATGGTCAGCAAAAATATTACTAATGTTAACAGCCACTTATGTAAAGAGAAGGTTATTATAACAGATATGCCATCATTCAATGATCCACCTAAATGTACTGACTGTGTGATGATCATTTTAAATAACACAGATTTTTTCACCTAAAAAACAAAAAGAATATTGTTAATGTTGAGTGGTGCCTTATGTTAGGCAGAAACCTGTGCAGTTCCCTCTGGGACCACTGCAAAAGATTTAGGACTACAGGTGTTTGGCAGTAAACCCACTTGGTAGCAGTCTGTACCACACAGATTCACTTGGTAGCTGTGGCTGAGCAGTCAGACTTCCCTCAAGAAGAGTTAGGCAGTATACAGAGTATTCACAATAGGTCAAGAGCACACAATAGAACAAGTAAACACTGACCAGGGCTTGGTGTAAAAGAGATATAATTATTTATTTAAAACCACATTTAGAAAAACACACAGGCACTAATAGTAAGCAATTCAAAAACACGGTCACTAAAAGATATACACTCCCTTAAAAGAATATTAGACAAGTCTTAAGTAAAGCCCCACTTATTTTCAGACAGCGGTGAGCGCTTAACGTAGATGGCACTCTAATAGTTCGTTTTAAAAAGGGAGAGAAAAGCAGAGAACAAATTGAAACAGATCCCAACACTTTTACAAGAACATAACAAGAGAGGAAGGCAAAGTAAAACCGTGAATTCAGAGTCAGTAGGCCGGATCCGCTTTAAGAGGATCGAAACGAAATGTGTCCAAGGTCACACGGTTGCAGTGCACAAAAGTCTTGTAATGGTTCAAAAAGGAGTTGGACCAAAGAAAGGGACCAGTTAGAGGGTCAAGGCGGCCAGCCCAGTCCAGAAGGTTAAGGAGTTATTATTACCTTGTAGCAATCTTTAAAAAGGGAGGCCTGGTGGACACGGTACCTTAAAGTGGGGGAAGAGAGGATCTCATCGTGGAGGAAGACAGGAGTCCGTTGCACTGCCAGGGAAGAAACCAGCCGCAGAGTTTCTCAGGTACAAGGAGCGGTCCGTTGATTCGCGGTTCAGTGGTGAGTGGCTATCCGGCCGCCGGGGTGCATGCCACGGGGCAGTTCGACCACAAACCGGTCTGGGGTGTCGAAGAAAGAAAGATAAACTGGTTGTGCCCACCAGTCAGGGGAAGAAGCCTCTCCAGCCGGGAGATCTTCTCTGTCGTCGGGAAGTGGTGAGTCAGTTCTGCAGGGCTCCACCGGTGGTGTCGTCGTGGTAGGTCGGCTCAGCTTCTCCCTCGTCGGATTCTCAGGTCCTGTGGCGACTTCTGAAGTTCCAGTCCCCAAAGCCCTGCTTTTATGCAGCATACCCCCATTCACTCGGCCTAGCTGTCAATCAAACATGATAAGTGGTGAGCCACTTCACACAAGAGTGCGACTTGAGTTACCAAGGTAACTCAGTCCAGGGTGCCTAAACCCCCTCCCACACCCCCTGTGGTACCCAGACAGAGTGGCACCACTTTTGGAGGCTTTTGTGGAGAAGCCCGCCAAAAAGTGGAACAAAGGGCTCGACTTGGGTTGGAGACACAGAAGAGAACACAAACGCCATTTTAGAATCGAGTCTTGTCAAAAAATACCAACCGGAGAATTAATATTAATTAAATAAACCAGCGGCATGTTCGAGGCTATGAGAATTAAATAATTAAAGTTGGTAGCCTCGAACAATGGGAAAATCCCATAGGGAAATATTCGCGGTCGAATATAAAAAGTAGTTTCCACTGCCACCAGCCAAAACTCGATCAGGGGGGACGGAGACGTGCCCCCTCGACTAACAGACCTCGGGCAATCGAATTGCCCCGACCAGTACGTCCACAATATGATGGTTTGTACTGGTTTCTGTTAATAATTTGGGACTAGTAAAGCCAATGGTGACTTTACATGCCCTGGGAGACAGTAGTCAGCCCCAGGGTATGGAGTCTATGGTGGGGGGTCACTATGACACCCCTGTGTTACTGCACGAAGGGTGCTGCGTAACACACATAGAAAAAACACATGAGACCCTATGGAGTAAAGGACCCCATAGCTCATAAAACACATTACCAGTCATAGGAATACCATAAATCATGTCCAAGAGTGGGAGAAAAGAGTCTCACTCTTGGCAGGAGAAAAAAACAAACTCCAGAAATCCAGCAAAGCTGCTGGGGGACTCACTAGGTTAGGAAATTCAACCTCAAGAGAGAATTCTCCCTAACACCTTAGGAAACATTGTTTCGAGGCAAGAAACAAGATTAAGCAACCCTATAAAAATGGGTTAATGTCTTCTAAATTAACTAACGTTTCTGAAAAATTGAACAATATGCTAGCAAAATTATCATTGGGTGACCTCAAATTATTCTGGGCATTAATAATTAAAAAAGATGTGTTGATACCACAAATTAACCCAATTGATACATTATACTTGGTAGTTGTTTTTAGTTAACGCTAGCATGCCCATGCCTGCATTATACAACATTTTGAGGGCTGACAACTCATTGTTGTTAAGCCATAAACTAACATTTCAATCACATTGCAAAGCCATCCAGGACACCCGGCACAGATGGCTCAGCTAATTTTGGTTCTTGAGGGAAATTTAGAATCATGGTCTGATTATACTCTGTCCTTTTCTAAAAGGTTGTGTCAGCACATATTTTGCCTGAATCCTAGATGAAATGCACTTTAATTCCGATATATAATAAAGGGAAGAGAGAGGACCCCAGTAATTCTCATCTAATTGCCTTGGGCTGGGCATCTAGCAAGGTTTTTCTACTGTTTATACTTCAAGAATTGGAAAGCTGGCTTCAGATTAAGGGAATTCTTTAAAACTGATTCTGGATGGGCTTGTCACAATATCTTTGTGTTAAAACACTTTAGTATCCAGGCTTTGATTCCTATGCAGTCACCACTGTATGTTACTTGTATAGAACTCTACACTGCATTTGACTATGTGGATAGGAATATTTGCTGGCAGAAAGTGTCTCAGTGGGGAATAGTCAGTCATGTTAAAGCTTATAATGCTCTGTGGCAGCTCGAAAGACGGGGATGGACACTCAAAAGACATGATTCAAATTATTTAATGAAACTAAGAAGTCCTAACGGTCCCTATTACTAGAGGGAATACCCTACCTATCTAAAGAAACTAAAAGTGCTTGTCAGTAGTCAGGAAGTCAACGTAAAAATGTCCTCTGACCCTACCACTATATTTAACCAACTTAAATAGACCAAGGGAATGTCTTGTCTTCGCCAGGTCCCTTCAGTTCCTTTGATAGTCGCTGTACTTATAGATTTCCTCTGTGATACAGATATTTCAGATATAATCTCCTTGGATAGTCTTTGAGATCACTTCTTGCAGCTCTTCAAAAATACTCATACGCTTCATAGCTTCTGTGGGGCTATCTTTACAGTATCTTCCTCTCAGACATTTCCTCACACTGTGATTATCACTTATATATTCTTCCCAGTCTTTCTTTCCACCATTACCTGAGGTGGGATTCTCTTGGGCTCTCTTTAAACATCCATTGTGATAACTTATCGGTCTTACAGTGTCTCTTTGGTGAGCTTGCTCATTCAGTCATTTTATATCCTGTTTCTTATTATGATTCTTGAACTTGTGGTGGTTTCTTCCCTTCCCTAGGAACTTGTTTCCAGTTTGTTAGTTCCCCACCTGAGGTGCTTAACTCCCTCTCTTCTAAGCTTTTCACTTCCTATATCACCTGGTTTCCTGCTTGATGTCTCGTCCTGTGGACTGGGACAAGTTTCTCCCTTCATATAATAACCCTCGCCCTTGGCTGGATTATTCGTTATTCTTTCACATCTCCAATTTACGCAGTTTTAGCCTCCCGTTTCTCCTGGTTCCCCCAGTAACTCTCTCTGTGCTGGGGATGGTGGTGGGACTTTGTTCTTGCTCTGGGTTTCATTTTCACTCTTTTCACTTCTTGGGTTCCGGGGTCCTCGTCTAGTTCGTGCTCTGCACGGGTGCTGGAGATTGGAAGTGGCACACGCTTCCCATACCAGTGATCTCTGCATCGTTCTTCTGGGCATTGTGCCCACCACATTACTCTTGTGGTGACTCCAGCACTAGGTAATTCGTTCCTCCATATTTCCTCACAATGCTCTCCTCACATCTGCACACGCTGGGCCTCCAGCGTCTCATACTGGCATTCTCTGCCTTGTTGAAAGTCGTGGGCTCCACGGCTTGCTTTTGCATCTCCACAATGCATAATGATGTCAGGGGCTTCCGCTGCTCAGAAGGCTCTCTCCCTCCTCTCCTACTCGTCACAATTAAATATGCATCTCTTGTTAAAGACGCATCTTCCTTTTCTTGCATAGTTGGATTTCTTTTTACATTGCCTTCAGCCAAAGATAAAAATGGCACTTAATTTACTTTCACAGGCAGTCCCATGTATGCAGCTGTGGTAGTTTTTTTTTTTTTTAATTTATTTTATTTTCAAAACCAAACAAAACACCACACAATACAACTGTTTCAGTATGTAGAAGCATTGTTAAACCATCACATTTTACAGTGTAATTTCCCAACCTCCCCCCTGCCGGCTCACTCGTGTCATCTGCAGGGGCACTATCGGGTGGCGCAGTACTTATGCGCTCATCATCCGAGTCCTCCCATTCGTTATTACCCTGGTGAGGGTTTGCCATGGAGGCCACCAATTGCCGCCAGGCCAGCAGGGGCCCTACTTCCTCCTCACCCCCTTAGTGACCGCTTCAAACCAAACTACGGATTCCGCTTCCGCCCATCTTAGGAGGTCCGCCCACCATAGCTCCACCCTGGGTCTGTGGGCCGCTTTCCAGCCCATAGCAATCCTGCGCTTGGCCAGGACATAAGCTAAATCCTTCATCTTGCTTATGTGCTTTAAGTCTCGGGGTCTGGGAAAAATCCCAAGCATGCATGACCAAGTTGATCCCACGTCCAACGCCACTCCCCCACCAGCCAGTTTCGTTTTAACCTCATCCCAAAATCTGTGCACCTCCGGGCAAGCCCAGAACATGTGTAGCAGCCCCCCACACCTGGGGCATTTCTGCGTAACCGAGCCGGCAAACCTTGCAATTTTCCCAGGAGTCAGATAAGCCCTATGGGTTACATACAGTTGGAGTTGTTGGAGTCTCACGTTCCGGGACACCTTTTTATGGTACCTCTGGGCTCTCTCCCATTGCCCGTCTGTCATGGGTCTACCTACCTCTTCTTCCCAATCCTGTCTCAATTGGGGCAGCTCCTTCCCAGCCTTCGCTCTCAGGAGCTCGTATATCCTCGATATTTCGTGCCCGCCCTCCGAAACATCATATATAGTTTTCAGGGAGGCATCAGGGTCATCAGCTAACACCGTCTCAGGCCATCTCTCTCTAACTCGTTTCATAAGCCTAGCGTGGGTTATATATTGGCCTCTATGCACCCCTCTCTCTTCTTGCAACCTCTGAAAGTCCAATGCCTCCCCTTCCTGCCATATGTCCCCAAGGGTGGCCAAGCCTACCGGTTCCCAGTATCTACGGACCGACTCAAATAGTTGAGTCGTTCCCGCACAGCGCCACCAGTGCGGCCTGTTGGGAGAGCGGCTCGGAATCACCCGTCATTCTCCATGTTCTGCGCCAGACCTCCCAGCCCAGCCTCAGTAGCTGCCCTCTTCCCACCAGTTTGTCCTTCCGCAACCACACCACTTCCCTCAAAAAGTATGGGGCTGAGTCTCCCCGCAAAAAAAAGCCTGGCTTCCGCCGAATCTTCAGCCGACAGCCACCTGGCCACATACAGCAGCTGCCCCGCCAGATAATAGAGCTCAAAATTTGGCAGGCCTATACCCCCCTTATCGCACGGGTTCTGGAGTTTCCACAGGGCCACCCTGTTTCTGGAGTTACCCCACACGAAACCCCTACACACACTATGAAGTCTCACAAATAGGCTCCTGGGAATCAAAAACGGGACATTCACAAACAAAATGCAAGAGTCTAGGCAGGACCACCATCGTGAGCAAGGCCGTTCTCCCCATCATAGTCAGGGGCAATCTAGACCAAAACACCATGCTGTTCTTGATCCCCCTCTATTGCTTTCTCTGTATTATGTTTGTGCTCCGCATCAATCTTGTGGTAAATATTTACTCCCAAATACCTAAATGTCTCAATCTGCCATGGTATTGGCGAGATAGGCAGCCTCTGTAACGGGACATTCCTGTATCTGCCCAAGGGAAACAGACTAGACTTCCTAGGGTTCACTGATATGCCCGAGAGGGTGGCGGAACGGTCCATCAACTCCAGCACATACTGCAGGTTC
The DNA here is from genome assembly GCF_040938575.1 of Ambystoma mexicanum. NCBI lineage: Eukaryota > Metazoa > Chordata > Amphibia > Caudata > Ambystomatidae > Ambystoma > Ambystoma mexicanum. The sequence continues at coordinate 1,472,240,247 of NC_090932.1, read as the reverse complement.
TCTTCCGGATAACGCAGATAAAGGAGCATGTCATCCGCGTACAGTGATACCAGGTGTCTACCACTTACTGTGCTAATGCCCACCTCCCCGTATTGTTGCCGCAGGCATATTGCCAGTGGCTCTAGTGCTAGTATGTATAACATGGGTGACCAGGGGCATCCCTGTCTGGTCCCCCTGCTGAGTTGCCAAATATCTGAGACTATGGACCCTGTTTTGACTCTCGCCATCGGGGTGCTGTACAACAACTGGACCCACCTGATGTATCCAGGTCCCATTCCGTATCCCCTCAGGGCCGCTTTCAGCCAAGGCCACCATACCGAATCAAAGGCTTTGACGGCGTCTAGTGACACGATAGCCAGCTCGCCCATATCTTCCTCAGTTTGGTCAATAATGTGGTGTAGCCTCCTATGGTTATCAGTGATGTTCCTGCATGGGATATAGCCCGTCTGATCTGGGTGTATCAGCTTACCGATCACCCTCTTCAGCCTATTAGCCAGCACTGCCGTAAGTATTTTGCTATCCTGGTTGAGCATGGACAAAGGTCTGTAGGACCCGCACTCCACGACCGGCTTGCCTGGTTTCAGGAGTGGGATGATCACAGCCTCGCGAAGGGACAATGGAAGTTCCCCCTGCTCATAGGCCTCGTTGAACATGGCAAGCAGTGGCTGAAGCAGCTCCGGCTTGTAAGTCTTGTAAAACTCACTAGGCAACCCATCCGACCCGGGCGCTTTGCACGTGGGCAGATTCTGAATCATCACCTCCAGCTCATCCGAGGTGACAGGAGCGTCTAAGGTGGTCAGCTCTATGTCCTCTAATGTGTCCAGTATGTCTTGACACATATCCTCCCCTGTTTCCTCATACAAATGTCCATAAAACTTGAGGAGCTCCTCGTTTACCCCCTCTTGGGTGTTGCAAATGCGACCTCCCCCATCCCTAATCTCACTGATCACTGTGCGGGGGGTCTCACTCTTATACAGCCAGGCCAGCAATCTGCCCGACTTGTCGCCCCCTGCGTGTAGCCTCGCTGTATATTTCTTGTAATTTAATCTACACAGCCTATCCCAGAGTGCACTGCAGGTTAACTGTAGATCCTTTATCTTGGTTCTATTATCACAGGCGGTATCCTCATGTCGTGTGAGGCCCTCCAGTTCCCTTTCCGTTTCCTGAAGTTCCCTTTCGATACCCCCCTGGAGCCCTTTAGATTTGGAAATGGCTACTCCTCGCACCACCACCTTAAACGCCTCCCACAGAGCGTACGCTGCCCGTGTTTGTATCAAAATATTCCTCGATGGCATCCCTCAGATCCTCCCGGAACCCCTCATCTTGCAGTGCCTCTGTCCGAAGTCTCCATGTTGGGATCCGCGATCTGGGGGGTTGGTGTCGCCACTCTACCACCAAAGGCGAGTGGTCAGATAATACTCGGGCCTTGTTTCTCCAGCATGGGGTCTGGCATGGATTCACATGCTCATGAATATTCCCCGTCGTCAGGCTGGGAATCCTCGGTAAAGAAAAAACCAGTATCAGTTTCGTTTCTGATCTGTCTTTCGTAGTAATAACCAATCACTGGTCTCTGCGTCATACTGACCACAGCCAATGACTGCCCTCTACCTAAGCACCGCCTCTGGCAGCCATCTTCAGATTTTTACCGCACGTTCATGTGTTGGGATCCTCGTGCTATTGCTCTCGAGCGTTAGTGCTATTTTTTCGCGCTTTTCACAAAAAACTTCGATTCTTTCGGTCAAAAGAGCCTCAAGCTCCACCGATCCTACATCCGATCAACGGGGACCCGTGTCGGATTCATCTGTGCCCCTCAAGGGTGAAGATTCGTCGAGCTACACTTCGGAGGACTCCAGAAGCTTCTCAGGCCCGGTCTCGGAGATGGCCCAGGAGAAGGGAAGCTCGACGCCCGGAAAGCTGTTCAGGGTCTGCCCTGGATGCCAGCTGCAGAACGTCTTCAAGGAGGACGAACACTCTTTCTGCCTTTACTGCCTTCATGAGGACAAGACGCACGTGGAGAAGGACTGTGCGTTTTGCGGCAACATGTCGGAACGGACCATGAAGGACCGCCATCAACGTCTCGCCAACTGGCTGGAGGGTAAGAGCCCGTCTGGCGAGAAGAAGAAGAAATCCGAGCGGTCTTCTAAGACCTTTGAGGGCGCCCCGGCGACGGGGGCCCAACATAAGGCCAAGCACTGCGAGTCCGCTGGCACCGGGAGCGCCGAACGGTCGGGCTCTACGGGCGCCAGGCAGGGCGCACCCTCCCCGGCACCATCAACCACGAGCCAACGCTCTGGGTCGGGTAAGAGGAAGGCCGAGCACCCGGCGAAGCTCCTGGAGAGGCCCCGGTCGAGCTCTAAGGCAGAGGAGGAGCGTGGCAGTGCCCCCTCCCTCAAGGATAAGGCGGTGAGCGCACCTAAGGTGGTGAAGGCCTTGATCCATCCGACCAAGCCCTCTATCGAAACGGTCGCGGCGGCCCTGGCTCAGCCTGTGGTGGCTGCACCAGTGGTGGCGACCTCAGGGCCCAGAATCTCCCTGCCTCCTCGGAGGGAGTCTTCCTTTGTGCCCATCGATAGGACCCCCGTGAAACCCTCCGTGGGGAAGAAGAAGGGGGGGCAGGGCGTCGTCGTAGAGTCGGCCTCAACCTCAGAGGAGGAGCTGATCGAGGTCTTAAGCCACGGCCTAGGCGTGGAAGAAGGCCAGCCCGTCGGAATGGACCCCGACGCAGGTGACGACGACGACATCGTCGAGGATACCGACGGGGCCCCTGCTCGCCCGTCGGATTCCCCTCTGCCAGCGCCGCAAGACAACTCGGCGGCCATTTTGTTGGCCATACAGTCCTTATGCTCCGAGATAAGGACGAGGCTACCGTTACCGACGGAGGAACCTCTCCCGTCGGGGGATCCAGAACCGGGACCTTCTGGTGTTCCCCCTACCAAGAAAAGAAGGATCCATCCACCACCTCCTTTTCAACCGTCGCGCCCCTTCCAGCCCTCCTCCCCGTCCACCCGAGGGGATGATACGGGGACTGACACGGCAGCGACGGGTACGGACGACGAGGCATACGACGAGGATTTTCCGTCGTCGCCTCCCACCAGGGCCTCTCCGCCCGACGAGATCGGATCTTTCCACTCCATGATCTCCAGGGCTTCCGAGCTTTTCCAACTCTGCCCTGAGGAGAAGAAAAAGGAAGGCTTCCTTTATCAGCGGCGCGAGGCCAAGAGGAAGACGGTCCTCGCAGTGCCTCTGTTGGACGACATTTGGGATGAGGGCCTTTCCCTCCTCAAGAGCCCTTCCACGACGCCAGCTAGAAGAGACCGGTACGAGAAAAAGTACCGGGTCCCGGACACGGCCCCCCTATGCCTCCGGGCGCAGCCTACCCCGGACTCCGTCGTCTCCGCGGCAGCCAGGAAGAAAGCGGGGGGGGGGGGGTGCGGCCTCCACATCGACTTCCCCGCCGGACGGCGAGGGAAAGAAATTGGATACTATGGGACGTAGAGTCATCTCGTCGGCAGCGACGACGATTAAAGCGGCCAACGCCTTGGCTATCGTGGCCCGCTACGACAGGGAGCTCTGGTACAAGATAGCTCCCCTGCTGGATTTTCTGCCGGACGACAAGAGGGCGGAGGCCCTTGAGATCCTGCAGGAAGGTGAGGTGGCCTCGGACCACGCCATCACCGTGGCGACGGACATCGCCGACACTGGGTTCCGCCAGCTGGGCAACGGCGTTTGCCTTCGACGTCGTGGATGGCTCAAAGCTACGGACTTCCGGCAGGACGTCCAGACCATTTTCCGGGAGGATCTGAGGGATGCCATTGAGTCCTGGACATGCCCTTCGACGGGAACAACCTGTTTGGGAAGACAGTGGACGATTCCCTTCAGGCCGTCAAGGCGGATACTGAGACGGCCCGAGCCCTTGGAGTCCTGCAACGACGGACGCCCTTTCGGAGCGGCGGAGGCAAGGGCGCCTCCAAAGGTTCCGGCGGCGGTTTCGCTTCCTACCTTCAAGCGGCCCGCTCGTCGTCGCAAGAGGCCTACAGAGGACGAGGCAAGTCTAGCGGACCCCGCCGTCGTCGCCAAGGAGGTCAAGGCGGCAAGGCCGCGTCCAAGCAGGATTGAACCGGCCGTGGGGTCGGGCCCCCACCGAAGCACCCCGGTGGGAGGCCGGCTGGCGGGCTTCGTCAGCGTGTGGGAGTCCATCTCCACCGACCGTTGGGTGCTGGACGCCCTGGCCCGGGGCCACGCGCTCGAGTTTCAAAGAAGGTGCCAGCGCGTCCCCCCCGTGGCCAGGAAAGAACTTCACGTCCCTCAACTTCTCCTGGAGGTAAAGGCGATGCTCAGAAAGGGCGCCATCGAACTCGTCCCAAAGAGGCTTCGGGGCTCCGGAGTCTACTCGAGATACTTCCTCGTGAAGAAGAAGACGGGAGGATGGCGCCCCATCCTAGACCTGCGACGTCTGAACAAGTTCATCAAGGCGCAGAAGTTCCGGATGGTCACCCTCCAGCACGTCCTGGGTCAGCTGGAGGAAGGAGACTTCCTATCGTCGTTGGATTTGGAGGATGCCTACTTCCACATTCCCATCCTAAAGGGGCACCGCAAATTCCTCAGATTCGTGGTCCAAGGGCGTCATTACCAGTTCAAAGCCCTTCCCTTCGGACTACGGTCGGCACCCAGGGTATTCACCAAGTGCCTCGCACCGGTGGCGGCGCAGCTGCGCCGCGAGGGGATTCACGTCTACCCCTACCTGGACGACTGGCTCATCCGCGCCAAGACGAGGGAGCTCGCCGTGGTCCACACGGCAAGGACCGTCCAACTCCTCACGGACCTGGGATTCTCCGTGAACTACGCCAAATCCCACCTGGTGCCCGCGCAAGTCGCACTGTTTCTGGGAGCGAGGCTCGACACAGTGTCCCTTCTGGCCTCCCCGTCGGAGGAGAGGACCAGGACCATCTTGGGCAAGGTGCAACGGATGTTGGTGGCCGACGCGGCCAAAGTGAGGTCCATCAAGTCCCTCCTCGGGATGATGTCTTCCTGCATCTACCTCATTCCCATGTGCAGGCTCCGAATGCGCCCGTTGCAAGAATTCCTGGATGCGCGCTGGATCCAGACGACGGGCAGCTTCGAGGAAAGGATCAAGCTCGACGAGAGTTTCCGACGAGCGATACGGTGGTGGGGCACCCGCGCGCATCTGACGGCGGGCATGGACTTCCAGACCCCAGCCCACCAGGAGACTGTGACCACGGATGCCTCCCTGGAAGGGTGGGGAGCGCACACCGAAAATCTGCACGCAAGGGGACTCTGGCTCCCGACGGAGAAGTCCCTGCATATCAACGTCCTGGAGCTCCGTGCAGTGTTTTGGGCCCTCAGGTCCTTCCTTCCGTCCCTCAAGGGCAAGGTGGTGAGGATCTTCACCGACAACACCACCACCATGTTTTACATCAGGAAACAGGGCGGAACCAGGTCCCCAGCGCTGTCCAAGGAGGCGCAGGACCTGTGGCATTGGGCCGTCGCCCAAGGGATTTTTCTGGTGCCGTTTCATCTGGCAGGGATAAAAAACACCATCGCCGACTCACTCAGCAGGGAGCTGCGCTCGTGCCACGAGTGGGAACTACGGCAGGATCTGGTGGATCGCCTCTTCCGACGGTGGGGCACACCCCAGATCGACCTGTTCGCGACGGCGACGAACACCAAGTGCCGGAGGTTCGCCAGCAGGTTTCCCCAGACGAGGAGCATGGGCGATGCTTTCTCGTTCCCCTGGGAGGGCCTGTTCCTCTACGCGTTCCCTCCCTTGCCTCTGCTAATCCGGCTCGTCAACCAGCTCAAGAGGTCACGGTGCAGGATGATCCTCGTCGCACCTGCGTGGCCGAGGCAGATATGGTTCCCGGACCTTCTGGACTTGTCAGCGTCCCTGCCGATCAAGCTGCCGGCGGACGCGGATCTACTCTCCAGGGAAGGAGGCGCCATCCTCCACCACAACCCGAAGTCGCTGAACTTGCAGGCCTGGCTCCTGCAGCGCTAGAGTTTGGAGGATACGACATACCGGCCGATTGCAGAGAGGTTCTTGCAAAGGCCAGGGCGTCCTCGACTCTTAAATGCTACGGACACAAATGGAAGAGGTTCTCTGTCTGGTGCCACGCACAGAAGATTAACCCTCTACGGATTACGGCTCCCCAAGTACTGCCGTACCTGCTGACGCTGGCCAAAGCTGGTCTGGCACACGCGTCCATCAAGATTCATCTTGCTGCGATCTCCCGATACACCAGAACCACGGGGCGGATGTCCTTGTGGTCTCATCGTCTGGTGAAAGAGTTCATGAAGGGACTGTTCAGATCGTTCCCGCCGGTGAAGGCTCCGGCCCCGGCGTGGGAGCTCGACGTGGTGCTGACCAAGCTCATGGGACCTCCGTTCGAGCCTCTGCACTCGGCCCCGTTGAAGTTTCTATCGTGGAAAACAGCTTTTCTTGTGGCCATCACCTCCGCACGACGAGTGGGAGAGATCCAGGCCCTTTCCTGCAAGGCCCCGTACTTGACTTTCCACGACACGAGGGTAGTGCTCAGGACGCACCCCTCCTTCATGCCCAAGGTACCGTCGGACTTCCATCTCAACGAACCCTTGGTGTTACCTGTGTTCTTCCCGTCGCCTTCGTCGCCGGCTGAGAGGACTTTGCACTCGCTGGATGTAGCTAGAGCGCTGAAGTTCTACGTAGACCGCACGAAGGGTTTTCGGAAGACGTCACAACTCTTTGTGAACTTTGGACCTGTCAATCAGGGGAAGGCTCTCTCGAAGGCTTCCATCTCCAGATGGCTCTCCGGCTGTATCATGTGCTGTCACCGGTTGGCAAACCGACCGCTGCCTGGCCGTCCGAGAGCCCATTCCACCAGAGCGATCGCAGCTACCACGGCGTTCCTATCTGGTGTGCCCCTGCTGGACATATGCAGGTCTGCTACGTGGAGGTCGACGCACACCTTCACGAAATTCTACTGCGTCGACCGGGATTCCAGGGAGGAGTCCAGGGTCGGCCAAGCAGTGCTGCGCAACCTGTTCGCCTGAGGTGAGCCTGGTGAGGAGGTAAGATGCTTAATGTTGAGTTGATGTGATGCTTAATGTTGAGCCTTTGCCACCTCCCGTGGTTGTGCATGTGTGTACTGCTATGTATTCTTTATTCATGAGCATGTGAATCCATGCCAGACCCCATGCTGGAGAAGGAACAAGTTACTTACCTGTAACTGTTGTTCTCCAGCATGGGTCTGGCATGGATTCACATGCGAACCCTCCCGCCTACCCCTCTGCGGCTCTTCACTTGGTCATACTGCCACTTCACGTGCTTCCAAATCTGAAGATGGCTGCCAGAGGCGGTGCTTAGGTAGAGGGCAGTCATTGGCTGTGGTCAGTATGACGCAGAGACCAGTGATTGGTTATTACTACGAAAGACAGATCAGAAACGAAACTGATACTGGTTTTTTCTTTACCGAGGATTCCCAGCCTGACGACGGGGAATATTCATGAGCATGTGAATCCATGCCAGACCCATGCTGGAGAACAACAGTTACAGGTAAGTAACTTGTTCCATTCCGCTCCTACCATTTCTCCCGCTATCTCAGCCGCTACAAACACATAGTCTAGCCTCGTGTACAAGTCATGTGGCGCTGCGTAGTGCGAGTATTGCCTGTCCATAGGATGCAGCCTTCTCCACATGTCCTCCAGGCCTAGGTCTTCCAACAATGTCCCAAGCGCTTTGGCCGCCGGCACCATTTTCCCCGCCTTGTCAACTGACCTATCCATTTTGGGATTCAGGGTGCAATTAAAGTCCCCTCCCCACACCACCGCGCCCCTAGCCAGTGGGCCAAGTTTGCCATAAAGGGACCTAAAATAAGCTGCAGTGTCGTGGTTGGGGGCGTACAGATTTATGACATGCACTTCCCTGTTTTCCAGGAGCCCTGTTACCGCCACCATTCTGCCTTCCGGGTCTACTGTTGAGCTAAGCACTTGAAAAGGCACATGCGGCGCCACCCAGGTGATAACCCCTCTAGCGTACGCTGAGTACGTAGCCCCCACTACATTACCCCTCCATTTTCTCCTGACCACCTCCAGCTTCTCCCTAGTGAGATGAGTCTCCTGCAGCAGGGCTATGTCAATGCGCATCCTCTTTAAGTACAGCATCACTTTATTTCGTTTCAGATAACTATTAAGGCCCCGCACATTCCAGGTCACAATTCGGAGATTACCCGATGCCATCTACTCAGTCTGTTCCCAACCCACCGCTCCCTTTGATGGTTCGTTTTCCGACTCTCCCCCTTCCCTCTTTCAACAATTCCCCCCTCTCTGTTCCCCAAGTACACACCACAGCACACAACCCTCAACAACCCCCCTTCCCAAAACCTCTCCCCTTCCCGTTCCCAAATTCTGCCCCGCTGCCCCCACTGCACACAACCCTTCCCCTCCCCCCACCCTGCCCCATCCCAACAAATGCCCAGCTCCATCCCTGGATCTCAGGCCCACCCGCGTCTGGTCCCTTCTGTGTATTACTAAGGGGTTCGAGGGATGACTCCAAGGAGCTCCCACTTGTCTGAATTGGAAAGTTACATCCTGCGGATCCCACCAGTGCATATTTACTGCAACAAATTCCCACTAGCTTAATGTAACTCCATGTACGAGTATCTAGCCAGCGTTTATAGCTGCAGCACTATTCCCACAGGCTTTATTTAAAATGATAAATTCCAGTCCCAGTGTAACTTGGCATGTCCCCAAAGATGACCACGCCACGTATTACTTATCTCCTACAGTTCCCAACTGGATGTTTGGTTCTTGAGGGCGACCCTGCATGTCCAGCCAGTCCATGGCAATCTCCGGCATCTCGAAGAACAACGTTTTGTTCCTGTAGAACACTTTCAATTTGGCCGGGTAGAGCAACATATATCGATGACCGGCCTCTCTCAGCCTTCTTTTCACCGCCCCGAAGTTCATCCTGCTATGCTGTACGTGCAAAGTGTAGTCCGGGTACGCCGTGATTTTCGCCGGCCCTCGTTCAATCGTTCCCCCCTTCCGAAAGAACTCCAAAATCTTTTCACAATCCCGGTATTTCAAGATTTTTGCGATCAGCGGCCACGGGGGTCTCCCGGGGGCGGTCTCCTTGTCAAGGCCCTATGCGCCCTCTCAACCGCAAACCCCTGGGTCAGTGTACCGCCAGTTATTTCCTGCAGGAGAATGGATTCTACGTATTCTGTTGGGTTAGGTCCCTCCATTCCTTCCGGCAGGCCAACGATACAAATGTTATTGTGTCTGGCGCGCCCTTCTGCCTCCTCCGCTCTGGTCTCCAAGTTACCCACACGCTGCACTAGGGAATGAAGTTCCGATCCATGGCCGGCGCAATCCGCCGTGTTCGGGGCCATCTCCTTTTCCAGGTTTCCGGTGCGCTCCGCAAGCGTGCGCACATCTTGTCTCAACAGATTGACATCCTCCTGGACCGCACCAATTTTAAGGTCCAGACCCACTTGCAGTTCGTGCATTGCCAGGCCAAGTTTGGTCTCCCAGGCGATTTTCAAGTCTGCAATCGCTGCCAGCACTTCTTGGATCGTGCCCGGCATTTCCGCTACTGCAGCGGTAGTGTCCTTGCTCTTACCGCTTTCTGCTCCAGTGGGCGACTTGGCGTAAGCCTCCAGTGTGGGTTGTTTGCTTTTGGGTCAGACAGTTCTGGCAGACATCATGCAATGCTATTCAGACGTGGGCCAGCTGCACCACCCCTGTCGCAAGAAAGCGGGGGTCAAGCCTTCCCTGACGTGTCCGGGGCCGTTGCAACTGTGTTCAAGTATGTCCTTGCCGCATGACCCACCTCTGGAGTGGGTTGTGTCCTCCCACGTACCTGCGCTCGCGCACTAACACTCCACCAGTCTCCACTGTGTCGCGTTTTATGGCCGGTGGTTCCGTGCACCCATTAACCAAACGCTCTATTGCTTTGGTGTTCCGTGGGCTTAAAGACCATATGATCTGCGAGCTTGCCCTGGGCCTCCACCCCACGCTCCCCAGCCACAGGGGTCATCCAATACCCTGTGATGTGTCTTGCGGCCACGCTACACAGCCACATAGGTCATTCAGTGGTAAGTACAGGGGCAGCAAAAGCTTCCAAGTTAGCCGCCCACGTGATCGCGCTCCAGTAGCTTGCAGCCGTGGCCCATGCAACTCGGGCCTTATTCGCACTTCTTAGGGCAATCATATACTCAGTGTGGTACCAATTAGTGTTCCAGCATGGGTGCTGCCCCACTCCATCACCTGCTAGGGTGCACAGTCCGAGTCCCAAAGTAATCAGCCCCAGCCACTGGGCCACTGTAGGCAGTGTGCTGAGTGAGGTGGTCTTATACCAGCCCTCGCTGCAATCCGGGTGTTTCACCTCTCAATGATGGGCTCAGACATGCACAGTGTCACGGTGCTCAGAGTGTGTTTGTCCCAGGTCCCTTGGCAGCTCAATGATTGTCAATCCGCCAGGTCTCCTTATGGTCTGCAGGGGCACTCGCTGGAGTCTGCAATCCACCAGCCCCCCATGGCGTCTCCTGTTAAGGCCTGCTTCTCCCCGGGGGGTCCGCGCCTGCCTTCGCGCCGTCCCAGGATTTTACTGGCAAAGCCGCTCCAGGGCTTCGCCGTGCGCCTTTGATCCTCCGGCGCTACAGCACCGCCGGCTCCAGGTGTCTGTAATCCGGGCTCCGCACCTCCCAGCCACGCTCGGGTCTCGGAGTGGCCCCCTCTGCCACAGCGACTCGGCTCTGTTTGCTCCGTGATTGTTCCCCATTCACGGGCACGGGGACTGCAGGAGCTTCTGTCCTGCCGCAGGGCACCAGGGTAAGCGGCGCCGCCACCAGCTCCAGGCGATCACGCTGCAAGCCGCAGCACAGCGACCCTGTTGTCCGTGCCCCGGTCTCTGCGTGTACTCTGGCTCCGCTGGGGCCCCCCACCGGGCCAGTTCCACGGTGCTTCAATGCAGGGCACCTCGCATCATCCGGGCCAGCACAGTCGGTACGGCATACGCCGTGTCAGCCGACTTTATCTTCTTCGGCCTCGCGGGCCTTTTATGGCCCTTTGTCCCTCAGCGGCCATCTTGGGGAATGTCCAGTTCGTAGCACGGTCTCCTCTTTCTACAAGCTCCGGTTCCACGAAATGCCCTTTTGCGGGCTGTTTGGGCACTCGTTATGTGCACACTGTATTCATGCACCTTCCGATGCGCACGGGGTACGCACATTCGCCGCCAACAGTCACTTTCGTCCAGGATCAAAGTCGGATCTTACGGAGCTCCCCTGCAGCTGTGGTAGTTGGCCTAGACAGTTCCTCGTTGGTGGTGCAGTCCTTGACCCCAAAGGGGGAGTCTCTCCCATTGAGGCACCACTTGCCTTAATCCCCGTAAGGAGAGTTTTGTGGAGCAGGCTCACCTCCCTAGCCTCACGGGAGTGGCTCCCCCTTGGGAAGAAGGGACGAATGATATGATATGATTTTTTTATTTATATCGGGCCTATACACAAGTGTTTCAAGGCGTGAAATCGCTTCAATTTGTCACGCCCCTTTACACAAATAATGATAGATTCGATCACAAATGCACTTGAACTAATCAGGTAGAGACCACAAGAGACCTAAAACCAGAGTGTGTTCTCACCCACCCCTATTTCTTAATTTGTAAATGGCCAATCTGGACAGCGCCTTAAGGAATCTCTCTGAGCACTGAGTAGGCGGTTGGTCACGTGACCAGGCCCTGCCGCTCAGGTGCTCCACCCAGCACCTATTTAAAGGAGAGTTCCGGGACTTTTTTTTTATTGTCCCTACGGGTCGGCCATGTGTTTGTAAGCATAAATCGGTAGATCGTAGGAAACTTTCCTATGGACCTTACCCGACTTTTCGCCCCTTATCGCACTCGAAATCAGCCTCCATTTTGTGATAATCCTATCATTCCGCCGCATCGACCTGGCTCACCTGCCTTTGCGGCACTAAATCAAATCCCCCGCCCCTGAAACAGACTTTATCAAAACATTCATATTCCCCGCCTCTATCCGTGACGTGACTGTGCTGCGTAGGCAAACGCGCCCAGGCGTCTTCTACGCGACTCCACACAGACCCCGGAAATCAACACAGATCAGCTCACAATACAGCGCACCACAATTCGGAATATGAAACTGTACTTTGAAATCAAACCGCAAGATTGTAAATGTGGTAAAGTACATTTATTTGACATCAAATGTTTAGAGAATATTCAGCGATTTGCATTTTTATTTGCTCATGTTCCAAAAAGTTCGTATTGAGGAACGCGATGGTCCTTTGCTGTACACAGGGTCTTAGAGCATCTCACAATACAGCACCACAATTCGGAATGTGAAACCGTGGTTTAAAAGCAAACGGCAAGATTGTACATTTGGCAAAGTACGTTTATTGGACATCAAATGTTTAGAGAATATTCAGCGATTTGCATTTTTCTTTGCTCTCGATCCAAATTAGTTCGTCTTGAGGGAAGCGATGTTCGTGTGCAGTACACAGGGTGTTGGTTTACGATAAAAATAAGCTCTTCTGTCGCACTGATAATCGCATGGCTGTTCCAACAACGAGGCGCTAGGCCACCACAATGGTAGGTATGTTGCATCTAACCGTTAGTACCGCGTAAGGGCATACTTGTACTTGGCGATCGTCCCATAAAATGGTCAGGGTGGTAACGTTGTTCACGCGGAGAAGCAACTGGCGGCTGTAGAAGCCGTCCGCCGGTGTCTGGTACTCGTGACACAGACAGTAGTGAATGATGTACCTAAAAACATAAAAAATGAAATTAGTCTCACCATCAGATCCTTATTAAAATTATTCATTTCATAGCGAGGACAGCGCTACTGGGTGTACACAAGTGTTTAAAGGCGTGGCGAGGCATGGAGGGGGGGGGGAGTGCAGGTGGAGAGTGGAAGGGCCCAGGACTGAGGTCGCAGACAGTGGACCAGTTGTAGCAGGGGAGAGGGAGAGAGAAAGCAGAAGCAAAGAGGAAGGTTTTGAGGTGCTTCAGTAAAAGCAGATGTTTCTCCTCAAGATAGTGCGCGGTAGAAAACAATATGCCACATAGAACGAACAAGTACAACTGAACCCGTCTTTAAAGCCACTGTATAGTAATGAAATTGCGGTATAAACTCATCAAAAGTTACTTACATTATATTTGCATTTTCCATTGTGTCTCTGTGTAGGGCAGACCCGAAACACCACTCCTTCTTTGCCGACGTTACTTCTTCTAATGAACGTGGCTCATCGTTTCGTTTCTGAAATTTTATTCATTATCTTTTCTTAGTCTTTCAGGATGGTCCCGGCCTGTCAAGGTCAAATCACAATAGAACCTTATATTGGGTCGTGGGCCGTTCCGCCACCCGAGCAAAACATCAAAGCAGCTGACCTTCACTTTGAGCGAGCACACATTTCTAGTTAGCTGCAGTTAGTTTTAGGGACATCTTGTCTGCGTGCCTTTTTTTTTATTGTCCCTATGGGTCGGCCATGTTTTTGCAATACGGAAACATTCTATAATTTTTGTAAAAATGATTTATATTACTGTTTGGTTTAATTGCAATGGGCCTGCAACATGAGGAGACTCGAGAGAACAGACAATCAAATTACAATCATTTAAACCGTGATGTGTATTTCTCAATGAGCTCTGCTTTAGGTGGACATGGAACAGAGGCAATGTTGGGTGGCAATGCAGTTGTCCCCTGCATAGGTTCGTTCACCACTCCATGTATGTGCCTATCGAGGACATCTACGATAAGTCTCTCAATAAACTCATATTGCATATCCTCAAACACTGGTTTGATCACCCATTGTTTACTTCTTTTAGTGAAGGCCTTATTGTAGCGAAGCGTCCCTAAAGTTCCGGTCGTCCTACTTTGTTGACGGCCAACATTATGGTTATGTGCCAAGACCGCTAAAAGAGTCCGATTTATCATGCCTTCCATGCCAAAATGCAATCTTTTGGGCCTGTACTTGAGGCACATATTGTGGAACACCTCCAAATCTCCTGTGTGGCAGAATTCCGTGAGTCCCCTCAAAGCTTTTGTTATAGTTTTATCAAATACAATCTTTTCAATGGCTTTGTGAGTGGGTGATGAAGGAATCAACCACTTCTTCTTCCGTGCCTCCTCTGTGGACAAATGGCCATGTTCACATTTGTGGAAATGCTCATTTGTCGACCATCGATGTACGTTGCTACAGTGCAACATTACTGACCGCCATTTTTCCAGTAGAATTTCCAACGACCCTTCACATGTTTTTGAGCTCCACCAAAGATGGTTGCTGATTGACTTGGACCACTGTGAAATACCTTGCAATTCTTTTTTTTTACCTGCAGCAGACAATTTTTTATTGATTGATTTTGCAAGATGCCAAACGTCAAATTGGTGATTTATATTTTTGTACTGTTCTCTCATTGTCTTGGCAATTGAAACGTGTCTGTCCGTGGCTATCAGGTCGATCACCATTCCCCGCGATTGTAGTTCTTGCAATGATGCTACAAAGCCAACTTTCTCCATGGCCACTGAGGATGTACTTTGTGACACCTGCACGACCACCGAACTCACAATTTTCTTACTTTCCATGTCCTGAAAGTGGTAGGTGCAGTACTTGGCTGAAAATCCTGGGCTGTCGCACTGTCCATCACCGGCTAGCCTGAAGCGTTTGCCCGCGAATGTACTTTCCATTGACATTTTTTCCATTCTCCAAGCTTCGCTGATGGCTGGAAATAGATAATCGGTTTGGTATTTGTAGAACTGACTTTTCGCAATGAAATGGATTCCCACAAACTGAAAGAAATACTGTAACTTTTTAAAACTTGAACCACTAAAAAGTGCGGCCGCTGCACAAAGTAGATTGCCTGCTGGCAGTTGCCCCAGCATGGGTTGTGCAGACCATGCGAACGGATGATATTGTGTACAGGTGGCATGTATTTTAAGGTTAGTGCCTCGAATTGCACGAGTCACATTAATCAATGGCTCCCCACATACTTCCCCACCAACCGAATGCCCACATTTCATCATCATAATAATATCCATCAAACAGCTATCGAATACAATGAATTTGGCCTCTTTCCTTATACTTTCACTCTGCATCCCAGCTGGTTCGGCCTGTAACGTTGAGGACATGTCACTCGCATGAAAGGTACAATCTCTGATATCGTCTTCCGCTATGCTGAGTGATATTGATGGTGTTTCATTGTCGTCCACGTCATTCTCTTCCATTGCAACATCTGTTCCTTGTCCGGAGATGGGAGAAAAAAACAATGTCTTCAACTTTCGCGCGCTCTTATTTTTTGCGGGTGTGGATTCTGTGAATTGATCTCCGACTGCATCCAAACTACCAGGAGGACATTCACTATCAATGGCTGGTGGTGGTATAGCTCCGTTGTCAATCACTTCATATTCTTCCCATTGGCACGATGCATCTCCAGTCTCAAGTCCCTGCCAAAAGGTTTGACAAGCAACATCTCTCGTTCGCTTCACTGTCTGTGTAGATTTAGTTCTTACACCCACTCGCAACTAGAGGACAGATTAGAAAAGGGATGTTCAGTTTAAACACAACTTACAGTATTGAACTATTGACAGTGAAAGACAACATAATATAGTGAACAGGACACTAACCTTCTTTTGCTTTCTTTTCTTTGAAACTTTCTTGCCTCGAACTTCAACATCTGGACGCTGTTGCTCCGACTCGTGTGTGCATGTCTCCACTTCCTCTCGCGCTGCAACGACTATATTTTCATGATAAGCACATCCATCACTCACTGAGGCTCCATCGACTCCCTGAAACATAGAACTTTCATTAGTATGTATAATAATATTGAAAACACAAAATGTACTTGGGGACCAATACCCATACGTACATCTCAATAGCAAAACACGAATGAACGCATTGTGTAGAACATTCAAACGACAATAGTTCACGCATTGTTGATCTAGTTAGATTGAACTGTCAAGATCCATACCTCGGGCTCCGCATAGACTTCCATTGATGATATTATTGAAGATGACGCTTCAGCAACTCCCTGAAACACAGTAATTGCATTAGTATGCTTTTCTATTTTGTTAAAAAGAACATAAACTTTGAGCAGGCGTCAACGGCTCATCTAAATAGACCTGCACAAATGATCAGTTGTCTAAAATAAATAATGGATATGTAAATATGATTCGATTTGCTCGATCGTTGGAAGTGTCACCACCCAGAGATCTGCATCAACTACTAGGGGTGATGTTCTTGTAGAAGAAGCTCCGTCATCTCCCTGAAACATAGTACTTGCGTTAATAAAGAAGGAAGTATAGCGGATGTAATCACGTCATATGATTTCGCTTGATCGAACTGTCAGTATCCATACCTCGAAATGCATAAGAACATCAAGGGACGATGTAACTGCGGTGCACACTTCTGCAAGCTGTTGCGCCGACCCGTAACTGCATGCTCCCCCTTCTACTTGGACTAATGCTCCATCGACTCCCTGAAACATAGGACTTTCATTAGTAATGAACACAATATTGAAAAAAGAAGACAAATAGGAGGGCGACGACAGAAGGACATATCAATGGCTAAAAACGAAAGAAACGTACCTCGAGCATCTGAGTGACATCTACGGTTGTCGTCAATGCGTTGGACTCCTCAGCATCTCCCTGAAAGACAGTACTTGCATTATTTTGGATAACAATAATTATAACTGAAAACAAAGACTAGAGGACGAGTACAAGGGTGTACCATTAGGTAAAATAATTACACGATCAATTAAAACTATTGATTTACATGCCTAAAACAAGTCAGTGTCAGAATAGCTAAGTAAGATTACCCGATAGGCGCTTGAAGTGGCTGATGACTGCAATAACGACACGGATGGAGAATCTTCCGCCTTCATATTGAGTGGATACATAAATGGGGAAATTATTGTTAGCTACTGCTACACACTACCGCAAGGCCGAGAACTAGATCCGTAAACTTGACTCACCAGTGGAGGCATGTGGACGAATAGAGTGGGAATAGCGGTTGAGAGCAATTTTCGCCTCGCTCGCGGTGTTTTCTTCTTTATTAGCAATGATGTGGAGTACATGTCTGGGCTAAAGTGCCTGCTGCAGATGCGGTATCGATCACCCCTCTTGTCCGCAAAGACTTCTAGGACTCTACTTTCTAGCTCAGAGGCTGGATATCCGCAATATCGGACCCATCCTCTTATCTGATCTATTGTCTTAGGGAAAACATGCATTATAGTACCTTCAGATTTGTTATGGGTCTTCGAAGGGCAACCGCCAATGGAACAGGCAGGCATTATGGAAAGTTCTGAAAAGTAAAGATCAACAATTCTCTATGAATACCAATGTGTTAAAACAGTAAATGACACATAAAAGGTTCAATGCAAGGTCCGTTTTGGTTCTTGGAACTATACACGTTATTCACATGCGGATAAGTATTTCAATAACTTTCAAAAAATAGAAAAAGTAATTTGACTAAACTCAGAACATGTGACTAGTTCCTTGCATGTACTGTCGTGAACGAAAAGAAAACATGGATGCAATTTGATGACTACTAGCAAATAGATATAAATTAAAAAATTGGACGCAAAATGATTATGGTACATGGACTTACCTTGACGAACAAACAGTTAGATGCAGGGATCAGAGTAGTTTCTTGTCGTAGAACAGGGAGCAGTTCACAGGTTGCAAACTGACGAGTTTGCTCAAAGTGGTCACGGAAGTTCACAGAGACGAAGAGCAGATAACCAGCACCTTCACGGGTTGACTAGCAAAGCGCAAAGAAGTTCTCATTAGAAATATGAGGTGGGTTATAAAGAATTCGAACCAGGGGTGTGTTTGTGAATGAATGACGTGTATATGTCGTGGCATTATGTGGATTGCAGGGGGCCGTCCAGCGTGAGGGGGATGCTTGGCAGGAGACACGGGGTCTGGAGGTAGACATGGGAACAACAAACCCATGCTCTATAGACCACTTTGAAGTGTACATGGTCTTTGGCACCTCTTGGCCTTTATCGCTCCCTGACAGCTCCACTTGCCAGCAGCTCAAGTACCCCGGTGCGAACTGCCTTTGATAGGGCGGGGGGTGGATCGGGGCGGTGGTCGTGCAGACAAGACACAGGAAGACTCGTGAATGGAGACACACTTATGTGGATTGCAGGGGGCCGTCCAGCGTGAGGGGGATGCTTGGCAGGAGACACGGGGTCTGGAGGTAGACATGGGAACAACAAACCCATGCTCTATAGACCACTTTGAAGTGTACATGGTCTTTGGCACCTCTTGGCCTTTATCGCTCCCTGACAGCTCCACTTGCCAGCAGCTCAAGTACCCCGGTGCGAACTGCCTTTGATAGGGCGGGGGGTGGATCGGGGCGGTGGTCGTGCAGACAAGACACAGGAAGACTCGTGAATGGAGACACACTTATGTGGATTGCAGGGGGCCGTCCAGCGTGAGGGGGATGCTTGGCAGGAGACACGGGGTCTGGAGGTAGACATGGGAACAACAAACCCATGCTCTATAGACCACTTTGAAGTGTACATGGTCTTTGGCACCTCTTGGCCTTTATCGCTCCCTGACAGCTCCACTTGCCAGCAGCTCAAGTACCCCGGTGCGAACTGCCTTTGATAGGGCGGGGGGTGGATCGGGGCGGTGGTCGTGCAGACAAGACACAGGAAGACTCGTGAATGGAGACACACTTATGTGGATTGCAGGGGGCCGTCCAGCGTGAGGGGGATGCTTGGCAGGAGACACGGGGTCTGGAGGTAGACATGGGAACAACAAACCCATGCTCTATAGACCACTTTGAAGTGTACATGGTCTTTGGCACCTCTTGGCCTTTATCGCTCCCTGACAGCTCCACTTGCCAGCAGCTCAAGTACCCCGGTGCGAACTGCCTTTGATAGGGCGGGGGGTGGATCGGGGCGGTGGTCGTGCAGACAAGACCCGTTTGCCGCAGGGCCTCACCAAGGAGAGGCCATCTAACTGAATGTAAGAGGATGGCTGCAGGATCTACTACATGGAAGGCAGGGGGGTGAGTTTATAAATACCTCACCCTCCCAGGAGAATATACACTAGATTCATTTAAAAAATCAAAACAACCATTGTTAAAATATATGTTGGGCTTTATTTTAGATTTTAATTAAACATAAATAATAAACATTACACATTGTAAAGTTGAGGTTGCAGCACATCGAGGGAAAATCCGCGGTATTGTCCACTGTCACTGGGGAAATGTTGTCTAATGGCAAGTACCGCACAGGCAGGTATTACTCTCCGAACGCGGTGTCCGAGCCTCCCGTGAAGCCACCAAGTGAAGCAACGATAGGCCACCAGCCTGTACCACCTGTGAAAAAAAAAGATGCAAACTGTATTAAACTGACCAAACTTTCTTATCAATGTCGATTCAGGTAACACATGTCATTTTTCTTAGAAAAAAATTATATCTAGAAAATGCACTATATGGAACCAATTTACATGCGTTCCAATGATATGTAAATGTAATTTTATATGTGGGAGACGACCATGAAATAGTGGTGGCATCACTGACATCACAAACAGAGTATACTTACTCGTTACTCGGATTACGCGGACGAACAGTGCCACGAAGTTCGTGCATAAGCACCATCATCATCCTCAACACTGTCCGTGAGAGGCAGGCTTCCCTGAACTCTGGCAGCTCGGTGATGCATTGCGGACTTTGCTCGCCTTCCTGCTGACTTTGCTCGCTTTCCGAAATGTAGGCCAAGCACCCGGAATTTTCACGGCAGCAGCAGTTCTCCTCCTCAGTTGGCATTAGCTCGCACCGATTGCACGTGCACCAGGTGGAGACGCCGTCCATGCGACATGGTCCAGGCTCTTCATCCGTTGACTGGTCCTCCCAACTGCCGTCCGAATCCCCATCGTTTTCGCGTGCTTGCCTTTCCAGTAGTTCTTCCTCGGTGTACTCGGGCTCGTACATATACGGCATTATTGTGGCCATTGTGCGGTAAAGATAGTAAAATAATTTATAGCGGTGGTACTGGTATCTGTTCACACGGGCTACAAGCGGCGAAGGTAGCTGACCAGAGCACTGAAACGAGTCACAGAATACTCAAAGTAACACAGAGAGAGGAATGGAATCGAAAATCTGCTGCTGTATGTTGTGAAACGGTCTGTTTATACTTATTGGGGAAAGAGGCGTCCTGCCATTTCCATGGCAACACGTCAATAGCTGAGGCGCAGCGATTGTTGACACGAGACGTGCTTGAAATGGGCAGTACGCGTCTGCTGATGTCAGGCTCAGGGGCGGGGGATTTGATTTAGTGCCGCAAAGGCAGGTGAGCCAGGTCGATGCGGCGGAATGATAATATTATCACAAAATGGAGGCTGATTTCGAGTGCGATAAGGGGCGAAAAGTCGGGTAAGGTCCATAGGAAAGTTTCCTACGATCTACCGATTTATGCTTACAAACACATGGCCGACCCGTAGGGACAATAAAAAAAAAGTCCCGGAACTCTCCTTTAATGAGTCCTCCGTAGGAGGGCTCATCACTGGCGTCCTCATCACTGGCATACTCAGCAAAGACTCTGCAAAGACAAGGACCTCACCTGTTTGTGCCTGTTCAGACCTAATCGGGCTAAGGGCCTGACCCACTATCCTGCATTTAACCTAAAAACTAATCGCTACTACTTCTACTCACCAAAAAACATCACCATGTGTCTGCTCACTCCACAGCCCACCTCCACTCTCACAAGGGTTCAAATGGCCAAGTTCCCTGGGCAGCCCCGGCAAGCTACCCTAGTGAACCTCAACAATGTTGCCCATGCCCCATCCAACACCCACAGACCACATGTCCTCTCATGTTGATCAATTCTCACTCAGCAGTCGCTCACGCTGCAATGATCGCTGACCTCATCTCGTACAACAACCTTGATGCGCTGTTCATCAATGAAACATGGTTTACCCCATCCTCCCCACATGTTTTCGACATCCTCCTAGCCCAAGGCAGCTGCATCCAAAATGCAGATCGGCCAGGAAGGACAGGAGGCGGAGTGGCAATCATCCACAGGAGTGATTGGTCATGCTCCATCATGCCCTCTCCCAGAACAAGCTAATTGGAATCACTTGCTTGCCGGCTCCCTCTATCGCACAATGAATCCATCACCTTCCACCTCATCTATGGACCACCTCAAAGGAGTGACTCTTTCATTGAGACTTCTCCAATTTACTCTCCTCTGCCAAACGAGCACATTCAAATAATGATTTTTTTCTGTGATTTTAACGTCCCTGAGTGTTAGGCTGACAACCACACTCTAAGCATGCTTTTTTCACTGACCCGTTCCATGGACCTTAAGCAAATTGTGCTCTCCCCCACGCACAACAAAGGCAACACCCTAGATTTTGTTCATTTCAGTTTAGCAAAGATTTTTTCGGCATAGGCCAGGCTAGACTAGCCTTAATCCTGACATCATACCCCTGCATCACCTATGAATACCCGATCTCACTTGACAGGTCTGACCATGCTGCTATCCCATTATCAATCACCCACTCAACTCCGGTTCACAAAGGTCAGGCTGAACGCCCCCTCACTCAGCACCACTCATTCAACACCTTCCCGGTCAATGAGCTAGAAGAAAACATTGCACACTTCCCCACGACATGGAATGCCTCAGGACTGCAGCAATTATTCAACAACTCTACTATGAAACTAGTGGACACTCATGCCCCCCTAAAATCCAGCCGGGCTAAGACCAAACCATCCGCCCCATGGAAAATCCCTGAGCTAGCCTCCAATAAATGCGCAATCAGAGCCCAAGAGAAATGGTGGCAGAAAAACTATACGTGTTCCTGTTGATGACCTCACAGTCATCAACATGGAAAACAGACTTCCCTCACAGCAGCATTGCGCAGAGATGTGGTGTGCAAGAAAGGTGAGTTTATTATTTAAAAAAAAAAAAAACAATAAGACACCATTAGCACCCGTGAAGGGTACTATCGAATCAGAGGTGATTATCCCAGGAACCCTGGCCTAGGACCCTTCTCGTGTGGCCAAGGAAAGGCTGACTCTTGCTGATCCTGACCCTGGGTGTGATGTTCTGCGGGAGGATCATATGAGAGGGGACTCTGGTCAGTAGAACTGAGAGAACCCTCTAACTTCCGTAGAGACCCTACACTTTTGATGGTCTATTATAGGATTGACACTTTTGATGAAAAAAGTAACCAGAACATTGGGGACTTCAAGTCCCACAATACCATAAGTACTGGGACAAGGAAGAGGGGCTCAGAGGCACAAAACTGCAGTATGCAGTCTAGTGGTTCTAATGACCCAGACGTGAGCGGGACTTTTGAATATTTAAAGCCCCATCAGGTGCTGGCCATTAGAACAAAAATGTGGAGCAGTTACAGGAGTTGCCAGCTGCAGTTGCAGAAGCAGAGAAACTGAGACCCCAGAGCCGCGGCTGTCTTTGAAGAGGTTGTCGGTCCTGAGAGGGTCGTCAATATTGATAATCTGAAGGGCGCAGGTCGCGCAAAGGTGTTTTAACAGGCTTTCCCCGTGGAGAGAGAGGCTCTCCTTATTCCGTACCTTGTCCTGGTGGGTGGCGAGCACCAGAGTGCACAAGGAGCGAGAAACCTTCCTTTCCCGATCGGCACGGGCTGCGGGTAAATGAACAACGCACTCAGTCATGCAGGAACCATCAGTAGAAGTAGAACTGGCAGTGGCAATGGATCGAGAGGACACGTGTAAAGAAACCGGTAAGTTTACCTTTGTTGGCTAATCCCGGAATGTTCCTTAGTCGACCTCTGGCTACTGATAATTATTTTGAATACCGAACTAATGTAAGAAAGTCATATTCGAATAATAAGAACTTTGAAAGAGGACAAGAAAAGGAAGGTTATAATCATTATTTCCAAAGTCAAAAGTATTGCCAAGACAAAGGGGGGCAATATTTAAGCAAGCTAAATATAACCACCATTGCCAAAGTAAAGAGGGGACAATACTTCAGAAAGCATTTTTCTTTATTTTATTTATTGGGTATCTGTAATGCATTTATACACAATGTGTTTCAAGGCGCAACAAGACAAGAGGGAGTGCGGAACAGAGATGACAAAAAAAACAGTCCTACTAGGCTTTGTGACATTCGGATCGTGCAAGTGCAACAACAAATAGTGCAGGGGAGAGGCCTGTAGTTTAGCAAGTGCCGGGGAGGCAGGTGGACAGGGCCAGGGGGAAGCAGAGAGTGCAAAGGAAAGAAGGTCGATGTGCTAAGTGCGAGGTACCGGGCTGGAAGGGCTCGAGGTGTGAAGACCCTGCCAGGCTAGTGCAGGGGGAGGGGGCCCAGCAGGGCAAGTGCAGATGAAGGTGGAGGGGCTTGGGGGGCACCAACTGCAGGGGTAGACTGGTTGAGGGGGGGTCTGGTGCCCTGAAGAATCTGAAAGAACATATGAAGGAGCCAGTCAAGAAGCAGAGGGGGATATTAGCAGGGAAGGAGGAAGAGAAGAGGAAGATCTTGAGAAGCTTCCGGAACTTAAGGAGATCTTGCTCAAGTCTGAGAGGGGCAGGGAGGCCATACCAGAGGAGGCACCTGCGGAGGAGACCGATCTACTCCCCACTCTCTGCTTGGAAAAGCATCTGATCTGCAATGAGTTACAGCTAGAAGACCGAAAGTCTCTAGCAGGGAGGTATTTAGGGACAGAGAGTTGGATATAGCAGAGTCCTATACCCCAGAAAGCCTTGTGAATGATGCAGAGGGTCTTGAACTTGATCCTTGCAGCAACCTGGAGCCAGTGGAGAGATTGTAAGGCTGGAGAGATGCAGACCCTAGGCTTGAGGCCAAGGATAAGTCTTGCAGTCATATTCTGGATTAGTTGAAGGGGCGAATGGAGAAGTTAGGCAGATTGAGATAGATGCTGTTGCAGTAGTCTAGCCTGGAGAGGACCAGAGTTCTGGAGACATTGAGTTTCTGGGAGAAGGTGAGGAAAGGGAAAAAGCTTCTGAGGAGATGCAGCTGAAAGTGGGCCTTCTTGGCAAGATCCGCGATGTGAGGCGAGAAGAAGAGAGAGTTGTATACAGATCACACCAGAAAAACAGATCATCTCCAGAGCTCTCATCTTCTAAGGGTGTGTTGCCCGGTTTTATCCTGGTGTGACGTCACAAATTCTGACTCCAACCCAAAAGACCCATCAGCCGATTACATTGGTCAGTGAGCCTGTGAGAGTGCATTCACTTAAATATCCAGCTGCAACACTTGTTGCTTCTTCTCCCTTGGCTCGATGGGAACAGCTCGCCTCATCTACCTTGTTTGAATGGGCATTGACCTGCTCAGCATGTGTGCTAAGACCACCAAACAAAGCCCTCTCGCCTGTAATTACGAGGATTTTAGCCTGACTTTCTGCAGGTGGCGTATAGCCTTTGTAACTGGAACTTTTCCGTCTCCACTTGTCCTTGGCTGAGTGCCTTGTTTCTCCTCACCTCTGGCTGCAGCGATTGCGTCAGCCTTTCGATATGCTCGAAGCCTGTCTCTCCTTTGCCATCCATTTCACAGACCTATAGCTTTTATATCATTTGCGATGGCTTCTCCATGTTAACAGCAGTCAAGCATGTGGAAGCTAAATATGTGAAATCTTTGCATCTTGCGGTTTCAGCTTTGACGAAAGATATGAGCAAAATGATATGTACATGTATCTGTCCTCTTACCTACACGGGTCATAAGCATGTGCTTCGTGCCTATGTGCAATAAACTAGTTCATGTTTGTGTAACTTCATGAATGGATGAATATGTACTTCATGTATAATGCGGCTACGTCATGATGTCAGTGATGACATCATTGATTTCTAGCTTTGCAGTCAGTCGACTTGATCAATGTAATTTCCATATCGCCATCGATTAGGTATGGTCTGAACGGTTGTCTGAGTGGATAGCTCTTCTCATACCTGCGATATATCGAAGTTTGTGGTGATGGTCCTAGAAGTGAGGCACATCTGTCGTTTCTCTGCCTTCGTGCTGAGGATCGTGCAGGCAGCATGAAAGTTAGCTTTGGCCCCCCATTTACAGAGGAGCCAAAGATGACAGCAAGATTTTTTTGCCTCACAGGCGGGTGGGGGCAGGAGGCCCATGGAGGGCGGCCATACAGTAGGAGGCAAGAAGGGAGCTGGGATCCCAAAAAGAAGGATCTCAGTCATACTAGCATTAAGGCAGAGATGGTTATAAATGCACCATGCCTGAATAGCAGATAGATACAGTATGGAATGAGGGAGGAGAAGGTAGAGGAGTGAAACTTGAAGGAGATCTGTGTGTCGTCCGCATAACACTGAAAGTTCAGAGTGAAGGAAGAGATCAAATGGGCTAGTGGGGCAAGATGGATGTTGACGAGCCAAGGCGAGAGGATAGAGCCCTGAGGGACACCAAAGGTGGAGAGTGAGATGGATGAGAGAAAAGGGCCTAGTTGAACCTGGAAGGTCGGTCAGAGAGGAAGGCAGTCAACCAGGCTCCTGATGCCAAGGGTATCACAGAGCCGATTTATAAGGATATACCCGCATTGGCAAAATAAGAGAAAACTATTGCAGAAAGATTGTAACCATTATTTCCAGAGTGAGGAAGAGCCAATAAGCAAGATATCAACAAGCATTGCCTCAACCAAAGGAAGGGCAAGTGTCATAAAGAGACGTTGTCTGCAGTTATTTTTGGGAAAGTTGGAAAATAAGAGTGGCAGGAGAGAAACCCTCCTGATGGGAAGTATCGAGGAGAGCAGCATAACCTGCATTGTGTGTGACAAACAGTGGACCAAACCACACCAGTGTTTATCATATCTTCCCAGAAAAGGTTGTGAATTTCGATGTTGAACATCAAAGACTTTTCTAAAGGTTTGAAGCAAGCCTCACCACAGAGTACTTGTAGTAGTGTTAGTTTTGTCCTGGCAGGCGAGCATACCAAGAAAGGGATTTTTAGTAGTAGTCCTGGCAGGTTAGTGGACCAGAAGAAATCATTGAAGTACTACATTGTGGTTGGAGGTTATGAAGAAGAGGAAGTGGCAAGTCCACTAATGTGTTTTATGAGTTAGGGTGAAATCATCCGGACAAAACATTGTTGTTGATACAGAAGATTTATGACCGTTTTTGTTACTCAAGAAGAAGTTATTGTGTTGAACTATTGACTACAAGTGGAGAGATAAAGACTTTTTGAATTGGTTGAACCTTTGTTAAAATCCAAGTGAAAGTCTTTCGGAGTAAGAAGAACTTTATGATCAGAAGTTGGCTACAAAAAGGAACTTTCTTATTTAAAACTTTGACTGAAAATCCTGCTTTGAATCTGGGGAAGGGGATCCAACCCATGTTAAAATGATTCACAGTTACTAAGTTTATGTTGAGCATAACTGTTATTTCTGTTAAAACTGCATTGTCATATCCTACAATTATGATGTATTTATAAGTGTGAGGGACATATTCCTTTTATTACAGTGTTTTCCTTTAGCTTTATTTTGATGGCAGGGAAATCCTCTTTAGGTTAGGGATAGCAAGGCGTTTGTGTCACCCTTATGAGTTAATAAAATGGCTATTTGTGAAAAACCTTTACCAAGCTGTTCGCTTTACATTTCTTTTTTAAACTTGTTTTATTCGTTGTATTGCATTTTTAGACCAACACAGATTATTTCTGACCTCTCACAGGTGCTAATGGTGATATACCCCTTGGTGGTGGGCCAACCCTTTCGGTAACAGCACCGCCACCCTCATTAAGGGATCCTCTCTGCACTATGGCACTTCACTTGGGCGATGGGCTGTTACCTACAGGGTTGGCCCACCACCTCGGGGCATATCGCTTCAATATAACATATTCATAGGGTTTCTGGTACTAGACAAATGAAAACGATAACCCTGGGAATGTCTTATCTAAAAGGCTTCAATACACAAAACAGATGATTGGCTTTGAGACCTTCTACACACTGGCATGTAAACGGAGAATTATCACAGTGGTGCTTTGAGTTGGCGGTCTGCCCTGGTGTTTCGGCTCAGTGGATTACGAACATTGAGTCCTGTTACTGGAAGAGCATTCTAAACCTACCACAGTGTTTCCCTAATGCCCTCACACAACTGGAACTAGGAATTATTTCCATTAAAACCATACTCAAAATTCAAAGAGCATGTTTAAAAAAAATGTAAATTCACCAAAGGCTGCAAACAATTAGTTGTATTGAGACGTTTTGGATATGGAAGACTCAGTGCAGTGAACTGAGTTTAAATTGTTAAATGAACTGTTTTTATTGCATATAACCTTGTTTAGGGAGATCAGAAGGAAGGCAATTAAATGGGATTGAAATGTAAACATCTGTTCTCTAAAAACTAAGAAATTGATACAAGAGTACCTACAATTCTTCCTATATAGAGCTGCTTTATATTAAAATGTTTCCAGACTGGACATTGGTTTATGTATTTGGGAAATTCTGTTTTCATCTATTGGGATCAATTGAAGTAATGTGTCCTAGTTTACATTTAGCAGCAAATACAAATCACATAGATTTTGTAAACTGGAGAAGGCGCTTGAGAACTTAAAACACTTTAGATATTTATTGTGAGGCACTAAGCTATCTAAGACTGGTTTATTTTGAAAAGTATGTTAGAGATAGATGTTTTTTTTAAAATATTTGACCCTTCTGGGGACCCTGTATGAATGGTCGCCAAGTTGCCATTGTTCTTGCTTTAGTACATTTTTTTAATGAAGTTTTTCAGTATGTTTTTCAACTTATATTTCTTGGAATTCTTCTTTATAGTGTAATGAAATGAAGAAACTACAAGATTTGTATTTTTGTTACCATTATTGTGGATTCTGTTAATTGTATATGTATGTTTATGTATTTTACGTTGCTGTGTAAGGTCTAATTTCAAACTTAAGGCACCCTAATGAAAAAAGGATTTACACTAGTTTTTGCCAATCCATGCGTGCCAACCAGAAATAGAGAGTTAAAAGAGCAGTTGACTAGGCCAGAGGAGCCAGATCTTTGTAGTGGCCAGGTGGAGAGATCTTCTGTCCTAGGCTGAAGTGCTGACGGGCAAGCTTGCTGGGAAATGTTGTGCACTTTATGGTGGGAGTAGCAAGGCCCCCAGCTGAAATATAGAAGTCCTTCTAGTACACAGTTATTTGATTTAAACATGTCTACAGCACTAGCCCTACCAAGGTAGTATTGGAGCGCCTTACGAAGTTTAAAAGGAGGAGGTGAAAAAGAAGTAAACATTTTTCAGAATAGGATAGGAAAATTAAGATAGAGAGGAAAACCCACATAACGATGAGTAAATGCTACCCCTATGCATCCCTTTGAGGAAAAATACCAGCAAGCTTTGTCTACCGAGAAACCCTTAGGGCAAGTTGGTACCTTACAGGTCTTCCCCAAAGTGGTGGTTGTTCTGAGACTGTCTCCACATCATTCCAGGAGCAGGACATCTACCTATGCAACCATTTTAACATCTCCCTCTACTTGAGCTATATCACCCAATACCACAGACCGAGCAACACTGGGGCATACATTGCCATTTCGATCTGTACATGTGGACTAGTCGAGGTAGTGGTGTACCAAATGGACAAGTAATGGGCCTGTGCAGCCAGGTAATAGCTTTCTAAATTTGCAAAGCTAGACCCCCTTTTCCTGCGGTGCTATAAGTCTAGCCTAGCTGATATGAGAGGTTTTCCCATCCCAAATGAAATCTAAGGGAGCACTCCCCAATGACTTGATTAACGTCTCAGGTGAGCATATTGGCACATTAAGAATTAAATACAAAAACCTAGGGATTACTACCATTTTAATAAATTAATTCCTCCTGAACTTCGAGAGGGACAAACGTGTCAATCTGGCTTCTGTCAGGTAAAGGGTGTCTGAGGCTATCCCATCATTTTCCTGCCATAGGCTATCGGATTTGTCAGATATCCAACCCCATATGTACTTTACCGGGCTGCAAAAGGTACTTTACTGGGCTGACAAACGCATAATGGTCTTCAAAACCTTTCACGCCTTTAGTAGGGAGGAATATAACTGATTTAGTGGTGGTGGGGGGGTGCTGTCGGACGCCAACGAAAATGGCTGCCTAATTGTGTTGCTGCGCCGTGCACAAGAAATCCTTCATAAAATCCTGCCAATCCAGAGTACAGGTACCTACATGCTGTGGAGGGTGAGAAAGCTGAGGCACCAGAGCACCGGCAGACACTCTTGTGGGGATACAGAGGCCAGTAAATATCGTGTTGAAGAGCCGGCGGAGCCTCAACGAAGGAAGTGTTAACGTTCCCTGATTCCCCTCCCCCACCCACTGCCAGCTTGCGGCCCTCCAGCGTTGTCAGGAGGTGGCCACGTATGACCCGGAGAGAAAGTGTCAGCAGAGGGGAGCGGACCAGCGGACACAGAGAGCCCTGTAATACGAAGACCGACTGGGAGAAGTGGACAAGAGTCATCCGGTTCGGGCAGGGGCCAGTGAGAGTGCACAGTTCCCGAAATCACTACAAGTAAATGGGAGGTGTAGGCGTCCCCTCTCCGGAGGCCGCCGTGTGCGCTGTGAGCGAGCGGCTGGCCGGCCGAGTCGAGGGTGTGCCCCATCCTCACTTCAGAACTGTTTGCATACGTGTGTGCGAGTAACGGAAAGGCATCTACAAGCCTCGTATATCACGCCGAGACACCATCAAAACACCTGTTACAGAAGGGCCTGCTACTAAAGGGGGTTACTGGGCGAGGGGAAAAGTGCTGCAAGCCCGCGGCACAGAGCAAGGTTCAGACCAACCCCCCCCCCCTCCAACATACTAATATCTATGGTGCATACATACTGCGGTGGGGGGGCCCAGAACGCATAACGCAATGGCAGATGCCCTACAACACACCCTAGCGGACATCGGGCCTGTGGAGACTACACGGCCATAAACTCAGTGTATGGAAGGGTGGCGAGTGAAACTAAAGTGATCCCCAACACCAACCAAGGGACCCTTTCAACACAGTTAAGTGATAGCTGTGGGGCCTGATACTGTCCATAAAACATATAGCAAGCATTGAGCCCTAGCTTGGAGCTACAGACCACTTCAACATACTGCCCGCGCTCAGCATGCCCAGAGGTAATAAAACAAATAAAAAGAGACCCATGGATGCTTTTACTAACGCCACCATGGAGGACAGAAGTGCCAGAATGTCACAGCCTTCCACACCAGAGCCACGAAGCGCAACAGATGGCATACCGGATCCCTACATGGTGGCACTACAGGCAGGAGTTGCCGCAGTCAACACCAAACTTGACGACATAGGAAGCACTATAACGTCCATTAAAGCAGACCTCCAACAGGTCAAAGCACGAGCACATGAAACAGAGAACCGAATAAGCACCATGGAGGACACTGTTACAGGACAGGGTAAGGAAATGGAGACCATTAAAAAGAACCTTAAACTTGTTCAAATGAAGTGCGAAGACTGGGAATCTCGATCCCGCCGCAATAACATCAGGGTGGTCGGGCTAGCAGAAAAACAAATCAATGTTCCAATGGAGGTATATGTGGAAGAAGTAATCCGAGCAGTCCTCCCTGACGCACATCTATCAACAGTTTTTAATTGAGAGGGCCCACCGAGCCCTGACAACTCCTACTAAACTTGGGGCACTGCCTCGTACAGTCATCGCCCGCCTCCTAAATTACTGTGACAGGGACATGATTCTACGCCTCTCTCGTGAGAAAGGTACCCTGACCTATGACTCAACCAGAATACATATATACCCCGACTTTTCAAATGGAGTACAAGCTGCCCGCCGCAATTTCGACCAAGTCAAAAGAGCACTTGGGACAAGGTCAGTCCCCTATGCAATGTTGTTCCCCGCTAAACTGCGCCTGCAATACGCTGAGAAGACGCATTTATTTGAATCCCCGGATGAGGCCATGGGGTACATTGAACGGAATATCCCGCAGCCGGTAAAAGATAAGAAACCACTACCCGGACTGAGTACATGAAGATATACTGAGAACACAACAACACTTAATAAGCCAAGACTCCTGGATACACAAGGTAACAGGTGCAGCGGCACATAGGGCGTCTGGTTGGCACACGGGAAAGAACAGAATAACCGTGTAGAGCCGCCCAATTTTTCAAAGGTTGAAGTTTCTTGAGGGGTCTACACTGTCCAGTTGGGGGGATGGCGAGGGAGGGGGTGGGAAGGGAGTTGGGCCAGTTGCCTGTTGGTTGGAAGGGATGAGCCACCATACAAAAGGTGGTCCAGGAACACACAGGCTGAAATGGGAATCCAATCTACACAAGGGCGAGAGAGGAATGTTACTAACAAAAACACTGACGGGTGTGGTGCATATGGTATGGCGCCTCGGGGAATGAATAGGAGGCTGCAATAGACCCACGATACCACTACTAAAGCTGCCGAACATGCAGGAAATTATGCTGCTCACTTGGAACATATGGGGCCTGGCACACACAATAAAAGCGAGGAAGATAATTGACTATGCAAATCGACATAAGATTGACGTACTCCTATTGCAAGAGACACATGCCACTAGGAAAATCAGAGGTACTTGCAAGAAACTGGGGCCCCATAAAAGTAGCTATGAATTACTCCTCAATGGCGAGAGGAGTACTTAGTCGTACAAAAGCGGGTGAATTTCCAAATGTCCAAATCACTGACAGATGACGGCCGCTACGTGATTATTTGGGGGAAACTGTACAGGGAAGTCATAATCGTCAACATGTACAGCCTCAACATAGACAGCCCAGAGTTCTATCTATGTATGGTGGAATTGATATCACCTCTGGGAACAACTGTGATAAGGGGAGGTGACCTCAATGTAATTCTGGACCCTGAATTGGACCGATCAACTGGAGGCTGCAGACAATATACCAGAGCAGCACTAGTGCTGAAACAAGCTATGGATACACTGCCCCTGGCAGATGTATGGAGGGAATTGCATCTTCTCGAAAGAGAATACTCATTCTATTCAGGGGTGCAGGGATCCAGCTCCCATATAGATCACTGGCTATGTTCCCCCGGGCTGATCGCAGAGACAGAACAGTGCACAATCCTTCGCCGTACGCAGTCAGACCACTCCCCAGTCCTCCTGAATCTGGGCCTAAAATATATGGAGCGTACTACCCGAACCTGGCACATGCCCCCTGAACTATTGAAGGAAGAGTCAGTGATAGAACCACTCAGAACTGAAATAGAGGACTTCTTTGAGCAAAATACAGGCACAGTTCAGACCCACAGTTCAATATGGGAAACATTCAAAGTATGGTTGAGAGGCCAATTGATGGGGACAGCCTATGGGGCCCTGAGAGACATCAGAAAGGACTTGTGCCAGACTGAACGGGAACTTAGGGACCTCGAGATCCCACAGCCTGTGGTCACAGGAAGGGTACATCTACAAAAAATACAAGTACAACTGGAAAGATTCAAGACCCTGGCAGAAAAGGAACAGTACTGTATAACCCAACCAATGAAGGCAAGAAAGTATGGAGAGGGGAACAAGGCGAGTAAGGCAATGGCAACCCTCATCAGGACAGAACAGGGAGCGAGACATATTACTAGTATTCACGACTCTGCCAGTACAGTGCAAACTACCTCAAGAGCAATTAATGAAGTATTCAAGCTGTTCTATGCCAAATTGTATACTAATGCGGACACGGTGGCCCCGGGAGAACTCCAAGCTTATATGGATTCTTTTCCAGTGCATAAAAGGTCCCTGCTGGAACTTCCACTGACGACTGAGGAAATTGAACAAGCCATCACAGATCTACATGCAGGTAAAGCCCCTGGGCCAGATGGTATCCCGCTCGACTTCTACAAGATATTTAAAGCGGAGATGGCCCCGAGACGGCTGGAGATTTGGGAAGAGGCGCTTCGAAGGGGTGAGTTACCGAGTACTATGAGAGAGGTGATCATAACTGTCCTGCCTAAACCCCATAAATCCCCTCAAGACCCTGCCTCTTACCACCCATTGTCACTGATCAACTTGGACACAAAAATCTACGCCAAAGCACTTGCTAACCATCTGATTCCACACATGAACAAACTAATCCATACGGACCAAACAGGATTTATCCCTGCCAGATCAACATTGCTGAATTTGAGGAGGTTTTTCGCAATGACATCATAACTGGACCCGAATGCTAAAGCTGCGAGAATCACTCTAGACGCTGAAAAAGCGTTTGACTCAGTATCATGGAATTATATGTTTTCAATGTTGGGAAAGTTGGGGTTTGGTCTCATGTTTATTTGCTAGATTTGTGAGCTATACAAGAACCCGGCTGCAATGGTAAGAACCAATAACACATTATCATCTTCATTTGTATTGGGTAGAGGCACCCGGCAAGGCTGCCCTTTGTCCCCCCTCATTTTTGCACTTACGATAGAAGGCATGGCCGCTAAGGTCAGACACGAACACATATGGAGGGGCATCTGAATCAGGGGGGCTCCCCAGCTGCTCTCATTATATGCAGATGATACAATGTTCTACATTAGATGTCCGGAAATTCATTTACCCCCAATAATGCGGGAAATAAATACTTCTCTCTCTGGCAACAAAATTAACTAGACAAAGTCAGAGATAATTCCTCTGACGCCTACTACAGGGCAATCGCAGGCTACAATAGATTTCAAATGGTCCATCACACAAGCCCAATAACTGGGTATATTAATGGCCACAGACAGGCAGACCCTTATATACCAATAATTACGAACCCTATCTTCAACTCCATGAGCACAAACTAGCTGTATGGGGAAAACGCCCAATATCAATTGTAAAGACTGGTAGGGGGTGTCTGTACTTCCGCTCTCTATATGGTAGGAGGAGAGGCACAGAGGACCCCAGCCAAGATTCTCTATATTGGTATGTGGTCGACCAATCAAGGCCTAGCTTCTCAGGAGGTGATGCTGGCTGGTTCTTAAGTACAGTGTAGTCCCCGAACCCCCACAAAGGAATGTCCACAGACTGTATTACTGAAAACACAGTCTTTATATAATCAATATTCAAAGGTATGTACACGATCACAATAACGCACTTTGTACTCGGAAGTCAATAATGATAAATATATACAATTCTAAAGTGGTACCACTAATGTTGGCAAATCTCATTAAAGTGCATCAACTGTACAGTTAAAATGTCACACAGATTAATAACGAGGTAACCAGCAATAGAGAGAGGAAGGAACGCAAGATGGTTGAAACAATAGGCAGAATACTGACCTCTACCACTAGGCACAGTTCTGTGTGGAGATCCCCCCCCCCCCACCTGGGCAACCTGTAAATAAAGATATATAGCACAAGCCCAGTCCATATAATGTTCGATAGTCTTCTTCCTATTAAGGTTTTACCCCCCCAATGTACCTGGTGGAGTAGAGTTCTCCGACGATGCGTCGACCGTTCCTTCTTGAGTGCCTCCCTTTCAGGCGGGAGCCACGGATCGTCGAGAAGTGTTGGGGAACTTGGCGTTCGGTGTCGGGGAATCGACGGCCCTTCTTGAGTGCCCTCCCTTTAAGGCAGGAGTCACGGGTCGTCGAACGTCCGACGGTGAACAGGGTGAACTACGGCAGGGAAGTGGCAGTTTCGTTCCTAGCGGTGCTCGTCGACGACAGAGCGTTGGCATCCTGCAAGGAAGAGGCGTGCGGGGCACCTTGGTGGCGATAGTTCTGGACCGCAAAGAGATGATGAAGAACTGTGGCCCAGCAAGGGCGTCGAGTCGTCGGCGTCTCTGCGGTCTTTAGGTGGCGGGAAACCCACCAGTGGATGCTCCTCGGCGCGTCGACGGTCGGGCCTTCTCCAGCGGGAGACTAGCGGGTGACGATGCAGACGAGAGCGTCCGATGATCAATTGAAGTTCTTAGGCAAACGGGAGCACGGCGGCTCCGGTCGGCGACGACGTTTGTCGACAGTGGCGGACAACAGTCCGAGTGCTTCTCCTTGGAGTTCCGCAGCAGTCCCCGTATCGGGTCGGCAGCCTGTCGAAGGTCTGTCTACCAGGGAGCGTTGGCAAAGATCAGCTGTGCACGATGGTCCCTCGTAGCTCGGGAAGAGGGCGCCTTACCAGGTCCTCTCTGGTTCAGTCCTTGGAAACACAGCAGCCTTCAGATTGCGAGGGAGAGCCACAGAACTCCTTCTCGTCCAGCGGGGGTTTCAAGGTCAAGCGTCAGTTACTCCAGTTACTCGTCGTAGTGGACTTCAGCTTCTGAACACGATTCCTAGCAGTGAGAGGTCCCCAGATATACTGTTGATCTCCCATTCATTCCGCTGGGTCACACTCAAGCATCCAATCACGACTACGGGCATTCATGCAGGCAGGCAGCCAATCAGGCACACAAGGTATTCAGGCCATTCACTTCTCTCCAGACACTCACAACAAGTTATGTGTATTGGGACAAGTACCGAGCCATTCAACACTCCAAGCTGCATTCATACCGGTTTCGGGCAGGGTTGTCTCTGGTCATTGTGTCAACCACCAGATACTAAACACCCACAACACAGAATGCATATTCGTCACACACTCTATTCACCCAGGTCCCACCCACAGGAGGTACCCACAACATACATCACCGGGAAGGCTCCAGCTAGTCTGGCCGGGCCTTCACAACAACACCATATATGGCATTTCCACCCAACAGCCAGTCAGGGGGAAGGGACAGAGTCAGGGCTCCCCGGGACCTTGGGAAAACAAGGTAATGGGTAATAGAAAGCAAGAGGCCACCGGGGCCATCTTGTTTTCCATCAGGAATCAACTGATCCCAATGGCAGGGCCGGGGTATCCCAAAATGGAGGATACTCTGCGCACCTGTCAAATTCAGCATTGAGCTGCCACCAGCCCATACCCTGCTCTGTGGGCCACCCACAGGTGCCCAAAAACATACACTAGGGGCACAGGGTTGTACCCCCACCCATGGGTGCCATAAGGGTATCCGACGGGTCCGTTCACCAAACCAAAAGA
Organism: Ambystoma mexicanum; assembly: GCF_040938575.1. Lineage (NCBI taxonomy): Eukaryota > Metazoa > Chordata > Amphibia > Caudata > Ambystomatidae > Ambystoma > Ambystoma mexicanum. The sequence continues at coordinate 1,472,204,358 of NC_090932.1, read as the reverse complement.
AATAGAGCTGCACCGCCAGGAGTCCCCCATGAACTCCTGCGCAGAAAGCACGACAGAACACACGATAAAAAACAATAAAGGACAAGGATACGGAGGCCCTGTCCCTCCGATGCATTTCCAGCATCACATCAATGTACGGACCAGTTGCCTTGCTTAAGATGGTTGTGGTACCCACGTTGTTATACATGTTCTGTGGTATCCTTATATGGCCGGGAAAGGATTTCTTCCGGAGGTTACAAAAACTGCAGTAAACTTTGTATAGGGCGGGAAAGCGGTTAGAATTAAATGGTCCAAGATGTGCGAAAGATATGAAACAGGCGGACTGGCAGCCCCAGACTTAATGTTATATTATTACGCAGCTCAAGCACACTTTGCGATGTACTGGGGGACACTGCAGAAAATCATGCACATGTACGGGCTGAGAAATTTGCAGCAGCCCCAGCTAACATTCAAGCAATGCCATTCGTAAAAAGTAATGTGAATACTAGGGAAGTAGACCCTGTGCACTGAACAGTACGTACCTGGTCAGCACTATTTGCAAGGGTGGGATGCATGAACCCATGCTGGTCGTTTACCCCCTTATGGCACTATCCAGATCTGGAACCCACATTTGATACGGCCTTGCAGCGCAAATGGGACCCGGGCAAAGAAATGAGAATAGGAGATTTAAATTCGCGTCACTCAAAATTGTGCAAAGTAAAGTGGGGTCAGGCCTTATTACTACATTGCAATATTACCATATGAAGGCAACCTGTAGGAAGTGGCTGTCGTTTTCTGAGTCACCCCCTATTACATGAATTCATGTCTGCGGTTATGTCGCAGGATGGCTTTACGGGTACTATATCTAAACTATATGGAGCAGCTCAGGAACATGCCCCATCTAGGAACACCATGAAACAAAAATGGGAGCGGGTTCTTGGCATTACTATAGAAGATGCCCAATAGGCCAGATATTGTCAGCATACCAAATCCATCTCGATTAACTCTAATTTCAGGTTCATTCAGTTTAAAATACTAAATCACCTACATATGACCCTGAGAAAGATCTCCAGGTGACATGCCCCAAATGTAATGTCCAAGATGCAAATTCATGCATTTGTATTGGGAGTGCCCCCTATCAAAGCCTTCTGGGTTGAAGTAGCAAGAAGTATAAGCGATATTACGGGAAAACATATCCAGGCTATCCCACATAAATACCTCTTGGGGGATATAGGGAAGGTATCAGTTAAAGGAATTGTTCGGTCAGACATTTTTATTGGCCCTCGCTCGATATTATAAAAACTTCCTATGATCTTACCCGAGTTTTCGTCCATTAAACGCACGCGAAAACAAGCTGCAGGGTGCAGCCATTTTGTGATAATCCTATCACTTGCCCCATCGCCCTGGGTGACCTGCTTTTGCGGCACTAAATCATATCCCCCACTCTTGAGCCTGACATTATCAAAACATTCATATTTCCTGCCTCTCTCTGTGACGTTACTGTGCTGTGTAGGCAAACGCGCCAAGTCGTCTTCTACGCGACTTCACACAGAACCCGGAAACCAACACAGATCAACTCAAAACACAGCGTGCCACAATTTGGAATATGAAACTGTACTTTAAAATCAAACAGCAATATGGTACATTTGGTAAAGTACATTTATTTGACATTCAATGTTTAGAGAATATTCAGCAATTGGCATATTAAATAAGAATGGAATTTTATTTCTTTGCTCTCGATCCGCAAATCCTCTAAAGTTTATCGTAAGTCACGCGCTGTTCCTTTATGGTACACAGGGTGTTGGTTTTCGTTAAAAGAAGTACTTTGGTTGCACGGTGAATCACAAGGCTGTTCCATCAACTAGGCACTAGGCCACCGTAAAGGTTGATATGTTGCTTCTAGCCGCCAGTACTGCGTAAGGGCATATGGGCCCTTGGCGATCGTCCCATAAGATAGTCAATGTAGTGCAGTTGTTTACAAGAAGCTGCAGCTGGCGATTGAAGAAGCCATCGGCCGGGGTCTGGAATAGGTGGCAGTTGCAGTACGGTAGGATGTACCTGTTTTGAAAACATAAAAATTGAAATTATTCTCGCCAGCCGATCTTTATTACTATTATTCATTTTATTTGTTAGGGCCGAGGTGAAACTATTTGCTTGCGAGGATAGTGCAATGGAGTATGTTCGGCTCAAAAAGCAATGCGAAAACTGACGAAAGAAATCGAGGTTAACACACAATGTAATGATTTATTAGCGTTGAACCACTGAGAAACGACTGTTTGTCTACATGCGTGTCGAATGGGCACATGCATGCCCATGTGCCCGGTAGAAAGACGATCCCACAAATGTTTTACTTGCTCCTCATTATAATATGCTACACTGAACGAACAAGTACAACTTAACCTGCCTTTAACGGTACGCTATTGGTATTATATTCCGGTATAAAATCGTCTAAAGAGTTACTTACATTATATTTGCCATTTCCGTTGTGTCGGTGTAATGCAGTCCGTAAAGACCACTCTGTTTGTGCCAACGATTTTTCATATACTGAACTAACATGAATGTCGGTGTAGTTTCAGAATTTTCAGCCTTATCGTCTCTTACGTTATTGCACCCCTCCTTCAAATGAAGTCCGTTTGGAATGGTCCCTGTCTTCCAAGGTCAAAAAACAATAGAACCTTATACTGCCAGTGTGAGTCGTGGGCCTCTTCAGCCCGCGAGCAAAAAATCAAAGCCGCTGACCTTCACTCTGCATGACCATACATTCTTACTTTGCAACATCCCGTGTAAAGCCATCTGTGAGAACTTGAATTTGAGGACTCCATCATTCTACTAGGCCTCAATGTGCTGATGTGAACTGGCTTCTCTCCCATCTGCAACGCCTCGCTTGGCGCGTTCTAAGGCCCCCAATTTTGTCCTCGTTGTCCGTGAGCTTTGCAGCCCCACAGAACCATAACTATGGAGACATTGACTTTTTGGGGGAAGGTCAGGAAAAGTATAAAGTACCCAAGGAGTTTAGTTGAAAGTGAGATTTATTGTTTCTTTGTTTTATTATTTGCAATGCGCAAGCCTCCCCTCAGTTAACAGTGCGCAGCATTTACATGAGATTGCAAAGCTTAGTTACAGCAACAAAAATATATACATACACATATTGACAAGGTCAGAGATGTGAGGTGAATAGAGAGAGAAGTCAAAGATGACACCCAGGTTGTTCGCCACCCAGGATGGTGAAGGGAGGGGTTAGGGTTAGCATACTTTGTATGTACACTGTACAATAACATTTTTTTCAAAAAGACAATCAGATTACAATGATTTAAACTGGGGTTTGTACTTGTCAACAAGCTCTGCTTTGGGTGGACATGGCACAGTGGCAATGTTTAGTGGCAATGCATCAGTGCTCTGCACAGAATCGCTCAAAATTCCATGTCTGTGCTTCTCTAGTACATTAACAATAAGGCCTTTAACAAAGTCGAACTCCATTTCCTCATATACTGTTTTCACCACCCATTTCTTACTTCTTTTTGCAAAGGCCGTAGTGTATCGAAGCATCCCTACATTTCCCGTAGTCCTAGATTGTTCACGGCACACATTCTCGTTATGGGCCAAAACCGCTAGTAGAGTCCTATGTTTCATGCCATGTATGCCGAAATGCAATCGCTTTTGCCTGTACTTTAGGCACATATTGTGAACACCTCCAAACCTCCTGTGTGACAGAATTCTGTCAGTCCCCTCAAATCTCTTGATGGAGTTTTATCAAAAACAATCTTCTCAATGGCTTTGTGTGTAGGTGAAGATGGAATCAACCACTTCTTCTTCCGTGCCTCCTCTGTGGACAAAGGGCCATGTTCACATTGGTGGAAATGTTGGTTTTCTGTCCAGCGGTGAACGTTGGTACAGTGGTGCATCAGTGACCGCCATTTTTCAAGTAGGATTTCCACTAACCCTTCACAAGTTTTGGAGCTCCACCAAAGATGGTTGCTGATAGACTGGGATCACTGTGAAATACTTTCCAAACCTTTTTTTTTCTTATTGATTGATTTAGCAAGATGCCATACATCAAATTGATGTTTAATATGTGGGAACTGCTCTCACATTGTCTTGGCTACTGAAACGTGTCTGTCCGTGGCTATGAGGTCGATGTGCATTCCCCTCGATTGTAGATATTCCAATGATTTTATAAATCCTAGTTTCTCCATGGCCACTGAGGATTTACATTGGGACACCTGCACGACCACCGAACTCACAATTTTCTTACTATCCATGTCCTGAAAGTGCTAGGTGCAGTACTTGGCAGAAAATCCAGGGCTATCGCACTGTCAATAGCCGGCTAGCCTGAATCGTTTGCATTTAAAATGTACTTTCTAGAGACAATTGTTAAATTTTCCAAGCATCACTAATGGCCGGAAATAGATAATCATGTTGGAATTTGTAGTACTGCGTTTTAGAAATGAAATGTAGTCCCACAAACTGAAAGACTCAACTTTCTAAAACTGGACCCACTAAAAAGTGAGGCAGCTGCAGACAGTAGATTGCCTGCTGGCAGTTTCCACAGCATCGGTTGTGCAGACCATGAGAACGTATGATGTAATGTACAGGCGGCATGTATTTTGACGTTACTGCCTTGTGTTTGACGAGTCACATGAATCGATGGCTTCCCACATACTTCCCCTCTAACAGAATGCCCACATTTCAGAATACTTATAATATCCATCAAACAACTATCAAATACTATGTATTTGCCCTCTTTCATTAGACTGTCATCCTCCATCACAGTTGTTTCGGACTGCATCGTTGCGGACATATCACCAGAATTGACACTAATATCGCTGATATCAGGTTCCGATGCGTCGGTGAATAGTGCTGCTGGTTCATTCTCTGTCATTTCAACATCTGTTACTTGAACATTGATGGGAGAACACAACAATGTCGACAGCTTTTTGGATGGCATTTGTTTTTCTGGTGTAGATTGTGTGAATTGATCTGCGACTTCTTCAGAGCTATCTTCAATACATCCAGTATCATCTTCTTGCGGTGATGTAGTCGCACTGTAGCAATGGTCCAATAAAACTTTACTGGATTCTCCGGACACATTCAATTTATGTTCTGGCCATTGGACATGAGCATCTCGAGTCTGAACACGCCGCGCCTGAATTAATAGTTCCTCCATAGTGTAAATGGTCTGGCAAGCAACATCTCTCATTTGCTTCACTGTCTGTGTATGTATAGTTCGTACACCCACGGGTAACTAGAGGATAGATTGGAAAAGGGATGTTCAGTTTAAACACAAGATAAAGTATAGTACAATTGACAGAAAAAAAACATAATATAGTCCCCAACACAAAACGATTTCTAAAAATATGACCTGTTTGTAACTAACCTTATTTTTGTTTCTTTTCTTTGCAACTTTCTTGACTCGAACTTCAACATCTGCACGCTGTTGCTCCGATTCGTTTCCGCATGTCTTCCCTTCCTCTTGTGCTGCAACGACTATATTTTCTGGATCCGCATAGACCGCACGGAATGACGGTCCATCGACTCCCTGAAACATAGTACTTTCACTACTATGTATCACAATATTGAAAACATGAAACACACGTGAGGACGACCACACAGGTACATCTCAATAGCGAAACATGAATTAAACATTGTGTAGAACAATTAAACAACAAGTATTCGAGCTCTGATGATCTAGTTCGATGGAACTGTCAGTATCCATACCTCTCGCTCTGCATAGACTGCCATGAATGAATTTATTGGAGAGGACGCCTCAGCAACTCTCTGAAACACAGTACTTGCATTAGTATGGTTTTCAATATTGTAAACATAACACACACTTGGTGTCGACGGCACAGGTACATATAAAATAAAGAGATAACCACAAATGATGCATTGTCTAAAAGAATCAATGGATATCTAAATATGATCCGATTTATTTACATCTGCATCATCTAAATGGGATGTTGTGATTGTAGAGGAAGCTCCGTCGTCTCCCTGAAACACAGTACTTGCGTTAATAAGGAAGAAAGTATAGCAAATGGAATCACGTTATATGATCATGCTCGATGGAGCTGTCAGTATCCATACCTCATGCTGCTGAAGAATATCTATGGATGTTGTAAATGTAGTGCGCACTTCCGAAAGCTGTTGCGCCGATTCGTATACGCATGGTCCCGCGTCCACTTCCCCTGGAATTACTTGAATGTCAGGCTCCGCATCAAGTGCAGGGCTTGACGCTCCATCTACTGCCTGAAACATAGTACTTAGTAAGGATTACAATATTGAAAACATAACACACACTTGGAGTCGACCGCACAGGTACATATCAATGGCTAACCACCAATGAAACATTGTGTAGAACAATCAAACGACAAGTATTCCAGCTCTGATGATCTAGTTCGATGGAGCTGTCAGTATCCATACCTTGTGCTGCTGAAGAATATCTATGGATTTTGTCAATGTGGTGGACGCTTCAGCATCTCCCTGAAAGACAGTACTTGCATTAGTATGGATAACACTGCGTTAGAAGTGGTTGATAACTGCGGGCACGTCACGGATGTAGCATGTTCTTGCTTCAGAGTCAGTGGATAGTTAAGCAGTTATAAAGGTAAATTATTGTTTGATAATGAAATGCCAATATTAAAAATTGCCATGTAAGCCGACAGAATACTTGAGAATAATGCTATTGAAAATGCGCAATATAGCACAGTTCCCTGTGCCCATAAATAGATTTCCTTTGGGGGATATAAAATCAAAAAATAATTTATTGATAAATGTCATTATTCAAAAAGCTATACACTCATAACAATATCGAAAGTATTACAAGGGACACAACACCTAAAATATCAATCAATCCATTCGGCTACCTACACACTAACGCAAGGCCTAAAGCTAAATCCGGACACTTGACTCACCAGTGGCGGAATGTGGACGAATAGATTTGGAATAGCGTTTGCGAGCAATTTTCGTGTCGTTCGCCGTTTATTCTTCTTTGTTACCCAAGATGTGGCGTACATGTTCGAGGAAAAGTGCCGGCTGCAGATGCGGTATCGATCACCCCTCTTGTCCTCAAAGACTTGTTGGACTCTACTTTCAAGCTCTTCCGGTGGATATCTGCAATGTCTGACCCATTCTCTTATTCGATCAACAGTTTTAGGGAATACATGCATTATAGTGCCTTCAGATTTAGCATGGGTCTTCGAAGGGCAACCGCTAATCGAACAGGCAGGCTTTGTTGAAAATTCTGAAAAGTAAATATCAAGATTATTATAAAACCTTGATGAATAAAAATGTCATAAAAAGTAAATGAACCATACCATGTTCAATACAAGGTTTGTTTTGGTTGCCAGAACTATACCAGTTCATCAAGTGCAGCTTAGTATTTGCATTACTTTCATAAATTAAAAAATGATGGAACTAAACTCTGAACATGTGACTCGTCCCTTGGATGTACAGTCTTGCACGAGAAGGAAACATGCTTGTATTATAGACACGACCCGCGAAGGATGCAATTCGATGACAATTTGCACAGATGAAAATAAATAGATCTATTGATAGCATAACAATTGAAACTCAAGTCATGAACATAGCACTATTGAGTACTCTACTCGCAAATAGATAGAAATTTAAAAATGAACGAAATATGACTGTGATACATGGCCTTACCTTGACCAACAAACAGTTAGATTCAGCAAGCCCAGTAGTTTGTGGCAGGAGAACAGGTAGATGGCCACAGCTAGCACACTAACGAGTTTGCTCGAAGCGCTCACAGAAGTTCACAGATAGCACGACGACGAGCAGATTAGCATCGATCTCAGTGGTTCTCAGGTAGCACGTTCATGAGTTGACTTGCAAAGTACAAAGATGTTCTCATGAGACATATCAAGTGGTTTAAAAAGTATTAGAAACAGGGGTGTGTTTGTGAATGAATGACGTGTATATGTCATGGTATTATGTGGTTTACCGGGGGGAGGCCAGCGTGAGGAGGGGGGATCCTGGCCGGAGACACGGGGTCTGAGGAGGCCATGTGTGCGATGGACCCTGGGCGTGGGATAACTTTTGAAGTGTACATGCTGTTTGGCACCTTGGCCGTTTGCGCCCCTGACAGCGCGAATCCACTGGCACGAACTGCCTTTGATGGGGGGTGGGGGGTTGATGGGCCGGTGGGCGTGCAGGCAAGGCACGGGAAGACTACTGAATGGAGACACACTTATGTGGATTGCAGGGGGGCGGCCAGCGTGAGGGGGGGATCCTGGCCGGAGACACGTGGTCTGAGGAGGCCATGTGAGCAATGGCCCCTGGGCGTGGGATACCTTTTGAAGTGTACATGGGGTTTGGCACCTTGGTCGTTATCGCCCCTGACAGCACACCATGGCAGTGCTCATCCTCGGGTGCAAACTGGCTTTGATAGGGGGGGTGGATGGGCCGGTGGGCATGCAGGCAAGGCACAGGAAGACTGCTGAATGGAGACACACTTGATTAATTTAAAAAATCGAAACAACCGTTGTTAAAATATGTGGTGTTTTATTTTGTTTCTTATTTTGATGGCACAAAAATACAAAACTTTACACATTGTACAGGTCAGGTTGCAGCACAGCGAGGGAAAATCCCCTGTACTGATCGCTGTCACTGGGGAAAGTTTGTCTTATGGCAGCAACGGCACAGGTGGGTATTACTCTTAAAACGCGGTGTCCAAGCCTCCCGTGAAGCCACCATGTAAAGGAACGATAGGCCCCCAGCCTGTACCACCTGTGAAAAAGAATGATACAAACTGTTTTTAAATGACCAAGATAAGTTTATTAAACCTTTGTTGTCAATGACAATTCTTGTAACTAATGGCATTCTGCTCGGACAAATTCTATCTAGACACTGCACACTATTGAACGACTTTCATGCGTTACAATGAAATGTATATGTAATTTTGAATATAGGAGACAACCATGAAATACTAGCGGCATCACAACCAGAGTATACTTACCCGTTACTCGGATTACGAGGACGAACAGTTGCGCGAAGTTCGTGCATAAGCACCATCATTATTCTCAACACAGACCGTGTAAGGCAGGCTGCCCTGAAGTCTGGCAGCTCGGTGATGCATTGCGGCCGTGGCTCGCCTTCCGAAATGTAGGCCACGCATCCCGAGTTTTCACAGCAGCAGCAGTTCTCGTCCTCGGTTGGCATTAGCTCGCACCGATTGCATGTGCACCAGGTGGAAACACCGTCCATGCGACTAGGTCCAGTGTCTTCATCCGTTGATTCGTCCTGCCAACTTCTGTCCGAAGCCCCATCATTTTCGCATGTTTCTCTTTCCAGTAGTTCCTCCTCGGTATACTCAGACTCGTACATGTAGGGCATAATTGTAGCCATTAAAAAAACTAAAATATTTTATAGCAATGTTACAGGTGTTCACACGGGCTACAAGCGGCGAAGGTAGCTGACCAGAGCACAGAAACGAGTCACAGAATACTCAAAGTAACACAGAGAGAGGAATGGAATCGAAAATCTGCTGCTATGTGTTGTCAAACGGTCTGTTTATACTTATTGAGTAAAGAGGCGTCCTTCCATTTCCATGGCGACACGTCATTAGCTGAAGCGCAATGAATGTTGACACGAGACGTGCTTTCGTGTTGTGAAATGGGCGGTACGCGTCTGCTGATGACAGGCTCAGGGGCGGGGGATATGATTTAGTGCCGCAAAAGCAGGTCACCCAGGGTGATGGGGCAAGTGATAGGATTATCACAAAATGGCTGCACCCTGCAGCTTGTATTCGCGTGCGTTTAATGGACGAAAACTCGGGTAAGGTCCATAGGAAATTTTTATAATATCGAGCGACTTAGGCTTAAAAACACATGGCCGACCCGTAGGGCCAATAAACATTTCTGACCAAACCATTCCTTTAAGACTCGTAGACTGGTTGCTATCGCAGGACCTATTGTATGTCCAAGAAACAGATGAACGATATTTTAACAGTGTCACACCTACCAACAGACCTAAAGACATTTGGGCTCCTTTATGAGTTACCTCAGGGAGAATCGGGACAGTGGCACAGAGGACTCCTCATGAATGCTCAAAGACAATGTTATTTATATGACATACATGTAGTAAAGTTAATTGCTATTTCGATATAAAACTGCTAGAATCACTCCCGAGGTCTGTTTGATTGTGTTACACCTGTCAGCAAAAAAAAAAGTTTTTAAAAAATAAGGATTTAGCGGTGTTTGAGGATTCCTGAGACTTGGCAGAACATTTTCATTTCCTTCATTATTCGAGCCAGATTTCCTTGGTGATTCTTTTGAATCAGTGTTGTGCCCTCCGCATATAGCAAGATCACCATTTTATGAGGGTAGAGCTGTAGCCCCTATGCGTGTGCGCCTTTCTAAGAAGTGCTGCTAGTGGTTCTATAGCTAGAGCAAATAACGGGGATTGAGGATATCTCTGCCATGGGCCTCTACCCATATGGAGCACATCAGACATAGCCCCATTCACCTTAAATGTAGCAGTGGTGTTGGTATACAGCAACTTGACCAATGCGATACATCTGAGTTCAATACCCCTCCTATGCAGAATGTCAAATGAGAAGGAGCACTCGGTGGTATCAAATATTTCTGTGCGTCAAGTAGCACCACCACTGCCTAAAGCTCGGGGTTCAACTGATGCAGAAATATCACATTTCTTCCTTCTATTTTAGGAAATTGAATTACCAGGCATAACGATTCCAAGGAGATTGTCACCTCTCCCCAAGGAGGAGCCATCCTCTTTGGGATTAGGGAAATAAGCCCACTATGGTAATCACTGACTTTGTTGAGGGGGTTACTCCATCAACTTCTTATGCTAAGCGACCTAATTTAGTTTTCCCATTTTAGGGTGGCGTCGCAACTGTGAGGAAACTGAGGTAAAAACCCCACCTCCAAAAAGTAATCAGTGTTGTTGTCCTCAACAATAATTTGCGCCACACTCCGAGATTCCTGTATTGAACAATTTATTTAAGCAAAAACGTGGATTGAAACTCCCATTGGAGGGGCCCTTTAATTACACGTGTTTCGGCACGTCTAGTGCTTTTCTCAAATCAGGGCTTTTTTAAAAACACAAACAATAATCTTACTGTTTCATAGAATTTAGGTCCAATTAATGCATAATCACAAGTAGACAGACTTATTTGAATGCAGTGGATGGGACCACATTACCCAAGAGCGGTATTCCAACCCAAGTATTGAAAATTTAAATGGAAGTGTCCGTCTGCCATTCAGAAGGAGAGGAGCTGTATGAAGACCATTTAAGGAGAAGTCACATATTTCAGTTTCCAATCCTAGGGGACCTTCCCCCTTGTCTTCCATTGGGGCCTCGATGGCTGGAGATGTTACCTTAGAAATCCGATCCAGGAATTCACTTGGTAACTCCTGCTGTCATGGAAAAGTGTTTCTTGCCGTTATACATTATTATCAGGCTTTGCTGGAAAGGTCATGAAATATTGGATCTGCTTATTTTATAGCCTTTTCTGAACTTTGAGGAAAGATGTTCGGCCCACTTGTACGTAGATGGAGTAATCTTGGAAAAAGGTTGATATCATAACTTTTGTAGAAGATGTTGCCTTTCTTTCGTCTTGACTTTTTCTCTTACCTAGGACTTTGGTGGGGGGGGGGGGGTTGTCATCCAAGTTTAATCAGTCCACAGCTGTGCACCTTATTTCCGAAAGGGTAGCAGTCTGGGGTACAAATTTCAAGTTTCAGTTTTACTAGCCTGGCAAAAAAGGTAGCTAGCCACCTCAATTCTTCACATGCACACAGTATACCCATTTCTTACTTGCCAGGAGTTAAGTCACTAGCCAATAACTAGTGGGGAGTGGACATTTTGAGGGCTGCAAATGTCTTGATCTTCAAGAATTTCTAGACATCACAGGGATTGCTGGTTTTGATCAACTTTATAATGTTTTCAGGACGGTGATTGAACCAGTGTAGGCGGTATGATGCTAATGATCTTGATCCATTAGTTAGTTCATTTGGAAAATAGATTTACCCAGCAACTTTGGGTTACTTGTGGCTACATTGTGGCCATTTCCACCTTCATTAGAACAGCAGTTTTTCGATCATTGAGTCACAGTTTCATAAGAGACTTGTAAAGGTTTGAATGAGTGCGTTATGTACCTGTGCCATGGGAGCTTTACTTATGGCTGATTTTTACTACCTTTCTTAGTTCAGGCATGGTTCTTGCTCCCAATGCATATGAGACTTATCTTAGTTGTAACTATCTCGAGTGGTGCTTAGAAAAAAGGGTGTGTATTGGAGGGCCTGTTTGATATTACTTTATTTGATTGCTGGTAGACTTTTACAGATAAAGAAACTTTACCAGCAAGGAATATTATGAAAAAACTGTTAACACCAGAAACAATGATTTTGATACAATTATTTTGGCAGCCTTGTTATCCATCCATCTACATTCAATTCCCTCAGAATGTTAATTTCATTCTCCAGTGGAAGAGAGTATCTGAGTAGCTTGAGGGGAAGGTTTGGCAGCGCCAGATTAATCTTCTAGTATCACTACTGAGCAGTCACATTCCCTACCATAGTGCATTCCTGGTTTAGTTTAGTTTATTTATACAGCGCTCCCAGTCCTTAGGCAACTGGGCGCTAATCTTACAAGTTGCGCAAATACAAACAGTTTAAAGAAGATGAACCAACAATAGAACCATATTTTTACAAAATGTACAGATATACAGCAAGAGCACATTTTACAAAAATTTCAGGGTAAACATAAGTCCAACCTGTGGTGTAGGATTAGCAATCTATACAAAGGATATGCAGCAAATTTGTTTTGTGTGGAAGATGTAAGTGAAGTGGTCATCAGGGCAAGATTAGATAGTAGGTCTAGCTAGTTCTTGCTCGTGCAGCCAAACTTTGGTCTTTTTTCGGGATAGGTGGTAGGATGGTTCTTCTCTTAAGGACACAGGGAGGGCATTCCACGTTTTGGCAGCAAGGACCGGGCAGCTAGCCCCGCCTGCTCGTAACTTGAAGCGAGGAATCTTGACAGTGTCTCTGGGCTGATCTGATAGGGCGTGTAGATGTGTGGCGGGAGAAGGTGTCAGACAGGTAGGTAGGGGCTTGGTTGGAGAGGCATTTGTGAGTGACGGACAGTGTTTTGTAGGTTATTCTTTGGTTAATGCTGAGCCATTTTAGTGAGTGTCTGGTTTCCGAGATGTGAAGATTCCTAGGGATGTTTAAAGCTGCGCGAATGGTGTTATTTTGCAGAACTTGCATTTTATTGAGGTTTTGTTGAGAAGTGCCCAAATATAGTGCGTTACAATAATCCATCTTAGAGAGGACTAAAGCTCTGGCTATTGTAATGCCATTCTCTGTGGAAAAGTATGGGCGGCAAACTGTGATAAGCTTACAAGTGTAGGCAGAAGAGGAGGCCATAGCGTTAATTTGTCTAGTTAGTGTTAATGCTGAATCCAGGTAAATTCCTAAAGTTTTTACCACATTGGCTACTTTGATTGTGTTTCCGTCAATGTTGAAGGAGGAGAATAGTGCGTCCAAGTTATTCAGCTTAGCAGCGGAGCCCAAGAGGAGCAGTTCTGTCTAATTGTTAAGACAGAGCCCATGCTTCGCCATCCAGGCCTGTATGATAAGGTAGATATTGTTGAGTGTCCTACTATCCACAATGTAATCGCCAGTGATGGGGATGAGTATTTGGGTATCGTCAGTTTCGTCGGTGTAAGTGACGCCCAAATGGTCAAGCTCATCAAAGAGTGGTTTGGTAAACACATTGTAAAGAGTAGGAGACACACAGGATCCTTGGGGCACCCCACAAGTACAGGAGTGGGTAAGGCAGAGGCTGAAGGTGCAAAGATCCTCCTAGATCTATTATTGAGGAAGGATTCAATCCAAGCGTTGGCTTGATCTGAAAAGTGGCCAGCTGTAGAAAGGTGTTTACATAGAATTTTGTGGTTCACCCGGTCGAAGGACGCTGATAGGTCAAGTAGAAGAAGCAGAGCCAAGTTACCTTTGTCTTTCAGGGACTGGATTTGGGTTTTGAGGTCAATAAGTACAGTTTCAGTTCCATGTCTAGGTCTGAATCCTGATTGCCTGAGCCCTAGTAGATTATTAGATTCTAGGTGATGTTGTATTTGCAAATATGCAGCGTGGTCAAGTTTTTTTAACAGAAAAGGGAATGTTGTGATCGGTCTGTAATTAGCTGGATTGTTGGGGTCTAGTGAAGGCTTTTTTTAGGAGCGGAAGTACCCAGGCATCCTTCAGATTGTTTGGTACTACTCTGGATTTGAAGGAGGCGTTGATAACTCTAGTGATAAAAGGGGCTAGTTCCTTGACGGCTTCCTTGACAAGGGGAGCAGGGCAACGGTCACCCTTACAATTGGACGGTTTAAGTTTTAATATAATGATTTTGACTTCTTTGATGGATAGCGGTGAGAAATTAAATTGAGGTGTATTATTGCTAGCAGCGTTTGGGTTCAGGATAGGGTCAGTGTTGGTAATGAGCGATTTTTTTCATTTCTATTTTATTTTGGAGCATCTTAATTTTATCCTGGAGTGCATTCTGTATGTTAGTGCACCATTGGGTATCTTTAGTGTCAGGAGGTGGGACTGGAGATTCTAATTCGTTCAGGATGTTGAATAGTTCCTTAGTGTTGGACTGCTTTGGAGATGCGGTCATTATAGTCATCTTTTTTGGATTGTATTATGGCTATTTTGTAGTTGAAAGAGGCTGCAGTAAAATTTGCCTTGTTAGATACAGATGGGCTATTTTTCCAGGAAGATTCTGCTGATCTTTTGATTTTCTAAGAGTCTTGAGATGTGGGGTGTACCAAGTGTTAAGGTGGGTGCTTGGCTTTGATTTGCGCAGTTTCATAGGTGCTAGTGTGTTGTTTGCCTTGAGAATGGTGTGATTATATATGTCGACTAGGACTGTAGAGTCAGAGGTGTTTGTGGTGGGGTTGATGATAGGCTGTAACAGAGGGATGAGATTGTCTAGTGTTAAATTACGTTTGTTCCGGTTCATAGTAGCTGGAGCTTGCGTATTAGTGGTAGGTGATGTAGTTTCTTTGATATTGAACAGAATGAAGTGATGGTCCGTCCAAGCGCAAGGAGTGTTGGAGAGGATGTTGATATTGCAGTTCAGCTCAGCTATCCAGTCAAGGATTCTACCTTTATTATGGGTAGGTTCAGAAATGCACTGAGAGAATCCTATTTCTGTAATGATGGCCTTAAGGGCAACTGCTTTTTGATCATTAGGGTCATGTAAGCCTTGGTTGAAGTCACCAAGGATAATGATTTGGGACTTATTCTTGGTGTTGGTGGATAACAAGTGTGAGATATTGTTGTCAAATAAGGTGGTTTTCATGCCTCCTAGTAAGGCATGAAAACATTTTTGGTATGTCATTCAGACTATATGTAATATTTTAGAGCTTGAATATCTGCAATGAAGTTTAGAATATAGAAGAATCATAGTTGCAAATGTAAAATAGCCTTTCCAATAGACAACGCATTTGAGGCAACTGTTGGCCTCTTTGAAGACTTTACCTGAAAAGGTTGATGTCCGGAACACCTTCCAGGACTTAGCCCACTGGCATGTAGGGCCGGTGGTGCTCATGGGAGAAGAAAGGTAAAGACACCATTACTTTACAAGTGAGTTATTGATCACTTTCACTTCCTCCTGCCACAAACAGCAGTGGTATAGGCATCATATGCACTCTAAAAGAATGTACTGCAACTTGTAAAGGTAAGTTCCACGTAGGCCTTTTCCACCTCAGCCTCAACACTGGAAGAATGGGACGATTTTAGAAAAGCCATGGAAAAAATCTTTCTAAGGCCCCATCTCTGTCAAGGTTCGTGCCTTTGTCACACCCCATAAGGAGAGCGCTCAAGAGAAAAGCTGCTCCCACACACACAACAGCTCAGGACTCAATGCCCCTTTTGCGGAGCCGATGCCCTTGGCACCTGCACTATGTCCTATGGCTTCTCTTCCTCAGTAGCACCAGCACCACGATCTACGGCGCTGATGCCTGTGGCTACAGCTCAGTTGGTGTCTTGTGAAGCAGAGCCGTCGTATATGGCTCCATCAAAAACTGCATGTATTCTGGATCCATAGCACCCCAAGGCGAGCACGGCCTCTAAGATTCATATGTTTCTCAACATTTTTGATATTTCTGAGGAGGAAGAGCACAAGGATGTAGAGAGACTGCCATCAGGTATTGGATGCTTCCTGCACATTTAGTAGTGTGAGCGAAAAAAAATTGGAAGTACAGTGTAATAAATGTACTTACAGACTTAAAACCACGAGGCTCAACTGAGTTGGGCACCATCTTGAAGTGATTTATGTTAAAGGGAAGCGTGGCGTGATTGAGTAAGGAGGCTGACCAGATGTTAGCATTTTGAGGTAAATACTTATTCCAAACTGTCAAAAAACAAAAATACTGTCCTCTGTCAAAACCAAGTATTTTATTCTTGTCACTGTAAAATAAAACAATTCTGTATGTTTCATAGCAAAAACACCAGGAGGATGAGTCCCTTCTCCTGGTGCAATAAACTGGGTTATAGCAGTCTCTAACAATAGGGTCTGATTTACCAAAACAGTATGGGTCAAGGGGAATGACTCCCTTAGTCTAGTCTATCTGGAGGAATCTTGAAGTCTTTCACAATAGATTTGTAATAGTTGCTTTACCCCTTCCCAAGGGTTCTTTACCATTTGCCTTAAAATCTGATCAATTGTCCTTCTTTGGTTTATTATCCTCTCAGGGCTTGGTACACCCTCTTTCTTAACTTGGCTGTTGGGGAGGTTACTCCCAGACAGTTCTTGATCCGTTCAGTATTTTTCACACTTATTATATTCACCACTGTGAGGAGGGAGTTTATTTCCGAGGCACTCTTGAAGTTTGTCACTCTTGTAGTTACTACGGTGATGAGGTAGATCACTCCCGATGCACTCTTGACTTCCACTTCTCTGGTTGAGATTACTCCTGTCCTGTCCTTGCCCCAAACCATACCAGGTCTCCCGCTGCTACGTTTACCTGTAGCTTGTGGGGACTGCATCCTGGGTTCTTCCTTGGGTGCTGGACTGACTCATGTCGGTTCAACGCTTTCTGCTTTCTCCACTCCTCTCCCTGCTTCGTCCTCGCAGCTCCGCAGAGTCTTGAGACACAGTCACGGAGCAGTTGTTGGAACACACAGTACACCTCCCAGAGGACACACCACCACAGGCTTTTCTTCCAGTCTTCAGCAGCGAGTCAGTTTCCCACCAGCTTGCAGAGTTTATTTCTACTGTCTCAAGAGTCTTCTGCTGCCAGGGAGTCGAATGTCCCAGGCTGTGTAGGATGGGCTCCAGCTTTCCTCGAAGCTCCCCCTGCTTCTCTTTTCTCTCAGTCCTACTTTAGCTTCTATTTTATGCTGCAGAACCTCCCCCTGCGTAATGTTAGTCTTGTTCTAGTAGTTGTTGGGGAGGGGGCAGCCCTGTCCCGCCCACCCTAAGCGTTTTAGAGTGAGGCGAGATGCATTCAAAGCACTATGATGGGCCAGGGGAATGGGGGTGGGGGTTGTGAAAGTACCACCTCCCGATACAAAGGACCCCACTTCAATATAATCAGCCCACACAGTGTAGCACAGGGCGCGAGCAGCATTGCTATTTTGTGCAGATATTAGTAATCATAGGTAGAAGGGAAGGCCTGCGTGCTGAATGCGGCATTGTATGCACTAGGTCTAAATTGTGAGACGAGGGAAATCTCCAGCCATGTCCGAGCTTCCATGAGGACAACCCCAACCACTACAATGTTCTAAGAGTGTTACAAAGATGAGTTTTTATTCAAGAGGAATGTGCCTTACAAGGCCTTGATCACAGCCCGGCACCTGGTGTGCATGTTATCTCACACTGACCAAAGCATGACCTAGCCCATCCTCAGGCGACCACGAGTTATAGCCCATATAAATGACTAAACCTTAAGATCCCTGAATTCCATGGCACCAGGTGCCCTTTGACCACCAACCCAAAGTAACAAGTACTGAAATGGTCAAGGAGGATGGACAGGGCACAACGTTGAGCGACAATCGTATGATATGTATTGCGAGGTGCTGGGAGGGATACGTTATAGTTCAAAATGAGGGTGTAGAACTTGGAGCCGGATGGCACGTAAGGGAGTGAGTGAAATGTGTGCGTGAAGGTTAGTGTCCCAGAGCCTCCTTTGTGCCCGTTTTAAGGCTTGCCAGGTGCACAGTATAGTGATAAAGTAGCAGTATATCAGGAGTGCAGTTAATTTGTTCTTTGACCATCGACGTGAGAAGATGATGATCAATGCAGCACCCACGTGATGGAAGACGGACGGACTAGGCTGGAACCAATGACCCGGTATCTCTTGTGGAGCAGGCGGATCATCTATCGGCGCACACCAACCAGCCGTAAAGGGTTTTACTGTATGTATTGCATCATCTATGAAGATGTTTTCCTTTATAAGATTCTGCTTGTACTACTTTTCGGCAGGACGTTCCTAGTAGCAGAATTCTTTGCTGTTGCTTTCATCTGCGTGTGAGATTAAAATGTGTTATCCTTACAATATCGACTTGGGTCTTTCTTCTCTAGTGGGTTGTATTCTCTCTGGTGCGAGCGTTCAGGGACATGCTTTCACAGTTATCTTTATCATCTTGATAATTTTTCCACATTGTCATCTTGGTAATTCGCTCTCATTGCTCTGCATGTTTCCTTGGCTCCTCCTCACTTTGGTTATATCCGATTTTGAAGGTGAGCCAGAAGAGACTTTACAACAACACCCAGTAGCATTCTCAGGTTGATTATTGAATGTATTTGCTGGGCTGAGGGCTTGTGGGGAAAAGGGGGTACAGGGAGGTTCTTTGCAGGACGGGAGTCCTTCTCCCCGTGAGGTCCTGCTTTCCACCACCCCTAGGAGGACGATTTGGTAGCAGCCTCACCTCCCTAGCCTCACAGGGAAGGGCTCCCTTCATGGGAGAAGTGACGTGAACCAGTGAATCATCCTAGAAGAGAAAGGAAAACATTTATTAATTTAATGTTTTTGTATTTTTTTGCATTTGCACATGGAATGTTGTAGGTAGATTCACACCATTAATAGAAGAAGGCATAATGCCTCCTGGCTTTGAATTGGCATGGCTGGGCTATAAAGCCGTTCCTTTACATCCCTGTATAGCTGCCTGTCTAGCTGCCAGCATAGTTCTACATTTGTCTGTCGCATTCATCGAATTTATTATGCCTGTCTTGCTTCTACATAGGCATTGTTTGCTGGTTCCAGTGTAGAGATGTATAACTCAAATTGAGTGCCATTGGATTATTAGTGCCATCTTGTGCGTAGTTATGTTGAGGCCGTCGCTCAGAGACCATTAGGGTAACAAGTCTGTGTTGAGCGATCTTGGCAGAAAAGAAAAAAAAGTTTGATTTCCCACCTTTTATTAGAACAGGTCCCTGAAACGCTGACAGGGTGCAACACAGGTGCCCACCACTCCCCCCTCTTCCCTGTATAAGAGCAGCTCCCTGCAAGACGCGCAAAAACCACTGGCAGGATGCAACAGTTCACATTGAAGCCAATGTTTTCGCAATATTCTCGCCAAACATGAAACAATGATAAATACAAGCTCTGAACTAGAGAATGGAGTCTGTGTGTACATTTATTGTAAAGGGCCTTTCTTGCAAACAACTGGTTTATCGTGTACATGTTATTACTGTCTGTTTGGATTATTCTGATTAAAACTACTTCTGTTTCTACTACTGTTAAGTTAGGTATCGCATTGTTGCATTAGATGTTGGTATTCTTATTTTGTCAGGTGAGATTTAATAGTTTGGGTTACTGTTCGTTTGAACATTGGTTGAAGTCTAGGTTTTGATCCCCGTGGTGTTTTCTTGTGATTTAGGCCTACAGGCACCATGTGATGTCAGTCTATTTCTGGTTTGCAAACTAGTGGGACACGCTACTTTCTCCAGATTGAATGAGTTTCAGAGGAGTCACTACGCCTACGTTAATGTGTGCCGCCAGATAACCACGATTTGTGACCTGGGCGGGGGTACAGGTGTGTTGTCGCATGGCCCGCGGGAGTAGACACGGGTTCTGATGCATTTGCCCCTTGTTGTCTATTTAGAGTTCCTTCGCAGCGTGACGGCGCTGTAAGATTAGTTTGCATTCCTGGGACTGCCGTTCTATGTTTGCAGCTGATTGTGTTTATCCACCACCGCTGTGTTATTTTGACTTTGCCACTCAATCAGAAGGTTGCTGAGGTACGCCATTGTGGTGTGCCGCCAATGATCTCTGCTTTAATGCCAGTAAGACGGAGATTCTCCTCATCAGCACACCTGCTCCCTCTTTTCCTGACGTTCTCTCGCCGGCCTCTCTTGGCCCTCTTCCTGCTCCCACTTGTGAGGCTTAAAACCTTGGGGTCATCTTCGATTCCACACTCTCCTCAAATCTCTGATGTCTCTAAGAACTACCAGCTGCACCTCTTCATATGTATTCTTCTTTTCCTCTCCTACCCCCAGAAGCTCAATGTCTTCAGAGCCCTGGTTCTCGCTAGGCTGGACTACTGCAACAGCCTCTTTTTAAATCTTCCTGCTTCTACTCGCCACCCTCTGCAACAGGACTGCGAGACTTGTCCTTGGCTTCAAGCCCAGGGATCGTATCTCTCCAGGACTGTAATCTCTGCACTGGCTCTCAGTGGCTGAGAGGATTAAGTTCAAGATCCTCTGCATTGTCCACAAGGCCTTCTGGGGCGTCGAGCCTCAATACCTTCAACTCTCTCTTCCTAAATATCTTCCTTATGGAGCTCTTCGCTCATCCACCTCCAACTCCCTCAGCAACGACTTGGTGGTAGATCTCTTTCTTCGGCTGGGGCCTCCATCTGAAACAGCCTCCCTGCCTCCCTGAAACCTGAGGAGAACCATCTCCAGAAGCACCTCAAGACCTTCCTCTTTGCTTCTGCTTTCTCTCCTCCTCCCCCCTGCTGAACTTCTGACTGAAACTGCACTGGTCACCTGGCTACCCTCTGATCTCGGGCCCAGGTCCCCTCCCCCGCTAGTTGCACACCTGCACTGCCTCCCTGGCAATCCCTGCACTTGGGTGCCGTTTCTGTATCCCTGTAGTCCCCTACCAGCTCTTGACACTTGATGTCTGCACTTAGCCCTGCACTTGCCACAAGCTGGCAGCACTTTTTACCTATTGTTTTTATTGATTTTATTTATTATTTACTGTTGATCCTATGTATTGCACTGCCCCCTCTCCCGGCCACCCGCACGTTTCCCTTTCCCTGCACCCCTGTGTGTGTGCAATCTCACTGTCACCTTGCCGAGTAAGATCGTTGTCTTTGTCTTCCCTCTGTTCCCCCTCCTTTGCCTCATTGTGCCTTGAAACACTTGTGTATAGGCGAGTTATAAATGCCATATCATATCATATCATTACCTCACATATCCTTGACCTATGCTAGACGTCTTCAAATTGCTGCCTGCAGGCCTGCCGTGTTTAGGGAATTGCCTTAGTCCCTTGGGTTACTTATCATTGTGATTTTTGGTTGATGAATTGAGGCAATGCTGATGGATCTTGGCCATTTGGGAGTTAGGTGCCAAAATGTTATTGCTGAGCTACACCTGATGCTGTTCCTCTTGTCCATCTTGTCTTACTTTATCTTTATATTCTGCACACTCTATCAATCCTTGCTTGCTCCTGTCTCCCCTTGTGTACCACCTCTCCAGTTTGTCTTTACGCTGTCACTACCAGTAAATACTAATTGCCAGGAGGTTGTTTGCACCAAAACTCTTGATTTGCAGTGCTTCCGAGCCTAGCTCCCTTTGCGTCTCTCCGGTCTTTTGATTTCTAGACTTAGCAGTGGACTCTGGGCTATCCACAACAATACTTACACATGCAGTAGGGACTAATGCCTTCTTCATGTTATCAACGTATGGGGCCTTCACCTGTAAATATTTGAAAGAGTACAATATTTTGACTCTGATTCAAAGGGAATTTCAGTGTCCAAGAAACTGCTGAAAGAGTTCATCCCACGTTTTGGCCTTCCAGTTTCCATAAACTCTGACAGAGGCGCCTATTTCACTGGACAGATTGTACAAAACATCTGCAGTGCCTTGAGGGTCCTTCAGCACCTCCCTTGTAGTTTTCTCCCACAATCAACCGGGGTAGTGGAACGCCGAAACTTCAAGGTGAAGCTCTGCCTTGCCAAGGTCTGCCAGGAAACGGGTCTAAAGTGGCCACAGCCTCTTCCTCCACGAGATGCTCATCAGAGGCCCATGAGAATGGCAGTTACTTCGCACCTACTGTTGAACTCTGTGATTTACAACATAATGATGATACTGTGTCATATTGCAAAAGTCTAATGTTCGTTGTCAGTTATCATTTCCAGCATATCTACGAAGCTCTGCCTCGACCTCTGGAAACGCTGTGCCACAGCCTCCTGCCGGGAGATTGGGTGGTCGTAAAAGTACATCATCCCTGCCTCCTTGCTGGAAAGGTCCTTTCCAGATCCTGCTGACTACCCACACCGCACTACGCTGTAGAGGCCATGACTCCTTTGTCCACGCCAGCCAGTGTGTGAAAACAACACCGCCAAAAAAACAGCAAGAGGTCCAGGACAAAGTCAGCCCTCTGTCCGCCAGCACCATAGAGACAGCAAAGTTGCAATGTGCTGGGGTGCAGGAGAAAGAGACCCCTCCTCAGCTTCCCACTGGGTTCCCAGCAGCTAAATCTCTGGTGACTTTGCATCCAGCACTCCTCGATAACGAAGTTCTGTTACCTGTTCCGAGGTACAACTTGTGGAGTGTGGCCACCATCTCACCTGGCAGCAGATTAATCCTCACTCTCACTTGTCTCTTACGGGTGGCCCGTTGCTCAAAAATGTTTTTCCTACACTTGTCTCCAGGTGGCCCATCGCTCTCAAATGTTTTTGTCACCAAGCAGCTGCAATAACGCTGCACGCCTGGAGTGTAGGTGCATAAGTACTTCAGCCCAAGGGGAGTTTGGAGGCCAGCTGAGTATGCCCAGGGCTTCAATTGATTTATTCCAGCTCTATACATCTGTCATCGTTATCCTGGCAGGGATCCTGAACTTTTGCATCTTCGTCTCTCCTGTCTACCGGGTCCTGTAACGACTGACACTCTTTGGAACTTTTAGGCATAAGGCCCCAATCTCTGTAGGGTTGGACTGCTAAGGATAGAAATAACACTGCTATTGCATTATTGAATCTGAATTGTTTACAACATGTTACTGTTCCTTACCATGGTATTTGCTCTGATTCACCCTAAATCCACAATCCTACACCCGGACACCAACAGCTTCCTCAATTTCTCTTGGGCCTACGCTGACCTAATGAATGCCTCTGATTGCTGTGTATGCTCCCACACGCCTATGGGCGCCACTGGGGGATGGGAAATCCCTTCATCCCCGTCCCGTTCAATCTTACTAAATGGTGTTATGACCTCCTGATCAATTAGTCTTCTTGTCCCAATATGACCATCCCTTTCCCTGGGGATTCTTCTACCCCAGCTACGCCAATAGTTTACCTCCCAAGATGTCGACCACATTTGTTCCATATGCTCTGATCTCTTTCACTGCAATGGGCATGCTGCCTTCAATGGGTGTCACATGTGAGAAACAAGAAGGTATCTCGCCACTAGTCACCGAGAATCTCTCAGGTGGCTAGGGCACGGCCATCGCCTTTGGATCCAAACCCTAGGGGTGGACCAGTGCGGGAGGATCACCTGGGTAAGGGGTCTTCTGGGAGTGGGAGTGGGACACAGCATGACGAGAAGCAGTATCCCTTCCCCTGTAACACCTTTTCCCCATCCTACCAGGTAGGATATGTGGGAACTATATACTCCCCCTCCGCCCGCCCCCTTCCCCTTCCCTTTCCCTTCACAAACATTTCCACATGGACAGCCTGCTCTGGGAGGAAACAGACTCGCACCCGAGCAATGTACCCGACATGTCCTGCTACTATGGTCGGGCGAAGTCGGGCAATTACCGACAATCACTCACACCTGACTTCCATTAAACTTCCCCACATGGATAAAAGGCAGAGCACGAGCGCACACTTCAGTATAGGCCCTTTTGTTTTGACAAGACACCACTAGAACTGCGTTAGTATTATTTGATGGCCGTAGCTTGCTCCCATCTGTAGATTTAGGTTTAGATAGGCGTTTATCATACCCTTTTTGAAGTTCAATAAACACCCTTGATCTGCGATCACTTGTGTCTGTCTTACTGTTGATGCCATGCCTTCCTTGCATGTGGTAAGACCAGAAAAATTGTCCAGAGAAAAATGTTTACAAAGGTATATAAAAATGTATTTTTAATTGATACATAAATTGAAAAAAGTGATTCAATCACAGATTATTGCACACTATACAATTAAACAAACACAACAGAGCAGCAACATTATTTTGCCTAAGAAAGGCTGATAAAACTTGCATACACTTTCCATTCATAGTGCGACATTCAAACACACCTCAGCAATCAGTGACATTCATACACATTGTTAAAAAACAAGAAAAGGATTATAAATATGTGGGGAGCGCAATTCATGATTTCTCCCCAAAGGACTAGAATTTATACAGAAAACAATAGAAATCATTAAGACAAGATCTATTGTAAAGGTGGATCACAACAAAAATACACAGATCACATCCCTTTTTTTCTCAACCGGTTTCGACGTGGAATGTTAATTTAAACAAAGTCTTCATCAGGAGGAAGATGTAACCATACTGAAAAAAACAAAACCAAAACTATATAATATGACAATAAAAGTTCTAATCGGCAAAAAATTGCCTGCATACTGAATTTAATTAAACTTTAGAAAAGAAATAATTAAAAATTAATTAAAAGATGCCTAATATACCAGAGTCGAAATAATAATATAATGACATCCCTAAACCCCAGAGTTGAATCACAGAGCACAGGGTTAGTGAGACCCACAAGAGAGCCGTGCTGAGTGCTAGTGGACCAACTTTACGCTGGTGAGTCTCAAAGAGTGCAAGATTACCAGAGAAAAATTAACAGTTTTGAAACCATGCTAACCTGGTATGCAGGAACTGCTGTGTTAGATAGATTGGAGGGGTTGGATGTCCGCCCTGTGGCGCTACAACTTGTGCCCCCAATTGGTTCCCAAATCTGTATGAACCAATGCGGACGTTTAGCTAGCGAAACCTCAGTGGCCCACTATAAGATAAAATAGAAAAAAGATGACCGGGCGCTCACCTTGAGAGGTCTTGACTTGCTTAGAAAATGTCAAAAACAGTTGCTGCTTAATGTGAGCTGAATGAATGCAGCCTGCAGGAATAGTCGGGTGGAGAGGCTGTAGGTTAACAAAGGGTCCAAAGAACCAATTAGCAATTAATACCTAAATAGGAAGATTACACATGAAGCTATACTAGGAGTCATTGCCTTTGTAAGTATAAATTCGACACAGAACCCAGAGGTCCGACAAGCATAAAGGCTGATGTATATTACCGCCGTTGCCACGTAACGAAAAACGAAGCAGAAATGCCCAAGATTAGCAACACAACTAGAGCCAACGGTACTGCCAAGGTTCCTATGACAAATTCTTGCTAAGCGTCTCTGTTGGTGCTGTACTGGCTCGCCTTAGTTGAATGGTTAAAAACAACATTCCAATGTGTTAAATGTCCCCAATGCAGGCACGTACTTAATTCAAGCAAGTCCCCAGAATCCAAGCGACTCACCTCGTCTAAACGCTGTACTCCAGCTAGGCAGATGAAAACTGTGAGTCTTCCGCGCTTCAGGAAAGATAGCCGCGAACGCCACGCATGCGCGTAAAGCAGAAAACACACAAATTTGGCTCCAACGAGATAGCGTGCTTCATGAGCTATAAATAGCTAAGAGTCAAGCACTACAAGTTACGTGTGTGGCGTTCACGTGACCGTGAAGCAGTTTAGAAGTGAAGGATGAAAGGATAACCTGTGTGGAGTTCACGTGACCACAAGACAGTTCGGAAATGGGAAAAGGAAAGAAAGGCAACAACTAATTTGCAAAATGTGTTACCAGAGCAGCCACTTGTATTTCAACGAGATGGCATGCTTAATAAGCTATAAATAGCCAAGAGTCATGCACTACAAATTGCGTGTGTGGCGCTCACGTGACCGTAAAGCGGTTTAAAAGTGAAAATGGAAGAATGACGTGTGTGGCACTCACGTGACCCCAAAACAGTTCGAAAATGGGGGAAAAAAAGGGGAGAGAATGGCAACACATAATTTCCCAAATGTGTTACCAAAACAGCAACATGTATTACAAAAAATCAAGAGTGACAAATGCCTACAAGAGTTGCTCAAATGACACCGACAACAAACTTTGGCATGTAAAGTGTCTACAAATAATCAATCTTATTCCTATATTGAATGGAAAAAATAAAAATTGGAAAAATAGGAAGGATACATAAATGCGAACACCACAAGGCTCAATGGCCTAAGAAATATATTGAAATATTGATTTATAAGGAACTAACTAGCATTGAAGTCCCATGATTCCAAAGTATTCAAACCTTTGTGGATTGTTTAAGTTAAAAATCCACATGTGTTCCTTATAAGTCAATTTATTGGCAGTTTGAACGGGCCCATTAGCAAAGATTTTTTCAATGCAAAACCAGGTAAGTGATTCTGCATCATGTCCCATTTCAACAAAATGGGTCACTAAAGGAGCCGAAAGAGTGTGTGTTCTGATTTTAGAGCGATGTTTGTTGATTCGCAAGTGAACCTCTCTTGAGGTTTTTCCAACATAAAACAATTGGAAAGGGCATTGAATAGCATACACTACATTCTTACTTTTACAAGTAGTAAATGTGCGTAGATCCCAAATCCTTCCATCATTGGAGAAGTCCATAGCTTTTTTTGAGAATTTACAAGCTGCACATGAAGTGCATGGATAATGGCCTTTGACTTGGTTGAGATGAGTATCTCTAACCTGATTAACTTGTGAAGGTAGTCTACTAGCATGTGTAAGTTTCTGCCCCAATCTTTGCTTTTTTTAAAAGCCAATAGTGGTTTCTGTTACTTAAGGTCCGTAGAATTGAGAATCCTCCAACTCTTGAGAATAATTGATTTAATAGCCTCACTATGGTGGCAAAAAGTGGATAGGCAGACAAGCTGTTCTTTCTCTGCACTTTTGGGTTTGGCAATACGCAAGGCATCCCGATTAATGTATCGTACCCTTTTTCTAGAATGTTTAATCAATTTGCGGGGATACGCTCGATTTAAAAGCCTAGCCTGTAGCACATCTGCATGTGTATTAAATTGCGTAATACTGGAACAGTTACCGGGTAGCCGTAAAAACATTCCATATGGAAGATTACGCAAGAGGCTTTTGGGATGTTGGCTTTCAAACTGTAAAGTAGTATTTCTTTCCGTCGGTTTTCTGTAAAGCTCTGTCTGCAGAACACCATCTGCATTATTGATGGTTAAATCAAGGAAAGCAATCCAAGAGGTCGAATGTTCAAAAGTAAACTTTATATTGACATCAACCTGATTAAGCCAACCCACAAAGCGTTCCAAAGTGTCTGAGTCACCCTCCCAAAGTAGGAAGATATCGTCAATATAACGACGGTATAACTTGATGTTATTAACGAAAGGGTTGGCATCGTTCAGCACAAAACTTTCTTCAAACAAGGACATGAACAGAATAGCCAAATTCGGGCAAAGGAACAGCCCATCGCTGTCCCTTTAGTTTGTAAAAAGAAAGTGTCTTTGAACTTGAAAAAACTATTGGACAAGACCAAATTGGAGCATGTTGTCAAGAATTCACTTAGAACCGTGTGTGGCAAAGGGCGTCTATCCAACATGACCCATAAACTCAAAATCGCCTGATCTTGTGGGATATTAGTGTATAGGGCCTCTATGTCCAAGGACACCAAAATTTGTTTTGTCGCATCAAAGGGGAGGCCTTCAACAAGATTAATCACATCCCTGGAGTCTAGCACATGTGGTGTCAGAAGTGGGATTTGACTCAATTGATAAAAATTGGAAATCCATGCTGATAATTGTTGTACCGGCAGAAGGGGAAAACGGAATTGTTGAACTCTTCGACTCTTCTAGCGTATAAAGAGGTTTTTCTCTCTCAGCTACATATCCCAACTGGTCGACAAGACTTGTTTTTCAACACGAAAGTGTTATTAGACACACTCCCACTCTCTCATTATAATATCCTACAGTGGGATTGAATAATATTACAAATACGACTGGCCTATAACTTCATTGGACCTAGTACCATAAAACCTCCCTCAAACCTTTTTTTTAATACCCAGCTACCATCAGTTCTGGGTACATCAGGGTTGGAGACCAATCCATCTAAATTAGACTCTGAAGGGTCAGACGACTTCGAAACCTTATCCGAGGGAGTGGAGACCTGGTTTTTTTTTTCGGATTCAGAAAAATAACACCAAAGGAACTCGTACCCCCCAGGAGAAATGGCCGACCTAGCACCTGTCATGTCCCATCAAATTCAGGCTGAAGCTAGACTTCAAGAAAACTTGACAAAATTGGTTGAGTTGTAAGCCAGACCCCTAGTACCACAGGGAGGGGATACTTCAACCATACCTAGAAGGCAAAGATCTAGGGAACTTCTTTCTGAATTTTGAATGACTACCCGAACAATTAGGATGGGAGGAAAACCTTAAAAGATGTTACTTAGGGCCCCTGTTGAAAGGTAAACTACAAACCGCCTACTAACTACTTAACTTTGCCCAAGGAGCCACCTTTATATCCATAAAAAAGGGCTATTGAAAAGAGTAGGCCAAACCGGTAACTTCTATTGGTAGAAATTGAGGGCCATTAGATCAAATCCTGGAGAGCCCCCCCACCCCCTGAAATGGGTGCACATGTTAAAAATACCATTGCTCTCTGGATTAATAACAAGACCATGGACGAATTGGTAGAAATTATTACTTTAGAACAATTCATTTCTTTACCCCCTTTTTTACAAAAGGCAGTGTTACAATGAAATCGACCTACCCTAGCCATGGCCATTGAAACTGCCCAAAACAACTCAGATGCAGCTTAACAGTTCCACTCCTTACATCGAGATGAGGAACGGAAGGATTAAAAGCCTGCCCACAACCCCATCCCCAAGTAGTAGACAAACAAGGAGTCATATAAAATCAAGGAATGGATACCGAAGGAAAGAATGGAAGCCAAAAGACCTGACCTTAGAAGTAAAGAAGGTAAGAGGGAGGAACCTAAAGGAAGTAGACTACCCCCATCTATCTGTTTTTCATGTAGAGATACCGGCCATTTGGCCAGATTCTGTCCCAAAAATGTAAAAAAAGAACTCATGGAAATAGGGTGGGAAGTGGGAAGAACCCGAAGAACCCGAAGACGATCTGGAAACCTTCAGCATATGCTTTTTTTGTCAGTCTTCTGCTGACTTTACATTTGAAAAGGCCTGGGTAAATGGGAAAGAAGTGAGAACATTAATTGACTAAGGTAGCAAGCAAACCGCCATAAGAGCCGACTTGGTCACAACCACAGACCTCGAACGCTACCATAGTTAGTTACCTGTGTACACTTGAATAACAAAATATACCCCAAGATACCCATGTACATTAACATCAGGGACGGGTCATGTCTGATATCTTCAGCCATCTTTCCTGGTCTTCCAAAAGAAGTCATTGTGGGACGGGATTGCCGTACATTTTAAACCCTTTTACAGGACCCACCACCTTCCTATAAAGAGTTTTCACCCCAGGGCTGCTGGTGCTCTAGTTACTATTCCCAAAACACTCTCAACATGGGACTGGAAAAGAACGGAACCCCATGAAAGTCCCACAAAACATAAGTAACCTATAAGACTATAATCCACTCCTAAAGACAAGTTTGTTTGTTACTTTCATGAGACCAATAAAACCACATCTCCTTTGCTTGCTCAGTTGAGGAAAAACCTGTGGAGTGTGCAAGAGTCCTTGGATATAGCTCATCCCTGTCCTTTCCCAGGTCTTCAAAATGAAGAACCTGTACAAAGACCAGTCATATCCACCTCACATAGGGGAAGGGTATGTGAGACACCTGAAGGTGTTTCACCAGCTAGCCCGTTGGGATCTGTCATCCAGCTGGCCAGGACACAGCCATCACTTTTTGATCCAGTTCCTGGGGGTGGACCTGTGCGGGATGATCACCTGGATGGGGAGTCTTTGGGAGTGGGACACCGGACGGCGAGACGCAGTATCCCCTTCTTTGTAACACCTTTACCCGATCCTACTGGAAAGGATATGTAGGGAATCGACCCCCTTTTATAACACAAACACTTTCTCACAGACAACTCACTGGGAAGGAAAACAGACAAACACACGAGCCGTATACCTGACATGTCCCACTACAATGGTCAGGCAATTACAGATCATTACACACACCTGACTTCCATGAAACTTCCCCACACGGATAAAAGGCGGAGCACAGTAGCACACTCTGAGCAAGACAAAGCCCACGAGACAGCAGCAGTTCCAACATGGTAGTTTAATACAAGCCGGAAGACGGCAAGACCGAAGAGGGTTGCAAGGAGGGAAAAAACCTTGACCTTTTCACTGACAGACCACATCTTTCATGAGCCTTCAAAAGTATGAAACCTAAGACCTGCAATTAAAGCTAAAGAATCCTGAATTGTGTATCGGAGGTACCCAGGGCTCTCCCGCGTCGAAGGTCAAGGCGGGGAGGAGCGTTTGCCGCCATGGTACTGTCCTTGGCTCCTACAACAAAGCAGCACCAGTGAAGTTGGGGAGACTGATACCAGATTGGTCTGTGTGGAAATCAAGGTTGCAAGCGGCAACATTGTATGAAGATCAAGACAGCAGATGAGTGAATGAACTTTGAAGCTAAAATACGATACTGTAGACAGTGGTCTGGCATCACGTAGGTGCTCATTCAAAAGTCTCTTTTAGGGGGGACCGCAATGGCTGTGTGAAGCTGCTGCTCCTGCAAAGCTCTGTCTTTTTGAAGTTTTCTATCCCCCCCCCCCTGGAGCAGCGTTAGCCCTTAGGTGAAGTCTGCTGACCCAGCCACTGTTAAGGGGAGGGGCGAAGGAACCGAACCCTCTGTCCAGGCTGAAGTCAGGAGACGAGGGCCGATACTGAGGTTGACACGGTTGGGAGATGTGGCGCGAGCCACATATAACTGCCACGAGGGAGCACGCCCTCCCACCCACCTGGCTGGTGTGGAGAGTGGGTTTGTTTATTTTGTTTGTTTATTTATATGGTGCTCCAAACCCAAAGGTATCTGGCCGCAAGAGCCCTACGGAGCCGGAGCCCCGCTTCGACGAGCTGCTGATCCCTCCTGCGTTGCCGATCTGTGCCCACTGGTGTCCCAGGAGTGAACAAGGAACAAGTTCCTGGAGTCGGAGTGAGGTTGACACAGCGCAACCAGAGGCCATGCAGAACAGGGCAGCTGTGACGGAGCAGAGCGCAGCAACGCCGTGGGGGCTACCGGACCGGAGTCCAGCGAGATCCAGGTAATGGGGAGGGCGGACGAGGCATCAGGGATTCGCTCGCCCACGCGTGGATGCGTTAACCATCCACGGCTCCACACGGGGCGAAGAGCACATTGCAGAACTGTAGCCCGCTCCTGCGCAACCCCAACCAGTGCACAGTAATGGGGCCCCGTGGGGCTCATGGAACACTCGGGGAAATGGCTCGAACAGCAACCGAGGGCGGAAGGCCCGTTAGTGAAGAGGACCCGGGCCCAAGGCGGTGAAAACATTCCCCCAAACACAGAGAGGGATCATGAATAACAAGACAGGGTGGAGTAAAACGTGCACAGAGGAAAAGGGAGATAATTGTGAGAAGTAGCAAAGGAACCTCCAACAAAGGCCCACAGTAAGACGGCCTCAGAAGACAACCCGAAGTGTGGCCCGCCCTCCCCCGATCAGTGCACTGTAAAGAGGCCCCGCTGGGCACACAGAAAGCTCGGGGTGGAGCCCGAACACTAACCAAGGATGGAAGGGCTGTTAATGGAGAGGTCCTGGGCCCAAGGTGGTAAAGACACCCCCTCAAACATAGAGAGGAGTCTAAAAATAACAGAGGTGAGGGGGAAACCTGCAGAGAGGAAGAGAAAATAAGTCCGGAATCAGCTAAGGAACCCCCGACAAAGGCACACAGTAAAATGGCCTCAAAAGAGAACCAGAGCGAACGGTCCAGAAGCAGGAAGCCGCCCCTATAAACTTCAAAGTGAGACTCCGGCGCATTTGGGCCAGATTGGACTGTAGAGTGGAGATCCACGTGGTCAAGGCACAGCCAGAGTATCGACCTGCGGCACAATAAATGATCAGCTAGCTGCGCTGGAACCCGACAGTGATCACCAGGAAAGGTGGGAAACGACGGGGTGCAGATAACCCTAGGGGAGCCCAAGATGGCGCTATTGGAGAGAACTTTCTAGCAAATACCTGAAGTCATAGAGGAACCCCGGAGAGAAGTGTGCTCTCATAAGCCTCAGGAGAAACCAAGGGAGACCCCGCAGTGATGCCCCTTTGGCCTAAGTGTGGTGGTCTAGGATATAGGACTGGGCTGGAGGAAGAGCGACGCCGGGGATTTCGGGCGGTGAACGAATGCCACTTGGGCCCAGAGATGACAGGGAATTTAGGTGAACCACAAGCTGGGTCAGTACTGAAGGTGCAGCAAGGGGGTGTCTGATAGTGGTTTGCTAGAACCCAGGGTGGGGAGACTGCTCATTAGTTGATCCGCTGGAGGAGGATCAGGGACTGCTGGTGTACAGAGGAGTGGCGCAGGCTGGGGTCTAAGCACTTCAACGGTTCTGTAGGAGTCAGGTGAACAACCATGGGGAGAACTCCTCGACACATAGCAAGATGGCCACAGGAGGAGGGACACCTGTACCGGCCCTGACCAGAGACGTTCTCTAGGAGATTAAGGCAGTCCGGACGGACATCCAAGCATCCATTTGCAACCTTAAGGGCTGGGTAGACACGCTGGAAGATAAGATGGAGGGAATGGAGAAAAATCACCTGCAAGTAGAACTCATAGACATGAAATATGAAGCACGTGGAGATGAGAGAAGAAGAAACTCTGTTAAAGCTAGACGATATGGAAAATAGAGAAAGTCGAAATAATCTATATATCCTTAGAGTTGGAGAGCAGAAGGGAGGGACAGCGGCAGAGGTGGGAAGGAAGGTGCAAGGACTGATCAATCCGCTTTTTGCCCTGGAAGGAGGCAGGGAGGTGCAGCTGGAAAGGGCCCACTGAGGCGGAGGGGGCAAGGGCTGAGATCGATAGTAGTCTGCTTTCTGAGGTTCAGAGACATAATGGAGGTCCTGGAGAAGGCTAAACGCTTTGGGGAGCTTCCAATATGAGCGAGACACCATCAGGGTGTTCCAGGACCTGTCGGGACTCCACCTGGTCCGCCGAAGAGACTGCCGCCCACTCAGTGGTTAACCAAGAAAGGCATTAGATACCGCTGGTCCTTACCATTTGCACTGTCATTTGAAAAAGGGGAAGCAGACTATCATGTGATCAGTGGTCAGGAGGCGCAGCGGGTTCTCCAGATCCTCAAAGGAGATGAATAGACCAAAAGCCTGGAAGGGTCCTCGAACACTTTGGCAGGGGAACATGGATGGAGGGGTTCTCAGAGTACTAAGAAGAGGATGGTAGGTGGCATAAAATTTAAAAAGCTCAATACACCCCCACAGAAAAATACAGACGGCTCCAGTTGAAGGCAAGGAGGGGGTCAGCATGTACACAGCAGACCCTATGGCTAAATCTATAGGGGTGACATGTGAATGAGGGTGTGCAGGGGTATCATGAATGACGGATGCAGCAGCAGTTACCTCTGGTGGCCCATTGCAAGGTGGGCATCGTGGATGGAAGTTTGTTTTGGGGATTTGGGGGGGGGGTGGAGTGGGATGGGGAGGGGTCGGGGAAACGGTTAAGTTGAAGGTAATGTTGATGGTTTCCAAATAAGACGAGTGCCAAAATTGGGGTGTGAACATATACACCTTAATTGCGCGAGCTGAGGGAGGAAGCCGGGCCGAGGCCTTGAACCTGGGGACTCTTAATGTTAAGGGTTTGAATTCACCCTCCAAGCGTTCCCTGCTGGGAAGGGAAATCCGAAACGCGAACCTAGACGTGCTGCTGGCGCAGGAGATGCAGTTGCTTCAGGGGAAGAGAGACGCATCCCAGGTGCACATGTTAGACAGGTCATTTAGGCCTCAGTACCATCCAAGAAGGTGTGGGCATCATCCTCAATAAAAGAATTTGGATAACTAACCCATTGGTTTGGAGGAGAACAGATGGGGAGGGCGTTACTGATCTCTGGGTCATTAGAGGCGGTGCAGCTGACCATCGCTGAGGTGTATAGCCCAAACATAGGGCAGATGCAATTCCTCCGGGAGACGGTGCGAGAGATACTAGAGCGGGTTACGGGTTTGTTCCTACTGGGGGGATATTTTAACACATGGGCAGACCGCACCATGGACCATAGTGAGGGGCAAGTCCGCGGGGGACTTTCTTTTCCCGAGCTCACAGATCGCAAACAAGGATTGACTAGTGGTTTATGCACCAGGGCCACATTGACAGTGATCATCAACAGTGATCACTCGCCCATTAGCTGGTCAGACCATGATATGGTGGTTGACATAGCACTGTCGGGATTGAGGCCCAGGGAATCACTATGGTGGTGCAATGACAGCTACTGAAAGATACCGCTTTTGCGAAGGAAATGCAAGACGCGATTGGGGAGTTCTTCCAGTTGAACAATATGGGTGAGGTGGAGTTGGGTCTGACATTGGATGTGGCTAAAGCTACATGCTGGGGCCTCATTATCCAAGAAGGGGCTGCCTAGAAGAGAATCCAGACTCTACAGGCTGGAAAACTAAAGGGGGAAATTCGTAGGCTCAAGTTGGTGGAGGGTAAAGGAGAAAGGGAGAGGGAGGATGACCTAGGATTAGCAAGGAAAAAGCATCAGGAGCTGAGAGACCTAGAGGTAGGGAAGTTGGTGTGGTGGCCGGTCTGCAATTCTTACAACAAAAGTACTATGAAAAGGGGAACAAAGCTGACTCCCTACTTTCTGCTAGGCTCTGGGGTCAATGAACAGAGAGATGGGTTGATGGGGTTCAGGACTCGGAGAGACAGCTGCACTCCCTCGCGGGAGAAGTGGCTTAGGGATTTGCTGGGTAATACGAACAACTGTATGGAAGGGTAAGTGAGTTTACAGCTGAAGAACTGACCATATACCTGGCAGAGGTGTCCCTGCCGTGTCTTCAACGCAACGAAAAAGCAGAGATGGAAAGGTGCATCACCCGGGAGGAAGTGTTAAAGGCGATTGCGGGACTTAAACTGGGGAAGGCCCCCGGGGAGATGGTTACACGGTGGAGTTTTATAAGGCTTTCGCGGGATCCCTCGCCCAACACCTTGCAAAATTATTTAATATCCTAACCACAGGGAGGGACCCCACATCCTTTGGGAAGGCATTGATAACAGTAATACCGAAAGTGGGCAGAGACCCCACATGCTGTAAGTCCTATCGCCCCATTTCTCTACTTAATGTTGCTAGGCCATAAAGACTGCATATGGAAACTAAGGCACAATAACCATATACTAAAGCGACACGTCAGACACGAAGTTCGTTTTCCAAACAAGTCTGGTTTATTTCAAAGTATTCTCATTCGGCCGACTGAGTCTCACCGCCTCATGACGTGTGTTCCCAAGCACCGTGAGCTGCGAGAGAGAGCAAGCAGCGCTCAAGCAGCAATATATATACATTAGACATGATCTTTGTGAAGGCAATTCGATCTGCCCACATACATGTCATACAGGCTAGGGTTCAGTGATTGACAATTATGACCATTATGACACGTTATGACAAGTCTTCATTCAGCCTAAACATAGTTATTCTAGCAAAGACAACAGAGACAGCTTTCTGTAATGGGGAACATGGAGCTCTGGCTCAGCAAGGATATTGTGTTCTTAGCAGGGAAACATTTCTTACTAAGTTATCTGTGTGATTTGGGTCATGAGCTAAGGGTCAGATAGTTCTGAAGCAGAAAATACCATTCTCCGCGAAGGAGTACCGCTAGAAGAATATCATTCATGTTTTAACTGCCTTTTACTACAGCGTTTGCAAGACAACCCAGCACCTGGTCTGCTGATTAGATGCAGCTTCTGCTTGCCTTAAAGGACTTAGTGAGAGAGAAAAACGATGTATTTCTGATCAGTTTGACATTCCTGTCTGTTAGTGTTTCAGCGTTCAAGTCGTGACCTCACACGGTGTGCAAGTCTAAAGCATGGAATACATTTTGCAAAACGTTTTGACAGAAAGGAAAAAAGCAAATGGCCAAACATTTCACAAAATGGACGCCCTTTGGTTACATTGACGATTCTTTGATCGCAATGTTTATCACATGATGCTATTGGTTTCAGGCCAACATACTATACATATCATTCGACTATAGGGTTACTTTTCTGGTCTAACAAACCCTCCTTTTGGCCGTAAGCCAATAGCATCATCCATACATTGCGTCTTTATCGGACCATGTATCTGATTCCGAACTACCCATACTGCTGTAATCATCATCAGAAATATTAATTGCCAAAAATTCTTTAATTATTTCATTTTCGTGTTGTGCACCTTCACTTAATATGCGAGGAGGTTTCGTTCAAATCGCATGTACACACTCATTTGTAATTTGGGAGCAGAGGACTGGCAGGCATTGTATGCAACAACAGCAGAACATGAGGATTCCAAATATCATAACCAAAATTGAAATCAGTTTTCATCCCCATGATCGCAGCAGTTCCCAAAACCAAGAGCTTATATTCAGATTCCAACTACCTGTGGGAACATGAATTTCAGAACTTAGGACATGCAATTTTTTAATTGCTTCAAATATCGTGAGGGAGGAGTCACTTACGAATACACAGCACGCTGACCCCTCTAATTTGCATACTCCTCCACGATCAGCCAAAATTATATCAAGAACCATTCTATTCTGAAGTGCAATTAATCTGATTGATTTTTGTTCCAGTGTCATATTATAGAGTATATCTGTTGTCCCATTTATCATTTTTCTAACACTCTTGACAGTTTTCTTATATCCCATAATTTATTGCTTGTCCCCAAAATGGTATGAATGATTACTCTATATCTGTCCTGCGGTATCATCTCGACGTGGCCGAGATCTAGATAGTTTTGCTATTTCAGAAGTTTTGGAAAGAAATACACCAGTTAAAAGTATACCTAAATAACAGGTCCCTTCCCAAGTTCTAGGTAACCATGGGCAGGCCTGATCACCGCATATAAAATATACAGAACCTCCTATATATAATGGTTTTTCTTCTTGCTCAAGCACAGCAATGTTCATGTATCTAGTGAACCTTTTTCCGTAAGCAAAATGGGACAGAATGTGGACTATGATTAATAGTATAAGTGAGAGGCACAGTATCGTTATTTCCTACCAGAGCCATTTTAAAAGTGATTAGTGGCTTGTAAGGCCTAGAGAGCCTATCTACTGGACTCGTTGTTACAGGGTTTATTTTGCTTCTGCTTGTAAATACGGAACAACCCAACGGTTCCAATACCAATCTTTCAAATTCATTTATGTTTGATCCATCAAACTGACCAGTGACACTCTCATTCTATTTTCCGAAAAATAGCGCTCTTAATGATGCATAACAGGCGGTTTTAAGTGGCAACGGATGTACATACCAACCCATCCCTCTTTCCCCGTGCTGGGGTAAATGGGAAAAGACCCAACAATTGGACCTATTCAAGATAGCATGGGTCATATTCATAATCAATAGTAATGTATTATTGTCATACCCTTTTCTATGTTTCACTTCTTGTGAGGGGAGAGTATAAGAGAGCACTTGTTCTGGGTTGCTCATAGTCGGAGCATTGGTAGCAGTCAAGAGAGAGTTCAAAGGATACAGTTTCTAGATACCAGAATATTGGGACTAGTGTAATAAAAATGCAAAGCGGTATCATAATCATTAGCATATTAATCTTTCTGAACCAAGTCTTTCTTGGAGTATTCTTAATCTCTATCTCTATATCATCAACAGCATCGGTTCAGGAGGGAGCAGGAGCGAATATAGGCATTGCCTGTAAAGGTTTTTCAGTGTCTGTCAGGTAAAGTTCTCCACAGCAACACATGTTAGCAACAAACGTTCAGGCCAGTCCAGGCTATCCTGCTTATTGATGACAGCAAGCTGATGTGAATTCGCACAGAGCTCCAAAAAAGGCAGGAGCAAGTATCGATTTGATCGTGTCGGTACCATATGCGCCTGCTTGTCCGTGCTAGGTTTCTAATGGTCCTTCACTTTTTAATGGTAGCACCGGGAAACTGCATGTCAGAGCTTTCAATTTCAACGTGATACAGCTCATACGCTCCTTTTCCCTAGGCCTCCGTTTCCAACGTCATCCGTGAGCTAGGAACAAAGGCGAAACAAAAGCTGATAATTTCCGATTTTGTGAACGTAGATTGTACGTCACAGCTCCAGGTACTGTCGTAAATCTCCCCCCGTCTCACCTGGGATCTATTCTTGCTCTGTTCCGCGGGAGGATTCCTCTTGTGGACGGATTGGGTCTTGTATAGGATCGCTCGAGTCTCGTCCGGCTGCAGAGCGCGTTCAGAGTTCTGGGAAGGTCGCAGTTCCAGGACGTCCAGGAAAAAAGTAGCGGTCGCTAGGGATGAGGATTCCGGGAGCAGAATTAGAGGGAAGGGGTGAAGAGAAGGAAGAAGGAACCAGGAAACTAGGAATAGCACACGTCAAGTCACTACCTAATGATAGCGTTGAGACGAGCGGGGCTGCGGGTGCGTGGCCGATTTATAGAACGTGCCGTGTGCGACGTGAAGGCTGGTGCGAAGCAAGTCACTTGGCATGGCCATGTTGGAAGTAACAAGGAATACAAGACCCGTCGCGATAAGGACCAGGAAGTCCAGAAGGGGCAAGTTCTATGGGTCATGACAGCATACCTCCTCCGAAGACCTGTTCCACCAGGTTTGCCCGGGTGTATGATTTGGAATCTTCTAAGCAATCGAGGGGTATTTAAGTTAGAAACTGGTTCCCAGGTTCTATCGCTAGGAGGATATCCCTTCTATTCAACCAGGTATTGAAGTCGACCCCGTTTATACCTGGAATCGCATATTCTGGACACTTCATATTCCAGCTGATCGTCCACCACAACAGGACTGGGTCTGCAGGATTTTCGGGTGCATTGGATGTAGGGTTTCACTAGGGAAGTGTGAAAGACTGGGTGTATTTTCTTCCAGGAGTCAGGTAGCTTGAGATGGAATGAGACAGGATTGATGATTTCCTTTATGGAAAATGGTCCATAGTACTGAGGGGCTAATTTGTTTGGCCGTAGATGTCGCGGTAATATTTTCGAGGACAACCAGACTTGATCACCAACAGAATAAGAAGGCGCTGGTCTTCTTTTGGAGTCTGCATAACGCTTAGTGCGTGTCTGGGCCTCTTTCAATTGTTCCTTGGCTTCCTTGTGTATGTTGATGAGTCTGAATCCATGAGTCCAGAGTAGGTACTAGAGTGGGATGTGGAAGAACAGAAGGTAAAACGGACAGGTGAAAACCTTGACTGCAATAGAAAGGGCTGACCTTGAGTGCTGAGTAATCGGAATTGTTGTAGGCAAACTCGGCCAGGGGTATGAGGAGAGACCAGTCATCCTGAACCTTGGTGGCAAAACAACAAAGATATTGCTCCAGGGTGTGATGTACACGTTCCGTGGCTCCGTTGGTTGGTGGGTGATAACCTGATGAGAGAGCGCGTTGGATCCCTAGAATACGACACAGATGTTTCCAGACTTGAGACGTATTGAGGTCCTCGGTCCGATATGATCTTGGAAGGAAGTCCATGAAGACGGAAAATGTGTTCCAGGAAGATTTCAGCAAGTTCTGAGGAGGATGGTAGTTTATACAAAGGTGTAAAATGAGCCATATGAGTGAACAAGTCTATGGTTACCATGATGGTTGTGTATCCTCGGGAAGGTGGTAATTCCACGATGAAGTCTGTAGCAATAAATTCCCATGGTCTTGTTGACAGCGATGGTTGCAGTAGAAGACCCGCCGGTCTCTTGTTATCATGTTTGTCTTGACCACAGATGGCACAAGCCTTGATGTACTGTTGTACGTCGGTCTTCATTCCAGGCCACCAAAACTGTCTCTGTATAAGACAGAGGGTGTTAGTTATACCACGATGACCGGACTGAAGGGTATCATGGCAGAGGTTTATTATCCTTTGTTGTAATTTCTGCGTAGGAATGACCAGTGCATTGTCCTTGAATAAATATCCTTCCTTAACTCTTAGATTTCATGGATTCTTCCTTGAAATATCCTTCCAGAGGTCAGAGGACTGGGTTTGCACTCAGATTTATTCCAGGAGGTTGACTGCTTGAGCTACAAAGATAGTGTGGGGAAACATCTTAGGATAGGCCTTGTCTTCAGTGGCTATGTAGTCTGGACGTCGAGACAAGGCGTCAGCAATCATGTTTTGTGATCCGGGAACATGAGTGATTTGGTATTGGTACTGGGCAAAGAAGTAGGCCCAACGTGCCTGACGACTGTTCCTGCACTCCAACAACTGTAGAATTTGGAGATTCCGATGGTCTGTGCGGACCTGAACTGGATATCTAGCACCCAGAAGTAGATGTCGCCATTCATTGAAGGCTTGGCGGATGGCCAACAGTTCCTTCTCCAGGACGGAATAGTGTCTCTCGCTGGGAGTCAGGGTTCGTGAAAGGTAAGCAATGGGGTGTTCCAGTTTATCCTCAAGTTCCTGTTTCAAGACTGCTCCTATGGTGTAGTTAGAGGCATCCATTTCCACTAGGAATGGGCGATTTATGTCGGGTTGGGCCAGGATGGGGGCTTGCGTGAACTCTGTCTTCAATCGTTGGAATGCTTTATCTTGTGGTGTAGACCAGATAAAGGGGGTGTCTTTCTTCAAGAGAGCAACGATCGGCTGTACAATCTCGGAAAAGGTAGAAATAAACTTCCGGTAAAAGTTGGTGAGCCCCAGAAAGGATTGTACTTGTTTCACAGATGTGGGAGTGGGCCAAGCCAGTATGGCATTTACCTTTGAAGGGTCCATACCAATTCCTTCTGGGCTAAGGATGAATCCTAGGTAGTGAACAGAAGTAACGTGAAACAAGCATTTTTCGGGTTTGGCTAAAAGTTTGTGTTCACAAAGTCGTTGTAGTACTGCCTTTACATGTTCTTCATGCTTTAGAGGATCCTTGGAAAAAATCAATATGTCATCCAGATAGACGATGACAAAGAGGAACAACATGTCAGAGAACACCCTATCCATAAAACGCTGAAAGACTGCGGGAGCATTAGCTAGTCCAAAGGGCATGACTAGATATTCATAGTGACCAAAGGGTGTTCTAAAGGCTGTTTTCCATTTGTCTCATTCCCTGGCACGGATTAAGTGGTAGGCACCCCGGAGATCCAACTTTGTGAATATTACGGCGCCTCGCACAGCTTCCAGGATATCCGAGATCAGGGGCAGTGGGTACCGATCTTTGAGGGTGCATTGATTTAAGCCTCGATAGTCGAGGCAAGGTCTGAGTTCCTTGGTATCCTTCTTGGGAACGAAGAACAACAAAGCACCCGCTGGAGATTTCGAGGGTCTTATGGTGACGTTTTTAAGATTGGTGTCTAGGTATTCCCAAAGGGCCTTTTTCTCAGGTTCGGAAAGAATGAAAATTCTGCCGAAGGGAATTACTGCTGAGGGATCTGTATCTATGGCACAGTCTTCGGGCCTGTGAGGGGGTAAGGCTTGGACTATGGCAGTAGAAAATACATCTGCATATCCCTGATAGGCCTCTGGAACTTGTATGATATTGGAAACCATGAGTGGTGTTTCTTGGTCTCTTGGTGGTTCTTTAGGAGGTGTCGAGGAGGGATCCAAGGATAGACAATGGGACATACAGAACTCTGAGCCCAGGAATAATGATCCTGCTGTCCAATTGATATACGGATTGTGCTTTTGTAACCAGGGCATACCCAAAACCATGGGGTAATGGGCTGACTTAATGATGTCGAATGTAATCCGCTCGTGATGACGGTTTATGGAAAGTTGGATCTCTTTAGTCTGCAGGCTTATGGGTCCTAAAGAGAGGGGTCTTCCGTCAATTGCTTCCACCGGCTGCATGGTGTTTCGTGTCTCATACGGAATATGATGACTAACAACCCAATCTTGATCAATGAAAATTCCCATAGCTCTGCAGTCCACCAAGGCCAGAATGGGATAGGTCTTGTTCTTGGAGGGCGACAGGAAGGCCTGTAGTATCACCAAATTGTTTTGTCCAGGAGAGTTCAAGGATGGAATTGATGTGGAGCAAACGCCTCGCTCCATCTAGGATCGGGAGCTGGCGTTTCCCGAACACCGTGGAGGAGCTAAGGGGCATTCTATAACAAGGTGTTTATCCGAGGCACAATACATGCACAGCCCTGTGTGGATCCTTCTCATCCTTTCTTGTGGGGAAATAGGCCCACGGAAGGCTCCTATTTGCATGGGTTCCGGATCTATGTCAGGGGTTGGGGCAGGATCGTTTTTTTACAGAAGTCTCAAGGGAATTCTTTTGAAAGGGTATCTTGGTCTTTATTCTTTCAGCCTTTCTTTCCTGGATTCGGAAGTCTATTTGCATGGCTAGATCCATAAGAGCTTGGAATGAGCTAGAACGAGCCACCCTGGCTAATTCGTCCTTAATATCCTCGTTTAGACCCCTGCGAAATAGAGTGAAACTTGCTTCTGAGGACCAATCCGCTTCCTTTGCCAGTTGTTTGAATCTAGTAACGTATGTTAGCATATCCTGAGATCCCTGTCAGAAATCAAGTAACCGTTCCTGAGCACTAAAAACCTGTTCTGGGCGGTCGAACATAGTCTTGAGTGACTGAATGAATCCATCTTAATCATC
Source organism: Ambystoma mexicanum (assembly GCF_040938575.1). Lineage (NCBI taxonomy): Eukaryota > Metazoa > Chordata > Amphibia > Caudata > Ambystomatidae > Ambystoma > Ambystoma mexicanum. Next base: position 1,472,161,503 of record NC_090932.1, on the reverse strand, counting down.
CAGGAGGGCATTTCCTGAGTTGACTAAGGGAGTGGCCCAGGTCAACACGTTCCCTGTGAGGTGCGGGATTATGAAGCCCACTTTCGCCCTGGAAGTTGAAAAATAATAGGGCTTAAAAGTAAAATGCACCAAGCAGGAATCCAGGAATCCACGTAAGGATTTTGCCGAGCCATCATATTTGTCTACCACTCCACCCAGTAACACACTGTCCTTGTTAGCGGGGTCGCGAGACAAAACAAGCTGTTTTAACACAGCATTCTCAGCTTTTAAGTTCTGTACTTCAGTTGTGAGTTCTTGCATGCCACGCATAAGGTCCTGGACTGCTTTCTTCATAGCAGTATCAGTGTTGGTCGTTTGGCATCTCAAACTGTTGTAAATCTCCCCCCGTCTCACCTGGGATCGCTTCTTGCTCTGTTCCGCGGGAGGATTCCTCTTGTGGACAGATCGGGCCTTGTATAGGCTCACTCAAGTCTCGTCCGGCTGCAGAGCGCGTTCAGAGTTCCGGGAAGGTCACAGTTCCAGGATGTCCAGGAAAAAAGTAGCGGTCGCTAGGGATGAGGATTCCGGGAGCAGAATTAGAGGGAAGGGGTGAAGGGTAGGAAGAAGGAACCAGGAAACTAGGAATAGTGGTTTCGCCGAGCAGCACACACACGTCAAGTCACTACCTAATGATAGCGTTGAGACGCGCGGGGCCGCAGGGGCATGGCCAATTTATAGAACGTGCCGTGTGCGACGTGAAGGCTGGTGCGAAGCAAGTCACTTGGCACGGCCATGTTGGGAGTAACAAAGAATACAAGCCCCGTCGCGATAAGAACCAGGAAGTCCAGAAGGGGCAAGTTCTATGGGTCATGACAGGTACAGTATGATCGATGAATAATGCACTCTCATTTCCAGATGCAAGATTAGTGCCAGCTTCAGATGCACTGCGTGATGATGATGAGACAGCAGTCTGACAAAGTTGAGGCACCTTTGGCCTTTTGATTTTCTTTGCAATCTACCCAGGCCCTTTCTCTGGCTTCGAAAGCGCATCTGACAGAGAACTGGCGATGATATCTTTGTGATCAAGTGCAGCTGTCTTTCTTTCGATGTCAGGATCATCAATCTCTTTCTCATGTGGCAAAGGAAACAGAACTCTTTTCATTTCTGTTGTGTTGCGTGGATCCAATGCTTGCGGCCAGTCACTCGGACTGCAGTCTGCGTAGCCAGTAGCACCTGGAAGGGTCCTGTCCAACATGGAGCAAGTGAAGACTTTCTTTAAAAAATGTACACAAGCGTCCACTCTCCAGGCTGCAGACAATTGTCCTGGACCGGTATATCTGACAGGAAGAGCCTCCTGCACCTGCTGATGAATCAAACGCAGTTTTTGAGTCAACTGTTTACAGTAATCTATAAGTAATGGGTACTCTATATCCATCAACTGTTTCGATCCAGGGGCATTCCATACATTTGCTGGTCTCCCCATCACGATGGTCCTCGCCTGTACAGTTGTTCGCATGGAAAGTAAAGCTAGCGGTAGTGCATCAAATTGCTCTGTGCACATATTTTGCTAAGTTTGTTTTTCAAAATACCGTTCTGGCGTTCTACTAACTCATCAGGTGTGTGGCCGAATGGAATCGTTTATCAATTTGGAGAACTGCGCAAATTTGCAATATCAGGGCCGCAATAAAGTGTGAGCCGTTATCTGACCATATGACACGGGGTAGCCCGAAAGGGGAAAAATATTCTTTTAGCATGACTTTAGCTGTGGACATAGCTGTACAATCTTTCAGGGGATAGGGCACTACCCATTTATTGAATGCGCAAACCACCACGAGGACCTACTTGTAGTTTTGGCACCTCTCCATTTCTATGAAATCAAAATGGATGACTTCAAATGGCATGGACGGTGGCCCAAAACTACCTACTGGTGTCACTGTTCCCTTTTCAATGTTATGTTGTAAACCAGTCATGCAATTCTGCACCAATCTTTCAGCAGTTTTTCTAATGTGTGGATTCTGCCATACAGAATCCAGATGTTGAATCATTTTTCTAGCACATATGTGTGTTGGACTGTGGGCCATAGTGACCATTGCCATCACATAGGTATTTGGTAACATCCATCGGTTATTTTTCTTGTCCACCCAACAATCTTCAGACTCTAATTCTGCTGGGCCCTCAGACCAGTTTTTTATTTCATCTACAGTAGCTTCTTCTTGCATTTCCTTAACTGTTGCAATTCCATTCTCTATCATGCAGGGTACTTCCTCTATTTTTTTGACATACATTTTTGTGTGTAAATCAGTGGCAGTTTGTTTCGCAATTTTGCCTGCAAATGCGTTTCCCTTTCCAACATTACATGTTACTTTTTTTTATGTGCTTCACATTTCATTATCGCTAATCGCTTGGGAAGCGCAAGTGCTGATAATAGTTTCACTATCAAAGTGCCATGTTGTATTTTGGTTCCGTGTGATGTCAGGAAACCCCTTTCAGCCCATAATCGACCAAAATTGTATACCACCACAAAGGCATACTGATTGTCAGTATATATGTTTACATTGAGATTTTCAGAGATTTCACATGCTCTTGTCAACGCTATTATTTCTGCATCTTGTGCTGAGTTCTATGGGATTCTTTTGTTTTCTATAATACTTTTCAGTGTAGTGATGGCATAAGCAGCAGTTGATGTGCCATCTGGTAATTTAAAACAAGAACCATCACAAAACAGTTCTCCATCTGGCTCTTTCTGTGGGGTGTCAATTAGGTCAATTCTTCCTTTTGTGTCTTGTTCAGTAACCATTAAGCAATCATGGGGGAATTGTTTTTCACCCCCTTTTTCATTTGGAGGGGGCATTAATTTAGCCGTATTTAAAGCGCAACACCTTTTAATTTGGATATGCGGTGCAAATAGAACTATTTCATACCTTGTTAATCTGGCTGATGTAAAGTGTTGCGTCTGCATTCTATTTAAAAGAACGTCCACTGAGTGAGGTACCATTACGGTTAAAGCGTGACCTAAAACCATTCCCTCGGTTTGCTTTACTGACGCAGCGGCTGCAGCAACAGCTCGCAAGCAACACGGCAAAGTACATGGAACAGGAGCCAACGTGGAAGAGAAGTAACCGCATGGTCTATTTCTCCCCCTGTGTTCCTGGGTCAAAACAGCCAAAGCACATCCATTATTTTCATGCACAAATAACTTTAAACTCTTGTCGTGATTTGGCGTGCCCAAAACTGGAGCCGAACATAATGCAGCTTTGAGCAGGTCAAATGCTTCTTGGCATTCCATGGCAAAGGTAAGATAACATCTTTCCTTGTCAATGCCACTATTGGTTTCACGATCATCGAAAAGTTAGTGATCCACTGCCTACAATATGAAGCCATGCCAATTAAAGCCCTGACTTCTTTCTGCATATTTGGAATAGACATATCAGAGATGCTTTCTATTCTTTCTGGTGTCAATCTTCTTCCCTCCTTCGAAAGGAGGTAGCCCAAGTAGGCCACTTCCTTTCAACAATACTGGAATTTTTTTTTAGCAAAGCTTTGTGTCCATGTGCTGCTAAATGTGTCAATAATGTAACTGTACTCTCTTTACAAATATCTTCTGTGTCTGCTGCTATTAATAAATCGTCTATGTACTGTAGTAATACGCAGCCTGTAGGTAGTTAAAGCATATCTAATTGTTCCTTCAAAGCTCTACTGTAAATACTTGGACTCTCAGTGTAGCCCTGTGGAATTCGTGTGAATGTAAATGAACGTCCTCCTAGAGTAAAAGCAAACAAAAATCTGCTTTCTGGATGCACTGGGATACTAAAAAAATGCATTTTTCAAATCAACTACACTAAAATACGAAGCAGAGGCTGGAATCATAAGCAGAATTGTAGTCACATTTGGGACTAATGGGAATTGGGGATCAACCACTTTATTCACTCAGTGTATATCAATTATAAAACGGTAAGGTATATCATTACCTCCTTTCTTGTAAACCGGAAGAATCAGACTATTGCAAGTACTACCGGAAGTTTCTTCAATTATGTTTCTTCTAATCAAATCTGATACAATGCATTTCAATGCTTTTTCTCTCTCGGCCGAAATGTTATATTGCGGAATACGCAGCAATGTAATACCTTCTTTCAGAACAATTTTTACTGGCTCTACTTTTAAACAACCAACATCATTATTGTTCACTTCCCATATACAAGCCAGTACTTTACTCAATTCAGTCGGTAGTGGCTTAGATACAAATTGCGATACAGGAGTCTTTTGTGGCGAGATTGTCAAATACACTCCATCAGGAGAACAATAAATAACTGCATTCAATTTCTTCAGCAAATGTAATCCCAACAAATTTTCGCCACAATTTTTCATCAAAAGAAATGGACAAGACTGTGAATGGGCCTAGTGTTATAGGTACTGGTTGTGACACTGGACTAATTACTGGCGTTTCTAAGAACCCTACTGAGACATTCTTATGCCCAAACAGTGGTATTTATGGAACCCGCTGATGGTCAATTGACCATTTTTGTCCACCTTTGTCCACTAAAAAAATGTGCTCCCTATTCACAACCTTCATTTCTATGTAGGGCCCATTCTGGTCTAGGGGAATAGATACTGGTTCCAACCCCTGTCTCGGTCTGTCCTAGTAGAACAGTACATCGTCAGATCTAAAGTCGCCAGAGTAATATGCATTGGACTGATTGTCAAAAATATTCCCACCATTTGTATTGTTCCTTTGTTGATTCTGGTTCTGATTCTAATTATCCTGGTTATCCGAAATTGTGGTGCTCTTTGGTTTCTATTCTGTCCTTGTATTCCCGGACGACCTCTATTCTGTCTTCTCGGAAAAGTCCCATTTCTATTCTGTATATGCGGACACTGTGCTCGCCAATGGCCTTCTTGTCTACAATAGGCACATTGATTAATCCCTATGGGACCTCCTTGCATATTGGACGTTAATGCAAATTGGACTCTGGACGGTGCATTCCCACCACCTCTATTATTGTTCGCTACTTGTTGTAACAGTACTCTTGTTTTCAAATTCTCCTTGTCCCTTAGTTCCTTATCCTTTTCCAAATGTACGTTGTTCTCATAATACTGGGCCATATGTAATACTTCACTCTGTGTTTTTGCTCACAATGCACTTTCAGATGTCATTATTAAACTTTGAATTTTCGGTAATAACCCTCGTACAACCTTATCAACAAACAAGCTCTTCCCGGGTTCAGTGCTTAGATCTTGACCACTAAAGTCTGCAAATATTTCTTCAAATGGATTAAAATCATTTGTCGCTCCTTCCTCTTTGTCCTGTAAACAAGCAGTCAATTTATCCCAAACTATTCTTTTCTCGGGCACCAAAGTTTTCCATTTCTCTAATATTCGCGATGGTAGAGCCAACATTACCTGCGGTGGCTTCTCTCCAGCCTTTCTCTCACTATCAATTCTAGTCAAATTCTCCCATGTATCACCTAACATTGGTGCGTCATATATATTTCTAACCTGTTTCCATATGTCTACAGGAAGAATCACAGGAAACAATAAATCAATGTCACTGAATGTAAAAACAGATGAATTCAGAAGAGATTCAATTTCCTTATAGAATCCTGACTGGTTTTTCCTAATATCAGGGATCGTCTGCTTTATTTTATTTACCTCTTTCGTAGAAAAAGGGACTTTTACAAACTGTGCGATATAATGAGCTTCTATCGTTCGCTCTGGAGTTCCTCCAGAGGCAGCAACTTCTACTTTCGGGACAAACGTGGGAGGCACCTCCCTCATGGGTAATTGCAAACTAGGCGATTCTACATTTGTTAGTCTATTAAGCAACAAAGCCAAATCAAGTGAAAAAACAGTTGTTCCAGTTTCAGGTGAAAATGCTCTTTTATAAATTGTCATTAAATCAGCGGGACAACATATCTTATTCTTCATACATTCATCTTGTAGGTACTCTACCATGACCTGCAATACTTTTCTCTGCATTTCTGGTGTATACTGACTAAACGTATTATGCACTTCAATTAGGGAAATGGCGGCATCCGTAATCCATCTAAGCGCATCTCGCGTACAAATCCGCATCTCTTCACTAACCAGTTTCAACGGTGGCAAAAACCGTTGCTGGACATACGACATATGTGGTTTATCTTTTTTTCAATAATTCTCTATGCAATCGATCAAGTTCTCGCTTAAACACAAATATTCGGCCTACATGGTCTCGTACTTTCGTCGCATTATCTCGCAAATTCAAAACAACCAAATCAAGCAACTCTTGCGGTACTACTGTATCGGTCAAATCTCCCCATATTTTCAAAAGATAATTCCCCATGCATTCTAACAATACCTGCTGTTCACATAGGCCTCTATGATCAGATATGGAACTTTGCACAGCCACTTCATTGTCATCATCAATATACGTTTCTGGCCATTCTTTCAGTTCTTCTTTCCTTCCTTTGCTAATCGTGCTAGGAGTCTGTCTAAGGCTTCCTTGCGCAGGCCCCATCTCTGTAGAACTGCCTGCTAAAGCGGCTAACTCATGCTCTGGCGGCGGTGGAGTAAATTATGTCACACGCACAGGGGGAGAGGAACTGCTTACTAGTTACAGGTGCAGACGGAATAATGGGAATGGGAGGTACATGAGGAGGTGCAACTGGGTCAGTGCTTTGATGTTCATTTCTTCGCTCATTTAATATTTTGTTTATTAGTTCATCTGATGTATGCAAATCTTGCAGAGGACATATTTTCTGCACATCTAATTGAAAAGCCCAGTCCATGTTCCTAATGGCTTCTGTCTGCTGATGTTGATCATGCTCTAGCGCTTTCTCTACATTCGTTTTATGTCTGCGTCCGTGTTTCTCCCTACTTCTCAAACAGAGATTAGCTTCCTTCTCCTTCCTCCAGTCTCTTACAACGTCGAACGCTGCTGGTCGGGCCTTCTTTCGTAGCAATACTGAGTCTAGGTGTTCTATACGTGCTAATTCAAAGCTCCCATTATTAGGCCACTGAAGTCTGAAACCCGTCTGGTCTGCCTATGCCAAATTGCATTAAACACTATTGCCCCTATACCGTACTTGATATACATTTTGTGTGCCGGTGACCCTTCGGGTGGCTCGACATGGCCTGTTTCCAAAGATCGTCTACCGCAGTGAAAAAAACTCACTAAACAGGAAGACAATTTCCCAGGCAAGGTTAATTCTTACCCTTTTCTTACCCTGGGCGTTCTTGCAAGAGCAACACTCAACCAATATCAGGACGTTTAAGAATCGGGGCACGACTCACCTGATCAGCCAATTCGTCACTCAGGACGCAATTCGCCTGTATACAGACGCAACCAAGAATCGTCATGACTGTGTGTCTGGCTCAATCTGCCTTGTTCCAGGACCCTTGCCTTGATGCTCTCTGGGCGATGCTCGTCGATCAGGGATCGGCTGTGTACAGAACTGCGGAGGAGTCTCATCACTTCTACAGGGGTGCCCCGAACACCTTCCGATCCCGGCTCGACGGCTTCGTCCTCGACTCGTTTTTGCCTTCTTCAACGTATACGATGGAGCATTAGGATCCGGGAGGATAGCTCAGCGGCAGCGTGCGCGTCTTGGAAGCAAGACGACACGAAGCAACAACAGGTTCGATCCCCGAGTCCGCGCTTAGAAACCTCTGGGTGTTTAAGCGCGTTATAAATACGTAACTAAGACAACAACAAAAAAAAACACACAATTACGCAACTAAGAAAAACAAACAATTCCTGTAACAGCGCCTTGATGCCTGCCGGCTGTGTGAGCGCTTTAGAAATGTAAAAATAAAAAATAAAATAAATTAGTGGGAGGGTGCCTGTTCGGGTGCCATATTTGCTAGGCCATAAAGACTGCATTTGGAAACTAAGGCACAATAACCGTATACTAAAGTGACACGTCGGACACAAGGTTTGTTTTCCAAACAAGTCTGGTTTATTTCAAAGTATTCTCAGTTGGCCGACTGGGTCTCACCACCTCACGACGTGTGTTCCCAAACACTGTGAGATGTGAGAGAAAGCAAGCAGCGCTGGAGCAGCAAAACTTATACATTCGACATAATTTTTGTGAAGGCGTTTCGATCCGCCCACATATATATCATACAGGCTAGGGTTCAGTGATTGACAATTATGACCATTATGACACGTTATGACAAGTCTTCATTTGGGATCGTATCTCTCCAGCCCTGAAATCTCTTCATTGGCTCCCAGTGGCTGCAAGGATTAAATTCAAGACCCTTTGCATTGTCCACAAGGCTTTCTGGGGCCTGGGTTCAAAATACCTTCACTTCTCCCTCTGTAAATACCTTCCCACTCAAGCTATTTGCTCCTCCACCTCCAACTCCATCAGGGTCAGTCACTTTTCCTAGCAAGAAGTTGGGGGTAGATCTCTTTCCTCGGCTGGGGCTTCCCTCTGGAACAGCTTCCCTGCCACCCTGAAACTTGAGGAGAACCATATCCGGTTCCAGAAGCACCTCAAAACCTTCCTCTTTGCTTCTGCCTTCACTCTTCCTCTCCCCTGCTGATCTGTCTGCTTCAGCACCGTGCACCTGGTTACGCTCTGATTCTGGGCCAAGGTCCTTGCCCAAACAGGCAAACACCCGCACTGCCACCTGGCAACACTTGCACTTGGGTCTGTATCTGTAACACTATAATCCTCTTACCTGCACTTATCAGACACTCATTGTCTGTGCTTTAAACCTTGCACTTTGCCACCTTGCAGGCTCCACTACCAGTTGTTGTTTTTATCCCTTGCTCAGCCCTTTCCACTTCTCCCCTCTCCCTTGTACTTTCCCCCCTTCCCCCTCCCCGCACTTGTGCGTTCTCATTGTCACTGGGTCTAGTAAGATTGTTGTTTTGTCCTCTCTTGTACCCCTCCCTTCCCTCGTCGCACTCTGAAACACTTGTGTTTGAGCGTGATATAAATATAATATATCATCAGGCCCTTTGAGTGAAGAGACTTTGAGAAGCAAGGAGACTTACACTCCGGAGGCCCTGATGCTGATGAGTGAACTGTAACCTCTGACTGAAGAAGCCAGAGACTGTGCTTTGCTCGAGTGAACTGTCTTATTCCGTGCTAAAAATGTTGGGAAGGGAGCCAACGGCCTGAAAACCTGACATATCATTTTGAACACTTCTTTCTTTAGTCATAACATTATTTCGAAGGGATTGTGTCCTCCGACGTATTCCTTATCTTAGATATCTCTTTCCAGCTTTGATGGCCTCGGAAATGTTTTCTCTCTAGAGGGCGCTGCGCGTCGACGTCCGCCGAGTCGATGTCCCTCGACAGCCGCCATATCGACGTCAACGTCATCCTGCCTATAAAGGCCACGCGCAGCGTCCGTTGCTCAGTTCCGTTTTTCCACGCTTACTCAGTGCCTCGGAATATCGTTGCTCAGTTTCGTAGATATTATTCCATTTTCCTCGAGATGTTCGATCCATACTCGATGGCTTCCTCGTCTGAACCGACTACTCCTCGGTCCGGTTTTAAAAAATGCCGAGACTGTGGAAAAAAGATGTCGCTAACGGACCCTCACAGGGTCTGTCTGTGGTGTTTGGGAGCTGAACACCATTGTTCGGAGTGTGAGGACTGTATGTCCATGACAGCTAAAGCCCTGAAGGAGCGTAGGGGGAAGCTTGAAAAAGGTAAGACTTCTAAAGCTTCTTCTTCCTCGACAAAGTCGAGACATTCTTCTCCTCGTCACCATTCGCCCTCCAGGTCTCGAAGCGGGTCCCATCACTCGTCGAGATCGAAGCACTCGAAAAGGAGACGCCGAAGATCCCCCTTCTTCGTCCTCCTCTTCCTCTGTTTCACCTAAGAGAATCCCTTGCCCCACGAAACATAGTTCCCGGGCTGAATGGGAGGAATTCCGAAAAAATATGATGAGCGTCTTCGAGAAAGCGGCCTCGACCCCCTCGAAGACTGCCGAGAGCGATGCTCTGGTCAAAAGGCCCGAAGGTACAAAACGCCGCGAGTCGCAGCACCCGACGAAGGAAGCTTCTCGAGCGCGTCACGAACCCTCGAGTAAAGCAAAGACCTCGAATCCTTCTTCGAAGGATCCGTCGACGCCATCGACGAAGGTTCCGTCGACGCCGAGGTCGGTGTCTTCGACGCCGTTGTCGAAGGGACCTTCGACACACGGGTCTGTCGACTCGACGCCATCATCAACACCGGCGTCGACGCCAAGGAAAGTCACAGTTGCGGCGCACCCAGTGGCTATTCCCAGGTCTTCGATGTCGTCTAGATCCTCGAGCAGAATTCCAATTTTATCGACGACCTCGAGGCCTCCACCTTTGTTTTCGACGCCACTTTCAAAGCCTTCGACGTCGGCGTCGACGACATCGACGTTTTCGAGACCGATTACGACAAGTTTGGCACCCTCTGCCTTGGAGATGGGTTTCACACCCTTTGTGAGCTCAGACCAATTGAGAACAATGTCTTCAATTATGGAAGAGGGAGAACTGCCTGATCAGGAAGAGCCATTTGAGTTGCAGGGATCTGCAACCCCAATTCAAGAGGAGTTATCCTCAGAGGAACGCAGATTAAAGGAACTCCATGATTCCTTACATGAGGCAAGTGGTTTAGACACTTCCCCAGAGGTGGAGTTCGCTAGGCCAGACCCGGGGAGCATGCTGAAACCCCTTAGAGCCTTAATGGCCAGGATTACAGAATTTATGGGGTGGTCAACACCTTCACCGGCTTTCCAACAGGATGACCTCACGGATATTCTTGATAAAGGTCCACAGGAGGATCCTGTAGTACCTTTTCATAAAGCTCTTCAAAGAAAAATAATGACGAACTGGGAAACCCCAGATGTCGTCCCGGCAGTAAATAAAAAACTGTCTGCTAAATACAGGATATCTTCTGCAGACCCAGAGTTTTTGTCCAAACACCCATCCCCAGAAAGTCTGGTGGTACAGGCAGCATCTTCTACTGACATCAAGACTGCTTACCCTACCGTCCCACAGGACAGGGACGATAAGAAATACGATGCTATGGCTAAGAAAGTCTTTTCGGCATGTAGCATGGCGTTAAAATCTATTAATGCTACTTGCACCCTTGCTAGATTTAGCCATACACTTTGGGAGTGTGCTTCTACAGCGGCTGACTGCATCCCGGAGGGAGAAGAAAGGGAGGCGTTCCTAAATATCATAAGGGACGGTAAAGATGCTATGTGCAAAGCCCTCCAGACGGGCATTGACTCGGCTGACAGTATCAGCAGAGCAATTGCGGCAAGTACAACAACCAGGAGATTTGCTTGGTTGAGAAAGTCTGGTTTTGCCCCAGATGTGCAAGCCAGACCCTTGAACCTGCCATTTGATGGCTCTTCTTTGTTTGGGAAAAAGGCGGATGACAGTTTAGAAAAACTGCAAACATCAAAGGCAGCAGCAAAATCCCTAGGCGCTGCAATCCGTCAGACACCTTTTCATCCCACAGGAACCTCTGCGAGAGGCAAGTCTTTTCGCTTCTACTCCGCATTCGGAAGAGGTAGAGGACGACCGGCTCAAAGGGGACAAAGAAGAACTACCCGAGTTGGACGGGGTAGATATTCAAAAGACGCAGCAACAGCAGGTGTAACGCTCACCTGACTCCCACAGAGGCGCTGGCCTGGTTCGCGCTGCTGTGACCTCTTCTAAGGTGATGCGCAGGGTTCGGAAGACGGACTGGACCGGGCCCCCAAATCTGGCTTGTCTGGCTCGCAGAAGTATCCTTCTGTAGGCAAAAATAGGGGTTTAACTTAGGGTCTGGAAGGACGAGCTCTCCATCCTGCTTCTGATGCAGGGGCGCGTTGGTATCCAGTTACTTCACTGGATTTTCAGATTGGTGAGAACCAAACTTGCTTGGCTTCCAGGTAAGTTTTTTGATAAGAGGTTCCCCTTGTGTCCATGCATTAATGTACTAATGCTAGTGTCTTTTTCGCCATAGGGGCTGGGGTACGGAATGCCGGGGAACAGGCACCGACCCGAGATGAGAGGTGAAATCCTTGTAGAAATCAGGTAAGTCTTTAATGAGCGTTTTTTGGTAATGTCTTTTCATTCGCTCATTAACGCTGATGTCTTTTTTCCCCTTAGGGGCAGGGGTCCGAAAATGCCAGGATGCGGCGCGGACCCGAAATGAAGAGGGAATGAATCAACAGGTAAGTCTTAACATGGAGATTTAGCTTTCCTTGTTCCCTTCTCTCTCTCACCTTTTGTTCTGGTCTTTTTCTCCCTAGGCGCTGGGGCGTGACTGCGAATCCGGATGATCGCTGCTGAACATGGAGGCGCCCTGTAAAGGTGAGTGGAATGCGGCGCTGCAGCGATCGACGCGATGAGCTTTTAAATAAAAGTCTTCCTTTTCAGGATTGTCGGCTAGATGTCTCCGGGATGCGGATTTAGCAGGTAAGGACTTTTCCTTCTTCTGTTCTCTTCTTCTCTTCCTTTGCAGGTGATCCAGGATGCTGGGAGGCGTGGCAGAAGTCAGGATGCAGGAGCAGACACGGTGAGCGTCCAGCTGCTAGATGCAGAACAACGCGAAGCATGTGTGGCTGTTCGGGTGGGGTTTAAATAGCCTTGGAAGAAGTTCCAGGTATGTATCCTTCCTCCAATCAGGTATGTATCCTTCCCCGACCACGCCCGGATGGTAAATTAGTCCCACAGGTAAAGTAGTTCCTTTCAGGCCTCAAGGAGGCCTGGATCCTGCAGCATGGTCTGCATCAGGTAAGTGCACCCAAGCACTTCCATAATGAGCCTGGCGCCATAGGCACCAGGACACTGTCCAAAGGGCCCCTATATGGGGTTGCTGGGTCCTTCCTTGGGGTCTGGATGTCCGCTTTCGGGGAGCAGGGCTTGAACCGGCTCCCCGGGAGCGGGCATCATGACAGCACTCCCCCCCAAGGCCCCTCCCAAGGTTGTTCCCTCCGGGGGTTTTGGTTTGTCTGGGAAGAGTCGGGGGAATTTCCTGACTAATCGAGGTGCATGCACATGGTCGCTCGGTTCTCACGACCTCTCCTGAGGTCCGTACCCCTTCCGATCAATTAGGTAGAACAGTTTTGACCTAAACATTTTTGAGTCTAAAATGTTCTTCACTTCGAATTCGGGCTCCCCATCTATTAGTGTAACGCTCACCTGATTCCCTCGGAGGCGCGGGTCTTGACTGGGCGGTGAAACCGTCTTCAGCGTTAGGCGTAGGATTCGTTTGGCTCCCGGATTAGGCCCCTTCTTCACTGAAAATTTGACCCGAGGGGTCTGCTAGTAGAAAATCTAGGTATTAGTGGCTGGAAGGTTGGGAGAAGTTCCAAGCCCCTCTCTCCCTCTCTCCCCGTGGTACTGGGTTGTAGTCGCGCTCACCTTAAATAGGTGAATGCCGGGCTCTCCATCCTGCGTCTGGTGCAGCGGCGCTGGGTCCAGTTACTTCACTGGATTCGAGTTCAGCCTCTTGATTGCAGAGGGTGATTTGAGAGCGATGCCGCCGTTTGCTGCACGAGCGTGACTTGTAAGTATTAAAGTTCTTTTTAGATTGCTCTCTTTTAATGTCTGTCTTTTTCCTTTTCAGTTGCTGCCGGTGCCAAAGAAGATGCCCTCCCGGTTCGTGGCAATGAACGAAGCAAGAAGATGGAGAATAGGATGGCACGTAAGAAGAAAGGCTGCTCTAGGGCTGTAGAATGCACCTTAATGTCTCTTTTTGTCTTTACAGGTGATGGAATGCGGCGCGAGCAGCGTTGGGGCGAGCGTAACGCAGGTAAGTCGTTTTGCAACCAAGCGTTAGTAACCAATGTTCTTTGTCTTTGCAGGCCCGTTGCCGGACGAGAAATGCAGAAAAAACGCCTAGGATGCTGCCGATGGATCGGGTAAGTTGAAGCACCAACCTTGCTTTTGCCTAACCTGTGCCTTTTGTTTTTGCAGGAGTTGCTGAAGACTGCAGATTGGTTCCAGCAGGTAATTTTCTTATTCACAGGATCCGGAGCTGAAGATTCCCTGGAGCTGACACGGTGAGCGTCCTGCTGCAGATGCAGAATAACGCGAAGCACGTTGCACCAATCGGGTGTGGTTTAAATAGCCCACAGGAGTGCTTAGGTGTCTCCTTCCACAGCCTCGCCCAGGAAAAAAGAGTTCCTGCTTCCAGAAGGGTTCCAGCATCAATGATCCAGGGAATGGTGCCTGCCCCACCCAGAAGAAAAAGTAGTCCCTGCCAGAAGAGAATGAAACATCATTCTGCTGGTAAGTAAGCAGCATGGTCTGCTGCAGGTAGGTCCACCCAAGCACTTTCACACTTGTTATGAGCCCGGCGCTTCCTGTGCCGGGACTGGTCCATTTTATGAGCCTGGCACCACCGGTGCCAGGACAGGGTCCAAAAGGTCCCCATTGGGACTGGCTGGCGCCGATGGTATATGTTATGAGCCTGCTTCCAAGGGTGTTGGGTTGGTCCTGACTCCTTGGAAGCAGTGGTCATGACAATTAGAATAGGTTCTGGAGGTTTGAGTAGTCGGGTTCCGGGTACCACTGGTTTCAGAAGTGACACATGAAAAACAGGGTGAATTCGCATACTAGCTGGTAAATCAAGTTTAACAGCCACTGGGTTAATTATTGCCGTAATAGAATAAGGTCCCAGATATTTTGGGTTAAAAGTTCGAGGCCCTTTGAGTGGTAAATGTCTGGTAGCTAACCACACTTGATCCCCAATCTGATACGGAGGTGCTTCACTCCGATGTAGATCAGCATTCTCCTTGTTTTTTCTCTTGGCTTGTTGTAAATGCGTAGTTGCCTCTTTGAAGGCTTGGGTAATTGTAGAATGCAGATGTTCTACTGCAGGCATTCCGAGGTTCTGAGGTGAGTCAAGGTTTGAGGTTCGAGGGTGATGCCCAAACAAAGTATAAAAAGGACTGTGGCCAGTTCCAGAGTGTACCAAATTATTATATGCGTATTCGGCTATCCAAAGAATGTCTTTCCAGTTGCTTTCAGATTGCTGTAACATACACCGTATGTATTGCTCAAGGGTCTGATTTGTCCTCTCGGTCTGACCATCGGTCTGAGGGTGGTGACTGGTCGATAATCTTACGTCGATCTGCGCCATTTGACAACATTTGCGCCAGAAGTGGGAAATGAATTGGCTTCCCCGGTCAGAGATTAGTATAGATGGGAATCCATGTAGCCGAACAATATTTTCGAGGAATTCTTTGGCTAGGACAGAAGCTGAAGGTAAACCTTTCAAAGGAATAAAGTGGGCCATTTTGGAAAACAAATCCACAATTACCAGAATAGTATTGTACCCCGAACAAGGAGGCAGGTCTGTAATAAAATCCATTGATAGGGTGTGCCAGGGTGCTGGCGGTATGTCTAGAGGTTGAAGGAGACCGGCTGGTCTTTTCTTTTGACTTTTATTTTGAGCGCAAACACCACAGGACATCACAAAAGATTTAACATCTTTTCGTCAAGAGGGCCACCAAAATTGTCGTTTCACCTTTTCCTCTGTCTTGGCAATACCGGGGTGTCCCTCTATTAATGCATCATGATAACCAGAAATAACTAGTTCGTGTAATTCCTTATGTGGCAGGAATAAGCGTCCTTGGAAATAAGGTAAACCATTATCTATGGTAAAGTCTGATCCCTTTTGTATCCAATCCTGTAAGGTTGTAGGGTCCAGGAGTTGTTTCACTCTGGCTTGAATGTCTTCAAGCGTCTGTAACAAAGTCATGCCTAGAATCCTCTGTTCGGGAAATATTGGTACTGGTTCTGAGTTTGTATCAGATTCTCCCATTCCAATTCGGGATAAGGCGTCTGCTCTGCCATTCTTGCAGCCAGGTCGATAGGTAATCACGAAATCAAATTCAGTGAAAAACAAAGCCCATCGGAGCTGCCGTGATGACTGAGCCTTGGCGGTTTTCAAATACTGTAAATTCCGGTGATCAGTGATCACTGTGATGGTATGTCGAGCGCCAAGCAGATAATGCCGCCAGGCTTTAAAAGCGGACTTAATGGCTAACAGTTCTTTGTCCGTGATTGCATAATTAACCTCGGGTGCCGACAATTTTCTGGACCAAAATGCTACGGGATGCAGTTGGTTGGTTTCGGGATCTCTTTGGGACAGGACAGCTCCCATGGCTAGGCTGGATGCGTCAGTCTCTACGACATAAGGGAGATCTGGACGCGGGTGTTTCAATATAGGTGCAGAGGTAAACTTAGCTTTTAACTCCTGAAAGGCCTGCTCGGCTTCTTCAGACCATTCAAAACGTTTATTTTTCCTCAAGAGTGCAGTAATGAGTTGTACCACGCGTGAAAATTCCGGGATAAACCTGCGATAGAAATTGGCAAAGCCGAGCATGCTTTGAACCCCTTTTACAGAGCTAGGTGATGGCCATTTGAGGATGGCATCCTTTTTTCTTGAGTCCATTCGGACTCCTTTGGGTGTCAGGATGAAACCTAGAAACTCGACTTCTGTGGTATGGAAAACACATTTCTCCAATTTAGCAAATAGTTTGTGTTGGCGCAGTTTTTCAAGTACTGCCCTGACGTGTTTTCTGTGATCAGATTCCGAAGAGGAGTACACCAGAATGTCATCGATATATACGTCAACACAAACATCGATGAGTTCCCGAAGGATATCATTCATGAAGTATTGGAAGGCAGCCGGCGCGTTACACAATCCGAAAGGCATCACCTGGTACTCGAATAATCCGTATTTAATACGCAAGGCAGTTTTCCATTCGTCGCCTTCTTTAACTCGTACCAGATGATAAGCCCCCCGGAGATCTAACTTGGTGTATATGCAAGCGTCCTTCACCTGGTCAAGGAGTTCAGGGATCAGAGGCAGAGGATAACGGTTTTTAACCGTTATCTGGTTCAATGCGCGATAATCGATACAAGTTCTAAGGTCGCCTTCTTTTTTGGGCACGAAGAACAAAGCCGAGGATGCCGGGGACTTTGACGGGCGAATAAAACCATTAGCTAGGTATTGATCCAAATATTGTCTCAAATGCAGATTCTCAGGTTCGGTAAGGGCATAAATCCTGCTACAAGGGGGTTGTGCAGCGGGCACCAGATCAATTTGGCAATCGTACGATCTGTGAGGAGGTAACGTGTTGGCCTGTTCCTTTTGGAAGACGTCCTGAAAGTCTTGGTATTCCGGAGGTAGTTGCATGGAGGCAGAGGTTACAGATGCTAGATTAATCTTCAGGTTTTCTGGGTAGCAGATTTGTGTACAATCCGGGAAGGTTATTCTCTTAGCTCGCCAATCAATTTGAGGATTATGCGTCTCTAACCAAGGGATTCCAAGAATAACCTGAAACTGTGGAGCCTTGATTACATCAAACACAACACCCTCCCGATGGCCGTCGGGACCAATAAGAGTCACCTCAGTAGTGGAATGTGTTACCGGTCCAGAGGCAATTTCAGTTCCATCGACTGTGGTGATGACATCTTTGCTGGTTTTAGGACGGAGAGGGAGGTTAATCCTAGAGACCAATTCACGATCCACATAGTTTCCAATAGCCCCACTATCGATGTATGCCTTTATTGCATGCAACCGCTTAGGCTGTTCTGGATCTACGAGAACCATTGGCACAATGAAATGCGAGGTCTGAGAGTTAGTTTTCAAGCTCGGCAAGCGGACCCCTACACTTCTCGGGCGGAGTCGTTTCCCGAAACAGAGTTTTCATGGTTTTTATCAGCGGCTCCTACCGCCTTTCGGGGCGGTTTTTCCGGGCAATCTCGTAGAAAGTGTCCAGAATTCCCACAATAAAGACATAATTTTAACTGCCGCCTCCTTTCACGTTCCTTTTGAGTTAAGGGTCCTTTAACCCCTCCAATTTGCATAGGCTCAGAGACATCAACTCCCTTGGGATTAGCATGGGTCTTGACCAACACCCGGGTCTCAAACCTGGACCGATCTGCTTTTCTGTTTTGAAGTCTGTGATCCAATTGGACCACTAAGTCTTTATACTCTGTGCATTCTTTGGGCGGATTTACAACTTGGGCCAAGACATCTTTAAGTTCTCCGCGTAGGCCTTGATAAAACAACGTGACTCTTTTATCCTCTGGCCATCCCGTTTCCACAATTAGTCTATTAAAGGTTGCAATATAGGATAGGAGGTCCTGATTGCCCTGTCGCAGGGATAGAAGTTCGTCATCCAGAGCCTGCCCCTGAGAGTGTCGAGCAAATAACCTTTCCATGCTTGCTTGAAACCTTTGAAAATCACAGAGAATCGGGTCATCTTGAGTAACCAGTGGAACTGACCAATCGGCAGCCCAGCCTCTGAGATATGACAATACAAAGGCTACCTTGGTCTGATCATTAGGGAAGGCCCCAGCTCTGCATAGGAAGTGCAAACGACACTGATTCATGAATACGGCAAATCGTTTGGGGTCCCCAGCAAAGCGTTCGGGTGGGGCCAGCAGCATGTTTCCAGGTAGATTAATCTGCACAGGGTTACTGGAAACCACAGGAGCGGGGTTCCCTCCGGAACCGGGTAGAGGAGTTTACCCAGCTTGACCTTGCAAAAGCTGTCTGGCCAGGTCATCAGTTCTTTCCTTTGATATTATTAATTCCCTCCTGAGGGCATTAGTCTCTTGACGAGCGGCATGTACTTCGGCCCGTAATTCCCCCAGTAATTGGGCCAACTGATCAGTCTCAGAACTTTCCAAAGCGCCTGGGTGGGAATTTGTAGGAAGGCTTCGCGTTCTGTAACGCTCACCTGACTCCCACGGAGGCGCTGGCCTGGTTTGCGCTGCTGTGACCTCTTCTAAGGTGATGCGCAGGGTTCGGAAGACAGACTGGACCGGGCCCCCAAATCTGGCTTGTCTGGCTCGCAGAAGTATCCTTCTGTAGGCGAAAATAGGGGATTAACTGTCTGCGGGGTAATGCAATCGGCCTCCCACTTTCCCCTCTCACCCTCCTCGAAACCCTTCTGTGATTCCTCGTAGCGTCTCACCTTAGGGTCTGGAAGGATGAGCTCTCCATCCTGCTTCTGATGCAGGGGCGCGTTGGTATCCAGTTACTTCACTGGATTTTCGGATTGGTGAGAACCAAACTTGCTTGGCTTCCAGGTAAGTGTTTTGATAAGAGGTTCCCCTTGTGTTCATGCATTAATGTACTAATGCTAGTGTCTTTTTCCCCATAGGGGCCGGGGTACGGAATGCCGGGGAACAGGCACCGACCCGAGATGAGAGGTGAAATCCTTGTAGAAATCAGGTAAGTCTTTAATGAGCGTTTTTTGGTAATGTCTTTTCATTCGCTCATTAACGCTGATGTCTTTTTTTCCCCTTAGGGGCCGGGGTCCGAAAATGCCAGGATGCGGCGCGGAGTTGAAATGAAGAGGGAATGAATCAACAGGTAAGTCTTAACATGGAGATTTAGCTTTCCTTGTTCCCTTCTCTCTCTCACCTTTTGTTCTGGTCTTTTTCTCCCTAGGCGCTGGGGCGTGACTGCGAATCCGGATGATCGCTGCTGAACATGGAGGCGCCCTGTAAAGGTGAGTGGAATGCGGCGCTGCAGCGATCGACGCGATGAGCTTTTAAATAAGTCTTCCTTTTCAGGATTGTCGGCGAGATGTCTCCGGGATGCGGATTTAGCAGGTAAGGACTTTTCCTTCTTCTGTTCTCTTCTTCTCTTCCTTGGCAGGTGATCCAGGATGCTGGCAGGCGTGGCAGAAGTCAGGATGCAGGAGCAAACACGGTGAGCGTCCAGCTGCTAGATGCAGAACATCGCGAAGCACGTGTGGCTGTTCGGGTGGGGTTTAAATAGCCTTGGAAGAAGTTCCAGGTATGTATCCTTCCCTAACCACGCCCGGATGGTAAATTAGTCCCACAGGCAAAGTAGTTCCTTTCAGGCCTCAAGGAGGCCGGGATCCTGCAGCATGGTCTGCATCAGGTAAGTGCACCCAAGCACTTCCATAATGAGCCTGGCGCCATAGGCGCCAGGACACTGTCCAAAGGGCCCCTATATGGGGTTGCTGGGTCCTTCCTTGGGGACTGGATGTCCGCTTTTGGGGACGCAGGGCTTGAACCGGCTCCCCGGGAGCGGGCATCATGACAGCAGGTGCCTCTTTACCATCGGCATCTGTATCAGCCGCCCCTAAACCACTCTGAGGACTTCCCTCACAAGACACCTGTAGGAGGCAGGTTAACTCAACATCTGGCGGAATGGCAGGCTATCACGTCAGATGCTTGGGCATTGGAGACAGTTGCACAAGGTTACTGCCTGCCTCTCCTATGCATACCTCAGAGTCATCCACCGGGGATCAGCTCTCAAAAAGCTCCAGATCCGCTCCTCTTGCAGGAAATTTTAGACCTGCTAGAGAAAGGTGCCATAGAACCGGTACCTGTAGCGGAGAGGAACAAGGGCTGGTACTCCCCTTACTTTCTCATACCAAAGAAAGACGGAGGACTGAGACCCATCTTGGACTTGCGGGAATTGAACAAATTCCTCAGGAAAGACAAATTCAAGATGGTAACTCTCTCTCAGATCCTTCAGTTCCAGGACTGGTTGGTATCTCTGGACCTTCAGGATGCTTATTTCCATGTGCCAATCCATCTCAAACACAGGAAATACCTGAGGTTCGCAATTGGCAACTCTCATTATCAATTTCAAGTTCTGCCATTTGGGCTGACCTCCGACCCGAGGGTCTTCACCAAGTTAATGTTGGTAGTGGCTGCAAATCTAAGGAGGGAAAGGATTCATGTCTACCCCTACCTGGACGATTGGTTGATCAGAGCTGTATCTTCGGAACAAGCTCAGATCCAGCTAGATTATGTTTGCCACTCCCTTCACAGACTGGGCTTCTCCCTCAATTTAAAGAAGTCGCAAATGATACCATCGCAGAGACTCCAGTTCATCGGAGCGATCCTGGACACTTCCCTGGGAAAAGCCTCGCCACCAGAGGTGAGGGCTCAAGATATTCTACAGATGGTCACCAAGTTTCAAAATGCCCAACGTCTCCTAGCCTTCGACTATTTGAGGTTGCTAGGCCTCATGGCATCCTGCATTTTCCTAGTGCCAGAGGCTCGCCTGAGAATGAGATCTCTCCAGTGGGAACTGAGAACTCAGTGGTCACAATTCTCAGGGAGAATGACAGATCTTCAGGTTCCTGACAGGGTGGCCCGAGACCTTCAGTGGTGGGCCTGTCAGGAGAACATCTTGAAAGGAGAACTGTTTTGGCAACCATGGCCGGAGATAACACTAGTCACAGACGCCTCACTCACGGGGTGGGGAGCCCATGCCAACGACTTGACCATCAGCGGTCGTTGGTCTCCATCGGAGTCCAGACTACACATCAACCTGTTAGAGCTGAGGGCCATCAGACTTGCGCTGAAGGCTTTTCTGCCATCTGTACAAGGAAAGAATGTCCTGATAATGACGGACAACACAGTGGCCATGCATTACCTCAACAAAAGAGGAGGCGTAGGATCACTACCACTGTGCAGAGAGGCGATGGATGCAGCTCTGGTTTTGGGCAATCCAAGAAGGAATCTCTCTATCGGCAGTTCACCTAGCCGGAGAGAAGAACTTGACAGCGGACGCTCTGAGCAGGCAGAGCACAGTCTCCCACGAGTGGGAACTAGCTCAGGAAGTCCTTCAAGAGATCTTCGCCCTTTGGGGAACCCCTCAGGTGGATCTGTTTGCCACCATTGTCAACAAGAAGTGCGATCTGTTCTGCTGAAGGGAATTTCCCCCGAGAGGAGCTCTGGGAGACGCGTTCATAGTGGACTGGGAGTTTCCACTCCTGTACGCGTTTCCACCAGGCCCTGTCATTCCTCAAATGATCAGGAGGTTGAGAAGATTCCGGAAAACCATGATCCTAATTGCCCCGGATTGGGCCAGGAGAACGTGGTACCCGGACCTTCTAGACTTGTCCATCTGCCCTCCAATTCGACTTCCACTCAGAGAGAATCTGCTCTCACAGAAGGGAGGTCAGGTTCTCCATCCAGACTTCAAAACCCTCAACCTTCACGCTTGGCTTCTGAAAGGCTGAGGTACAAGGATTGGGACCTCCCTGATGACGTTATGGAGGTGTTGCTTTCGGCAAGAAGGCCAGCAACAAAATCTTTATACCGCTGCCGTTGGAACAGATTTTGCAGCTGGTGTAGGGAAAAGAATATCGATCCCTTTTCATGTGGTACACCAGTGGTTTTGTCCTTCCTACTTTATTTAGCTAATTCAAGCCTTCAAGTTGGCACCATCAAGGGCTATCTCGCAGCGCTATCCATCTTTAAGCGCACTGCGGAAGAACCATCCTATTTCAAGTTACCCTTGGTAATACAGTTTCTAAAGGGGTTAACTAACGTTTATCCCCCAAGACCATTCCAGATTCCCCTATGGGATTTAAATTTAGTACTAACTTTCCTGATGGGCACACCTTTCGAACCACTCCACTCTTGTTCGTTAAGGTTTCTTACCCTTAAGACTGTTTTATTAGTAGCACTTACATCTGCTAGAAGGGTGAGCGAGTTACAAGCTCTTTCTTGTAAACCCCCTCATACAATCTTTCACAAAGACAAAGTTGTTCTGCAAGTGAAGCCTAATTTCCTCCCAAAGGTGGTTTCTGAATTTCATATCACACAGAAAATTACCCTTCCATCTTTCTATCCTCCTCCCCATCCGGGGAAAGAGGAAGAGAGGTTACACAGGCTGGACCCAAGAAGGGCTTTAAGTTTTTACATTAGTAGAAACCATTCCACCATTTTGGAATGTTATAAACTGGCAGGAAAAGAGCCCCCTCAAAATCTTAGGGCTCATTCGACCAGAGGTATCGCAGCTTCATCGGCCCTCAAAAGAGGTGTGCCGGTTCGAGACATATGTGCGGCTGCCACATGGTCGTCCGTCCATACCTTTTCACGGTTTTACAACTTGGATTCCTCCTCCAGTCAGGAAACTAGGTTTGGAAGGGCAGTATTGCAATCTATTCATCAATAAGAGGAAGCATGAAGTCAGTACTCCCACCTCCAATAACAGAATACTGCTAAGGGAGCCTATCTAAGATAAGGAATACGTCGGAGGACACAATCCCTTCGAAGAACAAGTTACTTCTTACCTTGTAACGTTCTTTCAATGGGATGTTCCTCCGACGTATTCCTTATCGACCCTCCCATCCATCCCCGCATTACTACTTCCCTTGTTGTTGCAGCTTACGCTCCTTCAGGGTGATTAGTCTAGTCCAGAAAGAATTATTGTGGGCTACAAAACGGAACTGAGCAACGGACGCTGCGTGTGGCCTTTATAGGCAGGATGACGTCGACATCGACTCGGCGGACGTCGACGCGCAGCGCCCTCTAGAGAGAAAACATTTCCGAGGCCAGCAAAGCTGGAAAGAGATATCTAAGATAAGGAATACGTCGGAGGAACATCCCATCGAAAGAACGTTACAAGGTAAGAAGTAACTTGTTCTTCCCACACTATTTGTATTTAGTGGTAAGGATTGGCAATAGGCTATTTGGTATAGGCCCTTTTATTTTGACAAGACACCACTAGGACTGGGTTATTATTTGATGGTCGTAGCTTGCTCCCATCTGTAGATTTAGGTTTAGATAGGCGCTTATCCAGTGGTTGAAGTGGGCGAGAGCGGTGCTACTCTACTATTTTTAATTAAGTTCTACTGTTCTTACAAAAAGAAAAACTGTTCCAAATGGATTAGCTTAAAAATAAAAGTGTAGGAAGAAGTTGATATGTACACTTCAGTGCACTGCACTGATCGTTCCCTTAATCAGCAGGCGCGTCTGTTTGGGGGTTTGGATTGCAAGTGGGAGGGGGCGCAGCGATGGGGTTTGTGGGTTGCTGGGGCAGGCCAGCTGGGACACTTCGACCACTGCTTTTATCATACCCTTTCTGAAGTTCAATAAACACCCTTGAACTGTGGTCACTTGTGCCTGTCTAACTGTTGATGCCATGCCTGCGTTACGGCTGTGACTCAATTAAGACAAATTGGGGGACCCTAAAATTCCAGAAACTTAGTCACAGAGCCTCAAATCTCTCCCCGCCACGAAAGAATAGGCTTTGACATTTGTAGCAGTAGAGACACTTCTATCCCTCCAGGGAAGAGAGGGATGGTTCCCATGGGCTTAGTACTAATATCCCCCGAAGGGTTGTTATATAAGATTGGTTCCAAAATCTGGTCTAGCCTGGAAGTTTGGTCTGGATGTCCTAGCAGGTGTCATATAGATCCCGACTTCCGGGGAGACATAAAGGTTCTTCTATAGAATCATGGCAAAACTCAATTTGAAATACGTGGTTGGGACAAAATTGCACAGGGAATTCTTGAGAAGGCTCTATTTCCTCGTTTTAAGGAGGAGCGTGAACCAGAAGAAACAGAGTTGTAGGTTAGGCTATGAAGAGGCTGACGAACCACCCATTATGGAGACAAAGAGGTAAGAAGAACTTAACATCCTTTCTGATTTAGCCTTTGCCCAGCGAAATGATCCAGCACTCGCAGAGGCTTTCGTACAATTGATTCCTGAGGGAGAAGGGTGAGAAAAGGGAAGCCCTTTTTTCTTCCTGAAACAGGGATTACTGTATAGAAAGGAAACCTCCAGAGAAGGCCTGAGTTAAGTTCAATTAGAAATCCCCAAAACCCATCGTAAGATCGTATTAGAGATTGCACATTCTCATTTGACAGGGGGACATTTAGGACAATCTAAAACCGAAGCTCATATCAGTGGGAAATTTTACTGGCCTGGTATCCATGCGGACATAAAGAACTTCATACAGACATGTGAAATATGTCAGAAAACAAGTGCACACATTCCCTTACCTGCCCCTCTAAACCCTTTACCAATCATAGAAATCCCTTTCTGCCGAATTGGGATGGATATCATTGGGCAGTTGGAAACCTCTAGACTGGGTAATAAATATGTCCTTGTAATCGTTGATTACACTACCTGGTAACCGGAGGCATTCCCCATGCGGAACAATACAAACCAACAGATCTTAAAACATCTTCTACCATTCTTTCTAGGGTTGGTTTCCCCAAGGAAATTCTAACGGTTCAGGGATCCAATTTTATGAGCAAGTTAATGGGTGAAGTCAAGGAATTACTACATATGTCCACCTTAAGAACCTCAGTTTACCACATCCAAATGGACGGATTGGTCGAGAGATTTAATAAAACCCTTCAGATGATTTTGAGATAATTTGGTAGATCAGGATGGAAAGGACTGGGATAACATCATCGCCTGGGCCCTATTTGCAGTAAGAACAACCACTCAGGCATCCATCAGTTTTTCTCCTTTTGAACTACTTTACGGTATAGAACCAAGAGATGTCTTCAACATGCTCCCGGAGACCTGGGAAGAAATAGAAGAGGCACCTTTTCTCCTTTCACGAACAGCCACCCGATTACGAGAGCATATGAACCTTGTTCGAAATCAAGTCTACACTCTCATGGAAAAAGCCCAAGCCAAACAAAAGTGCACCTATGACAAGAAAGTAAATTTAAGATCCTTTTCAGTAGGACAAAAGGTATTGGTCCTCTAACCTACCTCTGAAAATCAACTCGTCTCAAAGAGACATGGGCCATATTTTATTTTTTAATTAATACCGCGCCGGGAACCCATAGGCGCAAACCCAAGGGACCTACAAGAGAAAATAAAACATACATGAATCATACTCCAAAAGGAAAAAAGTATTTTTACTGAATGAGCAAAGTTTTCAGAGAGGCACGGAAAGTATTCCGATTTTTGTCCAGCCGAAGGGAGATCAAGGAGGGAGTTCCATACCTGGGTTGCCTGTATGGGAAATGCCCTCCCGATAACACCCGCCCTGTTAAACCTTGGGACACTAATAGTTCCCTGATCAGCAGAACGGAGAGCTTGCCTGGGAGTGTACAAAGTTATACAGGTCTGCCGGAATTCTGGGGCCTTTAAATAAAGACATTTGTGCACTGGAGTGGTTGTTTTAAAATGAATACAGGCCTGATTAGGGAATGAGTGAAGCGAGACCCTCCCACCATTATGTGATCTTGCCTTGGAATGGCCTTGATGATACAAACAGCGTAATTTTGGAGCACCTGCAACTGGTGCAGGCATTTTATTGTGGTCCCAGAGAACAGTGAGTTAAAATTATCTAGTCGAGAGATTATGATTGCTCGGCCAATAGTGGCACAATTTGTCTCTGAGATGAAGGGCCTAATATTTTTAAGGAGTATCAGGTAGTAACCGTTTTTGGCCAAGGAACTAACTTGTGCCGCAGCCCCGAGAGAGGCATTAAGACCCCAACGTTTTGAGTTTTTCCAAAACCACAATTGGGCAGTCCTTGATGTAAAAGTTCCGATATTCGTTTCCCAGTTTAGCTCTAGCCCCCGGGCTGCTGAATAATAATAATTCGGGTTTAGCTCTGTTGAGGCAGAGCCAGTTCTCGGTCATAACCCTATAGTTTGCATTCAAGTTCCTAGTGTTGCGCTCATAACAAATTGAGGAAGCACCGTCCCATGTTACTGAGGATTGTCTACTTGAGAAAAAGGATTTAATCCAGCTCATTGCTTGTTGAGCACAATATCCTATATTAGCCAGAGCAGTGACTATGCGCTCATAGTCAAACAAGTCGAAAGCTGAGGATAAGTCCAGGAGGACCAGGAGACAATTCTTTCCACCAGAATGTTTGTCTGCAGATCGAAGAGGGCTGGCTTCGTGCTGTGGTCAGCTCTATACCCAGATTGTTTAAGTTGAAATAACTCTGCAG
Source organism: Ambystoma mexicanum (assembly GCF_040938575.1). Classification (NCBI taxonomy): domain Eukaryota; kingdom Metazoa; phylum Chordata; class Amphibia; order Caudata; family Ambystomatidae; genus Ambystoma; species Ambystoma mexicanum. Next base: position 1,472,134,888 of record NC_090932.1, on the reverse strand, counting down.
ATTTAAAATGGGCCTGTAATTGCTTAGTCACCACTTTTGGTGACAACTTTGATCATTTCCGGGACTGAGGTGTGATCAAACGGAAAGTTAACAAGTCTGGCAAGGAACGGGGCAAACTCGATTATGTTTTTTAAATTTAAAATGAAAAGTTTTTAAAATTAGTTTCACAGGGACAATATTCTCTCGACCGGTGGTGGGATGCAGTGACAACATCATGGGCTCAGTCTCAGAAATGGTCACATGTTTGAAGGCAAAGTTTGGTGGATCAACCTGTTGTCTACAGGTTGTGTTCGATTGGGCTGTTTGTCCTAGGCCGCTGCCGAGATCACTCTCAATTTTGTCTCGAGCAGTTCTCATTTTATTTGCAAAAGCTTGTTGGACGTTATCGCAATCTTGATTTGGGATGTAATGGTTGCACTAAGGCTTTGGACTTTGTTTGGGAGAATTCTCTCTTTAGGCTGAATTTCCTAACTTAGTGAGTCCCCCAGCAGCTTTGCTGGATTTCTGGAGTTTGTTTTTTTCTCCTGCCAAGAGTGAGACTCTTTTTCTCACACTCTTGGACATGATTTATGGTGTTCCTTTGACTGTTAATGTGTTTTATGGGCTATGGGGTCCTTTACTCCATAGGGTATCATGTGTTTTTACTATGTGTGTTACACAGCACCCTCCATGCAGTAACACAGGGATGGCATAGTGACACCCCACCATAGACTCCATACCCTGTGACTGACTACTGTCTCCCAGGGCATGTAAAGTCACCATTGGCTTTACTAGTCCCAAATTATTAACAGAAACCAGTACAAACCATCATATTGTGGACGTACTGGGTCGGGGCAATTTGATTGCCCCGGGGTCTGTTAGTCGAGGGGGCACGTCTCCGTCCCCCCTGATCGAGTTTTGGCTGGTGGCAGTGGAAACTACTTTTTATATTCGACCACGAATATTTCCCTATGGGATTTTCCCATTGTTCGAGGCTACCAACTTTAATTATTTAATTCTCATAGCCTCGAACATACCGCCAGTTTATTTAATTAATATTAATTCACCGGTTGGTATTTTTTGCCAGGACTCGATTCTAAAATGGCGTTTGTGTTCTCTTCTGTGACTCCAACCCAAGTCGAGCCCTTTGTTCCACTTTTTGGCGGGCTTCTCCACAGAAGCCTCCAAAAGTGGTGCCACTCTGTCTGGGTACCACAGGGGGTGTGGGAGGGGGTTTAGGCACCCTGGACTGAGTTACCTTCGTAACTCAAGTCGCACTCTTGTGTGATTGGCCCAAGTGGTGAGCTGGCCGGCTCACCACTTAGCATGTTTGATTGACAGCTAGGCTGAGTGAATGGGGGTATGCTGCATAAAAGCAGGGCTTTGGGGACTGGAACTTCAGAAGTCGCCACAGGACCTTAGAATCAGATGAGGGAGAAGCTGAGCCGACCTGCCACGACGACACCACCGGCGGAGCCCTGCGGAACCGACTCACCACTTCCCTACGACAGAGAAGATCTACCGGCTGGAGAGGCTTCTTCCCCTGACTGGTGGGCACAACCAGTTTACCTTCTTTCTTCGCACCCCAGATCGGTTTGTGGTCGAACTGCCCGTGCCAAGCGCCCCGGCGGCCGGATAGCCACTTACCACTGAACGGCGAATCAACGGACCGCTCCTTGTACCTGAGAAACTCCGCGGCTGGTTTCTTCCCTAGCAGTGCAACGGACTCCTGTCTTCCTCCCCGACGAGATCCTCTCTTCCCCCGGACGAAGCACTGACTTGCATCCGCTGCCAGGAACAACTGCCCCCGCTGAAGTATTCTCACCACTTTAAGGTACCGTGTCCGCTAGGCCTCCCTTTCTAAAGATTGCTACAAGGTAATAATAACCCCTTAACCTTCTGGACTGGGCTGGCCGCCTTGACCCTCTAACTGGTCCCTTTCTTTGGTCCAACTCCTTTTTGAACCGTTACAAGACTTTTGTGCACTGCAACCGTGTGACCTTGGACACATTTCGTTTTGATCCTCTTAAAGCGGATCCGGCCTACTGACTCTGAATTCACGGTGTTAATTTGCCTTCCTCTCTTGTTGTGTTCGTGAAAAAGTGTTGGGATCTGTTTCAATTTATTCTCTGATTTTCTCTCCCTTTTTAAAACGAATTATTAGAGTGCCATCTATGTTAAGCGCTCACCGCTGTCTGAAAATAAGTGTGGCTTTACTTAAGACTTGTCTAATATTCTTTTAAGGGAGTGTATATCTTTTAGTGACCGTGTTTTTGAATTGCTTACTATTAGTGCCTGTGTGTTTTTCTAGATGTGGTTTTAAATAAATAATTATATCTCTTTTACACCAAGCCCTGGTCAGTGTTTACTTGTTCTACTGTGTTCTCTTGACCTATTGTGAATACTCTGTATGCTGCCTAACTCTTCTTGAGGGAAGTCTGACTGCTCAGCCACAGCTACCAAGTGAATCTGTGTGGTACAGACTGCTACCAAGTGGGTTTACTGCCAAACACCTGTAGTCCTAAATCTTTTGCAGTGGTGCCAGAGGGAACTGCACAGGTTTCTCCCTAACAGACTTCTCCAACAATATGAGGTACTAGAGCAAACCGGGAAATGTACCTATAAAATAGCCAACCTGATAAGAAGCAAAAAACCCACCTTTACCACGTAAATCTCTTAAAGGAGTGGAAAGAAAATGCTTCCGCTGCCTCAACCTCGATATTGTCTTATTTAATACCAGAGGAGATGGACAATTTAGAGCCTATTCCTCAAGAACTATCTAGACAGAAGCAAGAAGATTTAAACGACCTGGTCATGGCATTCCCTGATGTATTCTGCAAAAAGGGAGATTATATGGTACTTGTCATTATATCAGAACTCTAACACAAAAAGTGGTCCATTTAAAACCATATAAACTCCCAGAAGCCCGAAAACAAATCGTGGTAGAGGAGGTGAAGAAGATGCTGAAGGCAAACCTTATCAAGCCTTCTTCCAGCACATGGTCCTCTCCCATTGTATTGGTAACAACACCTGACCATTCCTGGAGGTTTTGCATAGACTTCAGACAGGTTAACGGCATCTCAGCCTTTGATGCCTATACTTTGCCTCGCATAGATAAACTCAGACGTGCCGTCTTTCTATCGACCCTAGACTTAACCAAGGGATATTGGCAGGTCTCCAGACATGGACCTGATAAGGAAAAGACAGCTTTCTCAACACCCCTGGGACTATTCCAGTTCAAAGTCCTCCCTTTTGTACTGCATGGGGCCCAAGCCACTTTCTAACAGTTTATGAACAGAATTTCGAAGGGATTATGTCCTCCGACGTATTCCTTATCTTTGATAGATCATCTCCCAGCTCGCTGGCCTCAGAAAAAATATTTCAGTAGAGGGTGCTGCGCGTCGACATCCCTCGAGCCGATGTCCCTCAACGGCCTCTGTATCGGCGCCGACGTCACCACGCGTATAAATAGACTCGTGCAGCGTCCGTTGCTCAGTTCCGTTTTTCCGCTTCGTGGTGCCTCGAAATATCGTTGCTCAGTTCTTCAGTCAAATATATCGATATATGCCTTGTGAATACCGACTCGTACTTGATGGCTTCCTCACCCGGAGCGACGACTCCACGGTCCGGCTTCAAAAAATGTCGAGACTGTGGAAAGAAAATGTCGTTGACGGATCCTCACAGGATCTGTTTGTGGTGCCTGGGAATCGAGCACCATTGTTCGGAGTCGAGGACTGCATGTCCATGACGGCGAAAGCCTTGAAGGAGCGTAAGGGGAAGCTCGAGAGAGGTAAGGCAGTTAAAACTTCTTCGAAAGTTTCCTCGGCGGAGTCCAGACATTCGTCTCCTCGCCATCATAAAAGACATTCTCGGTCTAGATCTCGAAGCAGTTCCTATCACTCTTCGAGATCTAAGCATTCAAAAAAGAGACGTCGAGGATCCCCTTCCTCGTCTTCGTCTTCCGTTTCCCCAAAAAGGGTCTCCTGTCCCACAAAACATAGCTCTCAGGGTGAGTGGGAGGAATTCAGGAAAAAGATGCTAAGCGTCTTCGAGAAAGCGGCCTCGACCCCCTCGAAGACTGCTGAGGGTGATACCCTGGGTGAAAGACCCGAAAAATCAAAAAGCCGTGAGTCGCAGTACCCGGCGAAAGAAGCCACTCGAGAGCGTCACAAACCTTTGAGTAAAGGCAAAGTTGCATCTTCGACACTGTCGTCGAGGATCCCTTCGACACATAGATTGGTTCTTCGACGCACAGGTCAGTCAAGTCGACGCCGTCTTCGACACCGGGGTCGACGCCGAGAAAGGACAAACCCACGGCCACCTCACAGCCAGTGGCCATACCCAGAGCCTCGAGCACAAGAATGTCGTCGACAACCTAGAGTAGAATCCCGATACTCTAGAGTTCGAGGCCTCTACCACCTTTCTCAACGCCTTTTTCGATGGCTTCGAAGCCTTTAACGTCTGCGTCGATGATGTCGATGTTTTCTCAGCCAATCATGACAAATCTGGCTCCTTCTGCTCTGGAAATGGGATTTATAATATTTTCAAGACCTGACCACTCCAGGGTCTTATCTTCTATTTATGAAGAAGGGGAGGATTCAGATCAGGAAAGGCCTTTTGAGTTGCAGGGATCTGCAACTCCTGCACTAGAGAAATTTACCTCTGAGGAAGGTAGGTTGAAAGACCTCCATGAAACCCTACAGGAAGCAAGTGGGTTGGACACTTCCCCAGAAGTGGAATTTGCCACACCAGACCCAGGGGAACATGCTGAAACCCCTTATAGAACCTTGATGGCAAGGATAATAGAGTTTATGGGATGGTCCACACCCTCACCTGCTTTTCAGCAAGACGACCTCACAGACATCTTGGTCAAAGGTCCACAGGAGGACCCTGTAGTGCCATTTCATGCAGCATTACAAAGGAGAATATTGGCAAACTGGGAAACACCTGAGGTTATCCCAGCAGTTAACAAGAAACTATCAGCTAAATATAGGGTGTCTTCTGCTGACCCTGAATATTTATCCAAACACCCAACTCCGGAGAGTCTGGTTGTTCAGGCAGCTACTTCAGCAGGTAGTAAATCGGCTTACCCTACTGTTCCACAGGACAGGGATGATAAGAGATATGACTCTATGGCCAAATAAGTCTTTTCCACATGTAGCATGGCGTTGAAATCCATCAATGCTACTTGTTCGCTCGCAAGGTTCAGCCACACACTTTGGGAGTGTGCTTCATCAGCGGCTGACTGCCTCCCGGAGGGAGAAGAAAGGGAAGCGTTTCTCAACATCATTAAGGATGGTAAGGACGCAATGTGCGAATCCCTTCAGACTGGCATCGATTCTGCTGACAGTATCAGCAGGGCCATGGCGGCAAGTACAACAACCATGAGATTTGTTTGGTTGCGAAAGTCTGGTTTTGCTCCAGATGTGCAAAGCAGACTCTTGGATATGCCCTTTGACGGCTCTTCTTTGTTTGGTAAGAAGGCGGACGACAGTTTAGAAAAACTACAAACATCTAAGGCAGCAACAAAATCCTTAGGAGCTGCAATCCATCAGACAACATATCGCCCCTCAGGAACCTCTTGGAGAGGTAAGTCCTTTCACTTCTATTCCGCATTCGGAAAGGGCAGAGGACAGCCGGTTCAAAGGGGTCAGAGGAAATTCACCCGAGGTGGACGGGGTAAAAACACAAAAGCTGCAGCAGCAGCAGGTGCCTCTTTACCCTCGGCATCTGCATCAGCCGCCTCCAAACCGCTCTGATGACTCTCTTCACAAAACACCAGTAGAGGGCAGGTTAACTCAACATCTGACGGAATGGCAGGCTATTACGTCAGATGCTTGGGCATTGGAGACAGTTGCCCAAGGTTACTGCCTGCCTTTTCTACGCATCCCTCAGAGTCAGCCCCCGGGGAACAGCTCTCTGAGAGTTCCAGATCCGCTCCTCTTGCAGGAAATTGTAGACCTGCTAGAGAAAGGTGCCATAGAACCGGTACCTGTAGCGAGAGGAACAAGGGCTGGTACTCCCCCTACTTTCTCATACCGAAGAAAGACGGAGGACTGAGACCTATCTTGGACTTACGAGAATTGAACAAGTTCCTCAGGAAGGACAAGTTCAAGATGGTAAAACTCTCTCAGGTCCTTCAGGCCATCCAGCTCCAGGACTGGCTGGTATCTCTGGACCTCCAGGATGCTTATTTCCATGTGCCAATCCATCTCAAACACAGGAAATACCTGAGGTTTCCAATTGGCGGCTCTCATTATCCATTTCAAGTTCTGCCATTTGGGCTGACCTCCGCCCCGAGGGTCTTCACCAAGCTAATGTCAGTAGTGACGGCAAGTCTAAGGAGGGAAGGGATCCATGTCTACCCCTACCTAGACGATTGGCTGATCAGAGCTGTATCTTCAGAACAAGCTCAGATCCAGCTAGATTATGTCTGCCACTTCTTTCACAAACTGGGCTTCTCCCTCAATTTAAAGAAGTCACAGATGATACCATCACAGAGACTCCAGTTCATTGGAGCGATCCTGGACACGTCCCTGGGAAAAGCCTCGCCACCAGAGGTGAGGGCTCAAGATATTCTGCAGATGGTCACCAAGTTTCAAAATGCCCAACGTCTCCCAGTGGTTCGACTTTTTGAGGTTGCTAGGCCTCATGGCATCCTGCATCTTCCTTGTGTCAGAGGCTCACCTGAGAATGAGATCTCTTCAGTGGGCACTGAGGACTCAGTGGTCGCAATTCTCAGGGAGAATGACAGACCTCCTTCAGTTTCTGGACAAGGTGGCTCGAGACCTTCAGTGGCGGGCCTGCCAGAAAAACATCTTGAAGGGGGAACTGTTTTGGCAACCATGGCCGGAGATGACAGTAGTCACAGATGCCTCACTCACTGGGTGGGGAGCCCATACCAACGTCTTGACCATCAGCGGTCGTTGGTCTCCATCGGAGTCCAGACTACATATCAACCTGTTAGAGCTAAGAGCAATCAGACTAGCGCTGAAAGCTTTTCTGCCATCTGTACAGGGGGAAAATGTCCTGATAATGACGGACAACACAGTGGCCATGCACTACCTCAACAAAAGAGGAGGCGTAGGATCACTACCACTGTGCAGGGAGGCAATGCAGCTCTGGTTTTGGGCAATCCAGGAAGGAATCTCTCTATCGGCAGTCCACCTAGCCGGAGAGAAGAACTTGACGGCGGACGCTCTGAGCAGGCGGGCACAGTCTCCCACGAGTTGGAACTAGCTCAGGAAGTCCTTCAGGAGATCGTCGCTCTTTGGGGAACCCCTCAAGTGGATCTGTTTGCCACCAGTACCAACAGAATGTGCGATCTGTTTTTTTCAAGGGAATTTCCCCCGAGAGGAGCTCTAGGGGACGCGTTCGTAGTGGACTGGGGGTTTCCACTCCTGTACGCGTTTCCACCAGTCCCTGTCATTCCTCAAATGATCAGGAGGTTGAGAAGATTCCAGAGAACCATGATCCTAATTGCCCCAGACTGGGCCAGGAGAACGTGGTACCCGGACCTTCTGGACATGTCCATCTGCCCTCCAATTCGTCTTCCACTCAAGGAGAATCTTCTCTCACAGAAGGGAGGTCAGGTTCTCCATCCAGACATCAGAACCCTCAACCTTCACGCCTGGCTTCTGAAAGGTTGAGATACAAGGATTGGGACCTCCCTGATGACGTCATGGAAGTGTTGCTTTCGGCCAGAAGGCCAGCAACAAAGTCTTTATACCGCTGCCGTTGGAACAAGTTTTGCAGCTGGTGTAGAGAAGAGAATATCAACCCCTTTTCATGTGGTACACCAACGGTGCTATCCTTTCTACTCTACTTGGCAAATTCAGGCCTTCAAGTTGGCACTATCAAGGGCTATCTCGCAGCGCTATCGATCTTCAAGCGCACTACGGAGGAACGTTCGTATTTCAAATTACCCTTAGTAATACAATTTCTAAAGGGATTAACTAATGTCTACCCTCCAAAACCTTTCCAGGTTCCTTTATGGGACTTAAATTTAGTCTCAAATTTCCTGATGGGTACTCCTTTCGAACCACTCCTCTTGTTCGCTAAGATTTCTCACCCTTAAAACTGTCTTATTAGTGGCTTTAACATCTGCTAGAAGGGTGAGCGATTTACAAGCTCTATCTTGTAAACCCCCTCATACAATTTTTCATAAAGACAAGGTTGTCCTACAGGTGAAGCCTAATTTCCTCCCAAAGGTGGTTTCTGAATTCCACATCACTCAGAAAATTACTTTACCTTCATTCTATCCACCTCCCCATCCGAGGAAAGAGGAAGAGAGGCTACATAGGCTGGACCCAAGGCGGGCTTTAAGCTTTTACATCGGCAGACTTGCTAGGATTAGGCAAGCAGACCAAATGTTCGTGGGTTACTCAGGGCACAAGTTGGGACTACCGATAACAAAACAAACCATTTCCAGATGGATAATTTTGGCCATCCTGGAATGTTACAAACTGGCAGGGAAAGAGCCTCCTCAAAATCTTAGGGCTCATTCAACCAGGGGTATCGCAGCCTCCTCGGCCCTCCAAAGAGGGGTACCTGTTTGAGACATATGTGCGGCTGCCACATGGTCGTCCGCACATACCATCACAAGATTTTACAACCTGGATTCCTTCTCCAGTCAAGAGACTAGGTTTGGCAAAGCCGTATTACATTCGGTTCATTCCTAAAAGGAAACATGGCGTTTTTCTCCCACCTCCAATTGCACACCGCTGCTCTGGGAGTCTATCAAAGATAAGGAATATGTCGGAGGACACAATCCCTTCGAAGAACAAGTTACTTCTTAACTTGTAACGTTCTTTCGATGGAATGTTCCTCTGACGTATTCCTTATCGCCCCTCCCATCCATCCCCGCAGTAATACTTCTCTTGTGGTTGCAGTTTACGCTCCTTCAAGGTCAATAACCAATTCATGTAAAACAACTGTTAACGTCAAAACGGAATTGAGCAACGGACGCTGCGCGAGTCTATTTATACGTGTGGTGACGTCGGCGCCGATACGGAGGCCGTCGAGGGACATCGGCTCGAGGGACGTCGACGCGCAGCGCCCTCTACTGAAAAAGAAATTCCGAGTCCAGCAAGCTGGGAGATGATCTATCAAAGATAAGGAATACGTCGGAGGAACATCCCATCGAAAGAACGTTACAAGGTAAGAAGTAACTTGTTCATTGCAACCCTACTCTGACTTCTGTGGGGCTTATATTGACAACATAGTCATTTATAGTAAGACTTGGGAAGACCATCTTTTCCATCTCTTTACTATTATGAGAACCCTCATAGAAGCTGGCTCAACTGCTAATCCATCCATGTAAAATGGCCCAATCAAGCGTGAAATACCTCTGCTTCTTTGTTGGGAATGGCAGTGTCCAGGCCGAACAAGAAAAAGTGAAAGCCGTCCTGGATAGCCCCATGCTTAAGACCAAGAGAGACCTCAGGGTGTTCATAGGATTTATAGGTTATTACCGTAGGTTTATCCCTAATTTCCCGGCTAAAACAGCTAGGTTAACTGACAAATTACAGAACGCTGAACCCCAGAAAATTCATTGGACTGATGAGGACGGTATCTGTTAAAACTTAAAACAAACCTTGTGCCAGAAACCAATCCTAAAGCTGGTAGGAATTTGTGTTACAAACTGATGGCTCTCTCACAGGATTACGAGTTAGTCGTATTCCGAATATGCGATGGATTAGAACACCCTGACCTATTCACTGGTCAAAAACTGGTCAAAAACTCTTTGCACGTGAAAAGAACTACTCTGTGTTGTAGTTAGAGGCCATTGCCATCAAATAGGCAATCACCCATCTAAGATACTATCTTTTAGGAAGGAAGTTCGCCCTTGTAACATTTAGTATGCATAATCCAACAAAAGGATTCTAACCCTTGAGTCATGCAATGTTTCTTAGACCTGCAACCCTACTGTTTCACTGTGCAACACCGAAAAGGCAAATACCAGGGGAATGTTTCCTGGTTTCCCTGTGAAACAGATGCGGCTAAATCGCATAGGGGAAGGGTATGTGAGAAACCAGAAGGTGTCTCACCCGCTAGTCCTTGGGAATCTTTCTCTCGGGTGGCCAGGGCACGGCCATCACCTTTTGGATTCTCACCCTAGGGGTTGACCAGTGCGGGAGGATCACCTGGTTGAGGGGTCTTGTGGGAGTGGGGCGCCGGATGGCAAGACACAGTATCCGTTCCACTGTAACACCTTTTCCCCAACCTAACAGGTAGGATATGTAGGAACTTTACCCCCCCCCTTTCCCTTCACAAATGTTTCCACATGGACCGGACACTCTGGGAGAAAACAGACTCACACCCGAGCAGTGTACCGGACATGTCCCGCTACTATGGTCACGTGAAGTTATGCAATTACTGACAATCACTCACACCTGACTTCCATTAAACTTCCCCACACAGATAAAAGGCGGAGCACGAGAGCACACTCTGAGCAAGGGAAAGCACACAAAGGAGCAGCAGTTTTGAGAAGGCAGCTGAATGAGGGGTGGAAGACGGCAAACCAAGAAGGGTTTGCAAGGAGGCAAATAACCTTCACCTTTCTGACAGGATACCATTACTTTCAAAACCCTTGTAGATCAGAAAATGTAAGGCCAGGAAATCAGGCTAAACAATCCTGCATTGTGTGTCGGCGATACAAGAGGCCATCCTGCGCAGCTGACCAAGTCGGGGAGGAGCAGCAACCACTGTGGTACTGTCCTTGGCTCCAAGAAGAAAATAGCATCAGAGAAAGCAACATATCCAGTGAGGTGGGGAAGCAAATGCACGACCGATCTGTGTGGAAATAAAGGTGGTAAGCGGCAACATTGTATGAGCCCAGGAACGAACATTGTTAAACGCGGGTGTGAAAGACGCTAGTAAAGCTAACTTGCTGATGAATGTTTGAACTCTGAGAAGGAAAGATAAGATACCAGTGACAGAGTGGTCCGGCGCCGTTTGGGTGCTCAGTCGAAGGTCTCTGTAAAGGTATCCAACCAAGAGGTAGCAGAAATGAAAGTAAGAACATTGTCTGAACTAAATCAAAGTGTCCTGCGACGGTTAAGCAAAACCCATCGCATATTCTAAAGTCTTCTATTTATGATATCCAGAGGATAATGTAGAAGGTGAGAGTGCATGGTCTGTGCCCGAACGAGGGAGACCAAATGTGAATAGTGTGGTAAAAAGGGGTCCAAGCCTGAAGGAGAGGGAGAGAACCATGAATCGTGAAAAGAAGAACTTGTACATATGAAAGCCATAAATAGAAAGGAACTTTGGTGCTTATTTGTTGCGACAGGTCCACTGCAGTAAAAGACTGTTATTGGAAAAGAAGCTTTTTGCAAAAGGCACTTGTAACCTTTGCTTGGAACTGTATCCTCGTGGCAGAGAAACCCAGAGTGTGTGCGAACCTCGAACGTGCCGCCTTGCCTCGTGCTGAAACGTTTCTCCCATCTTTAGATTTAGGTTTAGATAGGCGTTCAACCCATTGAAGTTCAGTAAACACCCTTGAACTGTGATCACTTTCGTCTGTCTTGTGCATAAAAGGCCTGTTATTGCACCGGCCTGTCCAACCAGGAAAAAGAGTAACATCACAGCGGAAGCCTTAATACCCTTGGTGACACCTACTCTGAACGCACTACCAGCTACAACTGACTTGAACCAACTGGCCAACATCTATAATGATTCCATGGCCAAAGCCATTGACATCATTGCCCCACTAAAAATGCGCAAAGGGAAACCAAAAGGGCACCTGAATACATGGTACACTCCGGAGCTCAAACTTCTCAGTCAACAAAAAAGTAAACTCGAAGCACTATGGAAATCAGTGCCTTCAGTAAATAACAGAACTAATCTCACCAATATCTCCACTCTCTACAAAAATGAGATTACACGCGCAAAGAAAGAATCTCTTAACTCCAGGATCTCTCAGGCAAGCTCTAGCACAAAGGAGCTCTTTAACATCCTAAAGGAATTAGAAAACCCCACTCCTTCCACTGATTCTTGCACTAAGGATAAAACTTGGTGCACAGGGATCCAGAAGGCTCTTGCTAACAGAATTTCAGGGCTCCAAACCAAAATTAACAACAAACGACAACAACTCACTCATGGTCCTACTTCCGGTTCCACCCCTCCTTCACCTACCGCCACTAGCTCAGGCTTTACTTTCAAAAAGGTATCCATACCGGAGGTACAAAAAATTATAGCATCTTTGGAACCCTCGAATTGCAAGGGGGACAGTTGCCCCACACAGATCATAAAAGATGCAGCCAGGGATCTCTCCCCCTTCATTACCAAATTAATAAACCTGTCATTCTCCAATAACTTGGTCCCCAGTAATCTGAAACAATCCTGGGTCCTACCGCTACTAAAAAAAACAACCCTCGACCCAGATATACCCATGAATTATAGACCCATTACCACTGTCCCATTCTTACTAAAAATTCTTGACAGAGTGGCCGATCTACAAATCCAGGATTACCTCGAGACAAACCATTTATTAGGAACTCGCCAATCTGGCTTTCTACCACAACACGGGACAGAAACGGCCCTTGTTGATCTCAAGTGCCAGATAGACGAACTCAAAGATGAAGGTAAGGCTGCCATTCTTCTTCTCCTCAACCTCTCTGCTGCCTTTGACCTGGTTGACCACAAAATCCTGTGTCATCGGCAGCACACTTCTCCCACTCTGTGGTCACATGGATCCAATCCTTCCTGGACAATAGGACCATGCGGGTCTTCTCACCCCTAGCAGCGGCCGACCCTATCCCCATTACTTGCGGTGTCCCACAAGGATCTTGTGTCTCACCTACTTTGTATAATATATTTACAAAGCCCCTATTCGACAAGCTGGACCATCTGGGTGTCACCTACACAAATTACGCAGATGACACCCAGATACTCCTCACCCTATCCGGTAATTACAACTCGGACGCCAACTGGATCAATGAAGTCTTCTCCATCATTCAGGCATGGATGGCCACACATTGCCTTTGCCTGAATGATGACAAGACCGAACTGCTCCTTGTCGGCTCACCCAACACCATCCGGAAACTCTGTCCCAGCTACACCAGCTTCACCATTGACGGCAACACCATCCCCATCGCCAAGAGTGTAAAAACCCTTGGTTTCTACCTAGACACGAATACCAACATAGCCAAACAAATTAATATGACTGCCTCAGCCACTGCCCACACTGGTAAACTAATTAGGGCCTGCAGACCGCTGATTTCCCCCAACAACTGCCTCACTTTAGCCAGAGCACTCATTCAATCCAAACTGGATTACTGTAATAGCCTTTATGTAGGCGCCAACAAAACGGTAATCAATAAATTGCAAGTTCTACAAAATAACGCACTCCGTGCCGCCCTAAATATTCCCAGAAGAGAACATATCTCCGCTACAAGAATCTCATGCAAATGGCTCTCCATCCAACAGAAAATAGACCTAAAAACCATATGCCTCACCTACAAAGCTCTTAACCACCTAGCCCCGCCCTATCTCACTAACAAATTTACATTAAGACAGAATACCAGAACCACTAGATCCTCTAATACATTACAACTGAGGGTGCCCAAATACTCCCTCAAAAGAGCTGGTGGATCCAGCTTCCCAGCTCTAGCCTCACAACTATGGAACACCATTCCACTGGATATCAAATCCACACCCACCTTCCAACCCTTCAGAACTAAGTTCATCACTTGGTTACTCAACAAATAACCAACCATGTATGTATGCATACCTAATGTATGAATGTATCCTTTATTATGTTTGCCTATTATTATCTATGCACTAACTGCTTTCTTGTCAACTATACATATGCCTCATTACTGTACTATTGTTCCCTACCGTTGCCTGTAACTTGATGTTCAAAGCGCACATATACCCCTGGGTCAGGAGCGCTATACAAATAAATAAACAAACAAACAAACAAGTAACCTATTGTAACGACCACAGCCCCTGGTCCTGGCATTTGGGCCCTCAGGACCACATCGCAATATTCCTGCGGGGCCCCAAGGGCACAATCGTGCTCCTAAAGACTCTCTTGGAGTCAGGCCTGGCGCTTTTGGCGCCAGGCTCATGTTATTGATAGAGAGACAATAATCTCCAATGGCAATAGCACAACATGGATGCCTCCACATGGTTCAGTTCTAGAACTGAACCATGCGGTCTAGCTCTTTGGGTGTGGTCAGGCCTGAAGACACCTGGGATAGTTACAGACTATAAAAGCCACCCACGCCTGAGCTGCAGAACACGCTTCGCGTTGCTCTGCACTCGAAGCGTGACGTTCACCGAGGTCTGATCTCTGCATTCCGACCCTGCATCTGTGGAAAGAAGCAGAACAGCATTATTCATCCTTACCTGCGAGAATCCAGCGTTTGTTGTTCACTCCAGTGTCCTGCACCTCCGGCATCACGACAGACGCTCCCTCTGGAATCAATCTGAAGGAAGGAAACGAAATGAAAGACATTAGTAAGCGTTCGCATTTGCATCTAACCATCATTCAGAAAAAACGCTTACCTAAGTGGAAGTCGCGGTTGGCTTATTCTCATTGCGGCCTTCCATCAATGTGCCGCAGACTTACTCGATGGTGAATCCGGACATCTTCCTCTCACCTCTCTGCATCCTTTCGCCAGCCTTCATCCGGAACATCACGGCGACCTGTGAAGAACAGGTTAGCACATCATAAAAGCGCACATAGCGCCGCGCTATGCGCAGTCACCTACCATCTCAGGCACAGCTCCAGCCTGCTCGGCGCCTCCGCCATTCCTCCCGCACCTAGGGAGATAAAAGATATCAACAGGCGCAATAACAATTAAGGACAAATAAACAAAGCAAAAGACTTAACTGAAGAACTGAGTCACAGCAGGACTAGACTTGCGGGCTCGCGCCAATGAAGAAACTCGGCGGTGAAGCGCCCCAACCACAACGCACACCTGCACAGAATTGCAGGACGGAGAGTGCACCATATCCAAATCCAAGGTGAGGAAGGCTCTACGGGGAATCTGAGGGTTCACAAGGGAGGTGGGTCCAGAGAGGAGGAGACTGTGGGCTAATCCAAACTCCTGTATTCCACATCAGATGCTTGGCAGAGTGGGAACCCAGGGAAGAAGGATCCGGGTCAAAGGCAGTCCAACCAGATCGGGTGGCGTCCCTGGGGATACCAGGTGAGCGTTACAGAATGCGAAGCCTCAATAATCATAATCCACCCGGACGTCCAGTATGGAAACCTCGGACACTGACCAGTTAGCCCAGATGCTGGGGCAGTTACGCACCGAAGTGCATTCAGCCAGACAAGAGACCAATGCATTGCGGAGAGAACTAATAATGGCCAAGGAACGCACAGATGATCTAAGTAGACAACTTCTTCAGTCTCAGGCCGGACAAGCTCCATTGCCTGGGGCCATTCCATCTATACCAGCACCACCAGTTAATTCCGGTACAGATCACCCTTCCTGGAGCAGTTCCTTTAGCACCTCCGGACCGTTTCTCGGGGGACCCTTGGAAGTACGCAACTTTTATGATACAGTGTCGCCTACATTTCCTTTGCAGACCTGGGGCATTTCCTAATGACCAGTCACGAGTGGCCTTTGTACTGTCTTATCCGACTGGTAGTGCTGCAGATTGGTCTGTGCCTTTTGTTAGTCGGGATGGCCCCCTGCTACGCAATTTGGAAAAACTCTTTGCCCGCCGTTCGCATGGGCAAACTTTAGACAATGAACTCTTGTCCCTCCGTCAGGGAAACCAAGACCTATTGACTTATATAGCGACCTTCAATAGGTTAGTGGTCGAAGCAGAGTGGCCAGAGGACAAAAGGACCACGTTATTCCATCGGGGATTAAGAGGGGAGCTAAAAGACGTTCTTGCCCAGGTAGTGGATCCACCCAAAGACTGCTGAGTTTATCAACCTGGTAGTGCAACTTGATCATAGGTTACAAGATCGAAGAGTAGATCGAAGAAGACCAGATGTGCGTCCCATGTTCATGCGCTCTAAGGACCATCTTCAGCGAGGAACGGATAGCTCCACGGAACTGATGCAACTAGGGGGGGTCCGATCCCCTTTAACCAAAGCTGAAAGGGACAAGAAGAGAGAACAGCAGTTATGCTTATACTGCGGAAAAGCAGGTCATTTTCTCAAAGAATGTCCAGTAAAACCACCAAGAAGGTCCGTAGGAGCCACGGATAAGGAGAAAACAAATGTGGAGTCGGAAAACTACCAGGCCTGGCAAATGTAGGGGTCCATTTGTCAAGCGAAGAAACTCAACTCCAGACCTCCCATTTTGCATTGCCTGTGATCCTGATAAGCCACCAACAGCCGTCAAGAATGCATTCAGTTGAGGCATACATTGACAGCGGAGCCGTGGGAAATTACATGGACCAGGATTTTGCAGCAAAGATGGGGCTTCCACTCTGCCCTAAGTCAAACACAGAGACTGTAACCACCGTAGATGGTACCGAAATTGCCTCCGGCCCAGTATCTGAATATACCACTGATTTAATCCTCTTGTGTCAGGACGGTCACCGGGAATCAATCGCTTTTGATCTCATCAAGACACCCCAGTTCCGGTTGATCTTAGGAATGCCATGGCTGGTCGCACACAATCCACGAATCTACTGGCGCACAAGGGAATTGACCTTTTCCGAAGATTGTGCACGCACCTGCTATTACAACGGAAGGAAAACAACAAACACAGGCATGGCTGTCCAGGAAGGGGCGGCAAGTTCCTTAGGTGTGGTTGGAACCTTCCAAGCCAATATCATGACTTTCAGGACGTGTTGCAAAAGGAACAGGCTAATACCTTGCCTCCCCACAGACCCTACGATTGCCAGATCGACCTGATACCCGGTGCACAAATCCCTTGTGGTCGGATCTATGCGCTTACAGAACCGGAGAATCAACATCTGAAGTCCTACCTCGAACAATATCTGACCAACGGTTTCATCCGCCCCTCAGTCACCTGCAGCGTCTCCCCTGTTCTTTGTACCCAAGAAGGAAGGTGATTTGAGGACCTGTATTGACTATCGCGCACTGAAGCAAGTCACTATTAAAAACTGCCACCCCTTACCCCTTATCCCGGAATTGTTAGACCAAGTCAGAGAAGCCCAAATCTACACAAAACTGGACCTTAGAGGGGCATATCATCTTGTTCGAATTAAAAAGGAGGACGAGTGCAAGACCGCATTTTGTACCAAATACGGTTTATATGAATACCAAGTGATGCCCTTTGGCCTTTGCAATGCCCCCGCCGCATTTCAGTATTTCATGAACAATGTCTTAAGAGAACTGATTGACGTCTGTGCTCTCGTCTATATAGACAATATCCTAGTAAATTCGGCCTCTGAAGAGGACCATGTCAAACATGTTTGTTCCGTTCTTAGCAAGCTTCGCCAACATCACCTTTATGCCGAGCTCGAAAAATGTTCATTTCACGTTACAGAGGTAGAGTTCCTTGGCTTTATCCTCACTCCAAAGGGAATTCGAATGGACGTGCACAAGGTTAATGCCATTATAAATTGGCCAGCTCCAAATTCGTTCAAAGGAGTCCAGAGCATGTTGGGCTTTGCAAACTTTTACCGCCGATTCATCCCCGGATTCTCCCAAATAGTACACCCAATAACGTCGTTATTGAGAAAGTGCAACAAGAAATTTCAGTGGACAGAAGACGTTGAAAAGGCTTTTCAGGAACTCAAGGCAAGATTCATTTCCGCTCCAATTCTGCAACACCCCCGTCCAGATCTTCCGTATGTGGTAGAGACGGATGCTTCTAGTATGGCTATGGGCGCAGTTCTGTCGCAAAGGGACCCACACACCGGCCAGTTACAGCCGGTAGCCTTCTGGTCGCGTAGGTTTTCACCACCTGAGCTAAATTATGCCATCACAAAGAGCTTCTGCCCATTAAATCAGCCTTCAAAGCCTGGCAACATTATCTACTAGGGGCTAGGCACACAATCACCGTGATAACAGACCATCGAAATCTACAATACCTAAAGAGTGCAAAAGCTCAATCGTCACGACAACTACGGTGGGCCCTCTTCTTTGCGGAGTATGACTATGTAATCCCGTTTCGACCTGGGGTCAAGAATGGTAAAACCGATGCTCTTTCCCGCATGGGTATAGATGATCAGGTATACACGACCCCTGAACCTGTGGCCATCATCCCTGGCAACAAACTCTTAGGCATTCCAACCGCCATGACTCAAGACGAATTGTCACTAGAAGTTCGACGTGCAATGACTCCCGAATCACTGCGGGAGTGGGAGTCACAGGGGGCACACCACAGTGTCAAAGACCAACTACCATACTTCAGGAACCGTCTATTTTTGCCCAAGAAAGAGCTTCAGCAACATGTCATCTCAGCATATCATGATTCCCTCATGGAAGGTCACCCTGGAATCACCAAAACTCTGACAAAGGTAAAACGGAGCTACTGGTGGCCAACGTGGCGCAAGGACATCATTCAGTTCATCCTCTCTTGCAGTATTTGTGCACAGAATAAGTCATCAAAAAAGAAACCAGCTGGGCACCTAAGACCATTGGACATTCCGCCGACTCCATGGCATACCTGATCTCTTGACTTTATTACCGACCTACCTTCTAGTCAAGGATACAATACCATACTAGTGGTCGTAGACTTGTACTCTAAAATGGCCCACTTCTTGTGTTTAAAGGCCTTCCAAATGCATCCAGCCTGGCAAAAACATTCCTGAACACATTGTGCGACTCCATGGGTTCCCATCAGTACTGATTTCAGATCGAGGTACTCAATGTGTATCCAATTTTTGGAGAAAATGTTGTTCAATGGCCCAAATCGACGTTCGGCTCTCCACTAGCCACCATCCCCAAACGGATGGCCAAACGGAAAGAAAGAACCAAACACTCGAACAATACCTGCGCTGTATGCTCCACCAAGTGGATGAGAATTGGAAAGACTTATTGTGGGTTGCCGAATACGCCTATAACAATTCCCAACACAGCAGTACCGGACAGAATCCATTTTATACTGCGGCAGACATCCACGCACCTCCGAACTGGATGTCCCTACGACTCTGGAAATGCCGGCCGTCAAAACCTTACACTCCATAATCTCTCAAGCCTTCACAAGTGCCCTAGAGCAGTTACATCAAGCCAAGGTTCGCCAGAAGACATACGCAGACCTATGTCGTGAAAAGGCCCCCAACTACCAAATCGGAGACAGAGTGTGGCTAGCATCGAAGCATGTACCTCTAAAAGGGACCCGGACATTCCGACCACGATATCTTGGACCCTTTACCATTGAATCCATCATAAATCAAGCTGCAGTTAAACTGGCCCTGCCACCCAACATGCATATTCATCCTCTGTTCCATGTATCCCTCTTAAAACCAGTTCAGCCTGGGACACGGGTGACATCGCCACCTGAACCTGTTTGGTCAATGGAGAACAGGAATTCGAAGTCAAGGACATTCTGGACTCAAAATACATCAGAGCAAAACTATATTATCTAGTCGACTGGAAAGGATATGGCCCGCAGGACAGAACATGGGAACCTAGCGAGCACATCTATGCACCACATTTAATACGACGTTTTCATCGTGCTTATCTCACCAAGCCAGGACCAGACAGAAGAACCACCCTGAGAGGGGCCTTAATGGGGGGAGTGCTGTCACGACCACGATCTTCATCACCCGGTCGTGGCAGCCATGGTACTTACCTGGCTGGACTATTGCAACTCCCTCTATCTGTCTCAGCTGAAGGGGCTGGTTCAGCGACTGCAACGTTTACAAAACCTCGCATTGCAACAGGCACGCCCTATGGGGCTCATATTTCTCTGGTGCTTCAGGCCCTTCATTGGCTTCCGGTGATCCAACGCATCAGGTTCAAAACTTTAAGCATAATCTATCGGGTGCTGCACGACCGGGGTGTGGAATATCTCTGCAAGAAGTTCACCCGCTACTATCCTACGCGATGCCTGTGCTCTGCCTCAGCCGGGGCTGCTGAGGTTTTACTAAATGTCTAGATGCCTGCTCCCGGGGCTGATGGGCTTGGTCTGGATGCCTGGGGGTAGGCATCATGACAGCACAAACACCCCTTCCCCCCCCACCCCCCCACCCCCAAGGCCCCTCTTAAAGTTGTTCTTCCCCTGGGCCCTGGTTTGTCTGGGAAGTTCCGATGGAATCTTTTCACCAACCGAGGTGCATGGACGTGGTCACTAGATTCCCATGACCTTTCTTGTGGTCCGTAGCCCTTCCAATCGATTAAATAAAAAAGTTTTGATTTGACCATCTTGGAGTGCAGGATATTTTTTACCTCGAATTCAGGTTCTCCATCTATCAAGATGGGGTCGGTGGTTTGGTTAATCTTGTTCCTGGTTGAACTGGTTTTAAAGTGAAACATGAAAGACAGGATGAATGCACATATTAGAGGGTAATTCCAATTTGACGGCTACCGGGTTGATAATGGCCTTAATAGTGTAAGGTCCCAAATATCTAGGGTTAAACGTCGGAGTTCCCTTCAGAGGTATGTGTTTTGTAGCCAGCCAAACTTGATCCCCAATCTGGTATTGTGGAGTTTCACTTCTATGTTGATCAGCATTTTTCTTATATTTCTCTTTTGCTTGTTTCAAATATTCTGTTGCCTCTTTAAAGGCTTGTGTAATAGTAGAATGCAAATGACTAAGTGCAGGCATTTCTAAATGCTGAGGACAATCTAGTTCTGAGCTTCGAGGGTGATGTCCATATATGGTATAAAAGGCACTTTGTCCGGTTCCTGAATGTACAGAGTTATTGTATGCATACTCGGAAATCCATAAAATATCTTTCCAATTACTTTCGGTCTGGTGTAGCATGCAACGTAGGTACTGTTCAAGGGTCTGGTTTGTCCTCTCCGTCTGACCATCGGTCTGGGGATGGTGACTGGTTGATAACCTCACGTCGATTTGCGCCAGTTGACAACATTTCTTCCAAAAATGTGAAATGAATTGACTACCTCGGTCAGAGACCAATACGGAAGGAAATCCGTGTATTCGAACAATGTTTTTGAGGAACTCCTTGGCAAGAACCGAAGCAGAAGGTAATCCCTTTAGAGGAATAAAGTGGGTCATCTTGGAAAAAAGATCCACAATAACTAGAATGGTGTTAAATCCATTATATGGAGGTAGATCTGTAATAAAGTCTAACGATAAGGTGTGCCATGCTGTAGGTGGAATATCCAAAGGTTGTAAGAGGCCAGCTGGTTTTTTCTTCTGACTTTTGTTTTGGGCGCAAATGCCACAAGACATTACAAATGACTTTACGTCTTTTCGCCAGGTGGGCCACCAGAATTGTCTCTTAATTTTAGCTTCAGTTTTTGCGATACCTGGGTGTCCTTCCATCAGGGTGTCATGATAATTGGAGATGACTAGTTATTGTAGTTCCTTGTGTGGTAGAAATAGTCGCACTTGATAATAAGGTAGGTCATTGATGACTGAGTAGTCCGGGCTTTTCTTCACCCAGTCCTGCAGGGGTGTTGGATCGAAGAGTTGTTGGATCTTTACTTGAATATGCTCTAGTGTCTGTAGAGTGGTTATGCCAAGAATTCTTTGTTCTGAAATTATAGGCACCGGTTCCGGGTTCGCATTTGCTTCTCCCATCCCTATTCGGGATAAGGCATCTGCCTTGCCATTTTTACAACCTGGTCGATAAGTGATCACGAAATCGAACTCTGCAAAGAACAATGCCCATCGAAGATGACGCGACGATTGGGCCTTGGCTGTTTTTAAATACTGCAAGTTCCGGTGATCAGTGATTACCGTAATGGTATGCCTGGCACCGAGAAGATAATGCCGCCAAGCCTTGAAGGCGGATTTGATGGTTAATAATTCTTTATCGGTAACCGCATAGTTTAACTTGGGTGCCGAGAACTTTCTGGACCAAAATGCTACTGGGTGAAGTTGACCGGTTTCAGGATCCTTCTGGGACAGGACAGCCCCCATGGCTAAACTGGAAGCATCAGTTTCAACTATGTATGGACGTTCGGGGCATGGATGCTTTAAGACAGGTGCAGACGTGAATTTCGCTTTCAGCTCTTGGAAGGCCTTTTCAGCTTCTTCGGTTCACAAGAAGCATTTGTTTTTTCGCAAAATTGCTGTGATAGGGTGTACAACATGTGAGAAATCCGGAATAAATCTGCGGTAGAAATGAGCAAATCCGAGCATGCTTTGTACCCCTTTAACTGAACTGGGTGATGGCCACTTGAGGATTGCGTCCACCTTTCGAGAGGCCATTCGGACTCCTTTTGGAGTCAGGATAAATCCAAGGAATTCAACTTCCGTAGCATGAAAAACGCATTTTTCCAATTTTGCATATAACTTGTGCTGGCGTAGTTTCTCATGGACTGCACGAACGTGCTTCACATGTTCTGATTCTGAAGAGGAGTACACTAGAATATCGTCTATGTATACAACAACACAGACGTCAGTGAGTTCACGAAGGACATCGTTCATAAAATACTGGAAGGCTGCTGGTGCATTGCACAACCCGAAGGGCATCACCTGGTATTCAAATAACCCGTACTTAGTGCGAAAAGCAGTCTTCCATTCGTCGCCTTTCTTTACACGTACCAGATGATATGCCCCTCAGAGATCTAATTTAGTGTAGATGCAAGCGTCCTTTACTTGGTCTAGTAATTCGGGGATCAGAGGCAATGGGTATCGGTTCTAAACCGTGATCTGATTTAATAAGCGGTTGTCTATGCACGTTCCGAGGTCACCTTCCTTTTTAGGCACGAATAACAAAGCTGAAGATGCAGGGGACTTGGATGGACGAATGAAGCCATTAGCAAGGTATTGGTCCAAGTATTGTCGTAGGTGAAGGTTTTCGGGTTCCGTAAGGGTGTAGATCCTACTACATGGAGGTTGTGCACCGGGTATGAGATCGATTTGACAATCGTATGATCTGTGAGGTGGTAGGGTGTTTGCCTGTTCCTTTTGGAAACATCCTGGAATTCTTGATATTCCTGAGGTAACTGCACGACTGGAGTAGCGACTGTGGCCAGGCCTTGGTTCAAGGGTTTTTTTTTTTTGGGTAACATGTATGTGCACAATCTGGGAAGGTTATTCTCTTCTCTCGCCAATCAATACAAGGATTATGTGTTTCCAACCAAGGTATCCCCAGTATTATTTGGAACTTCGGGGCTTTGATTAAATCAAACACAATAGTCTCTCGATGCCCATCCTGACCCAATAGTGTCATCTCTGCGGTGGAATGAGTTAAAGGCCCAGAGTCAATTTCAGTTCCATCGACTGTGGTGATGACATCCGAAGTGGTCTTTTTGCAGAGAGATAGATTCATCCTAGAAGCCAACTCGTGGCCCACATAGTTTCCTATGGCCCCGCTATCAATGTATGCCCTCACTGCGTGCATACGTGATGGCTGCCTTGGATCTATAAGGACCATTGGTATGATGAAGTGCGAGGTATGAGTATCCTTCTTCAAGCTCGGCAAGCAGACCTCTACGCTTGTCGGGCGTGGCCGTTTCCCGAATCAGGCTCTGTTTGATTTTTATCAGCAACTCTGACTACTTTTTTAGATGTTTTTATAGGGCAATCCCGTAGAAAATGTCCTGAGGCCCCACAGTACAGACACAATTGCATCTGCTGTCTTCTTTCTCTTTCCTTTTGAGTTAAGGGTCCCTTGACCCCCCCGATCTGCATCAGTTCTGATACATCTGTTCCTTTGAGGGTAACATTGGGTTTAACCAATACCCAATTCTCGAACTTAGCTCGATCAGCCTTTCTATTCTGAAGTTGGTGGTCTAACTGGACCACTAAGTCTATATATTCTGCACAATCCTGAGGTGGGTTCCCAACTTGGGCCAAAACGTCTTTGAGTTCACCCCGAAGTCCACAATGAAATAATGTAATTCGTTTTACCTCTGGCCATCCGGTTTCCACCACTAACCTATTGAAAGTGGCGATATAGGTTAGTAGATCCTGGTTACCCTGTCGTAATGATAAAAGTTTGTTATCCAGGGCCTGTCCCTGTGAATGTCTGGCAAATAGTCTTTCCATGCTCAATTGAAAACCTTGAAAATTCCGAAGAAGAGGGTCATCCTGGTTAACTAATGGAATTGACCAATCCGCTGCGCTGCCACTAAGATATGATAGTACAAAGGCTACTTTGGTTTGGTCGTTCGGAAAAGCTCCAGGTCTGCATAAAAAGTGCAAGCAGCATTGGTTCATAAACACAGCAAACTTTTTTGGGTCCCCAGCAAAACGTTCGGGTGGAGCTAAAGGAATGCTCCCTGGTAGAACCACTTGCACAGGATTGCTCGATGAAACAGGAGTTGGATTCCCCCCCCCCCCCCCCCCCCGAGTCCAAGTAATGGTGTTTGCCCAGCTTGGTTTTGCAGTAATGGTCTAGCAAGATCATCAGTGCGCTCCTTTGACACAATCAGTTCTCTCCTGAGGGCATTAGTCTCTTGGCGCGCGGAGTGCACTTCTACCCTAATAACAATAGGGCTAGTTGGTCGGTTTCTGAGGTTTCCATAACGCCCGAGTGGGGATTTGTAGATAGGCTTCGCGTTCTGTTACGCTCACCTAGCTCCCACAGGGGCGTCGGTCGGACCCGGACAGCTGCGGTCTCCACCCACGTGATGCGTAGTGCAGCAATGACTGACTGGATCTGCCCTCCTAATCTTGTCTGCTTAACCCGTAGAAATATTCTCCTGCACGTGGAGAGATGGATTTAGCCACTTGTGGATTCATGTGATGGCACCCCCACAGTCCTCCCCAACTAATCACCTCCGAAATGCCCTCACAGCAATCTCACCTTATATTCTTGAAAGATGAGCTCTCCATCCTGCGTGGATTTGCAGGGGTGCGTCGATTCCAGTTACTTCACTTCACTGGTTTGAAGGCTTGGGAGAGTTCCGGAGAGTATTGACTCTGAGGTTCCTGGTGAGGACCAGTAAGTATTAAGTTTATAGAGTTCAATATGACCGATGTTCACTCTTGTTCCCCCCTTCCTTTCTTGTCTTGCAGCTGGCTCATGAAAAGATGCGCTTGTGGCAGCTGGTGGCGCTCAGGTAAGAGTCTCTATTACCCGGCGCTGTCCGGTAAATATTGCATGAGGAAAACGTGTTGTTTTGTCTCTCTTTACAGATGCGGCACGTGAAAATATGGAGAGTCACAAAAGGATGCCTCCGGTGGTAAGTCAGGTAAGTCTATAGTCGTAAGAATTAGATTTGTTGGTTCCCTCGGCACCCCTTGTGGTTTTCTTTTGTCTCCTAGGTGCCGAAGTTCGGCGAAGAAATGATGGAGGCAGCGCCGACCCGAAGGATGCTGTGAAGACTGGTGAGTATGGCGCGGCGCTGCAGCTGGAGGTGCGGCACGTGCAGAAATGATGTTCTTTACAGGTCCGGAGACAAGATGGATCCAGAATCAGGTGTGGAATAGAAATAAGTTTGTTTTCTAACCTTGTCCCTTTCTTTTCTTTTTGTTTTAGGAGCTCCGGATTCCTGGCGGGCGTGGCAGAAGACTGGATGCAGGCTGCAGGCATGGTGAGTGTTACGCTGCTAGATGCAGAATAACGCGGAGCGTGTGTTGCTGGTCGGGTGTGGTTTAAATAGCCTCAAAAGTAGTCCCAGGTAAGAAGTCCCTAGAACCACACCCGAGTAAAAAATAGTCCCTGCAGAAAAATAGTCCCTTTCAGGCTTCATGTTGGATTGGAGTCATTTGCAGCATGGTCTGCCTGAGGTAAGTAATGACTATGAGCCTTAGGCGCTTGGACTGATTCCTACTATGAGCCTGGTGCCTAAGGCGCCAGGACTGAACCCAGATAGCCCCTATCCGGGGCTGCTGAGGTTTTACTAAATGTCTAGATGCCTGCTCCCGGGGCTGATGGGCTTGGTCCGGATGCCTGGGGGTAGGCATCATGACAGGGATCCCCCACTAATGCACTCCTGTGTCTGCTGCTCTGCCCGTCTGTCATGGTCGATTCCCTCCCCTACTTTGCAGGGTCTTGTCACTATGCACACTCTGCGGGCTCCCCTTTATGGTGTCTGGGTTTCTTCACTCCTCTAACCATGCGTGACTTACAGCCCCCCCTTGGTCCTCCTCCGGTGCACTTGTCCAGCTGGTTCTGTTCTGATCGAAATTGTGGGGGGGTTACACTGTGGGGGGCCCTCCCAGCCTGGGTCTTGGTGGGTGCACAGCCCGCAACTCCTCAGTTCCTCCTGCAGTGGTCCAGTGAGGGGCACCTTAGATGGGGTTTCACACCTTTCTCCCTCTCCATGGCTCTTTCTCTCTATGTTGTCACTTCTGACAGTCACATCTGTCCACATTCCCTCTCTCTCTCTCCCCCTGGCTTTTGGTGTATACCCCGGGTGAGGCAGTGTCCACTATGGCCTTCCCATGTCTCTTCAGGAGTGTCCTGGAGGTGCTTACTTTTCCAAGGATTTTTAACTGGGGACGGCTTCCCCTTCTTTGTGGCTCAGCAGGGGCTGTATGCGTGATGCTTGAGCCCCCCCACTTCTCTGCTGGATCTTGTGGCACACTTTGTCCCTCCCCCACGTTTGATCTCCTTTGGTGGGTTATGCCAGTGGCTGGGCCTACCCTCGCTGCACCAATTCCTCAGTTCCTCTGTGTGTCCCCCACTCGTGCAGACAGCTGATGCCAGTTGGGGCCGCTCCTCCAGGGTTCGTGCCTCCGTGTGTCTCAATAGTCCTGCTATTACTGGAGGTCTGCCCTGGGGGCCCACCTCACCTCTGTGGCATGTACCTGGTGTGGCTCTGGTGCTTAGCGGGGGTGCTGCAGGTGGTCCACTTCTTCCTTCTGGGGTCATCCGGGGCAAACCTTTCATATGGTGCTCAACTTCCTCCTTTCTATCTCAGCCTGCCGGGTGCTGCTCCTAATTGCTGCGGGGGTTGACGTCTGCGGCCAGCTCCTCCTCCCCAGGGCCTCGCAGTCACCGGCCACTCTTGTAGTGTTTGGCGGCGACTGCACTGAGTCGCCGCCTTTTCTTCACCTCCCCAGCCCTTGCTTAGTTCACTGTGCTGTGGGGGGCACCACCAAGGGCCTGCCCCAACTCCCTCAGATCTCGCTGCTGCGGTGCACTCTTCTCCCGCTCCTTTCCCAGTGTTCCATGGTGTGTATGTGCCTGTAACTCGCACCAGTGATTCCCCCCCTTATCCCGGGGAACACCAGGCTACCATTTTGCCTGTGCCCCCTGGTGGCCTCCCTCTTGGGTGATTTTTTAATCTACATCTTTCGTCCATCCATTCTTCACTTCCATTTCTTGCAATCTTTGATTCTTACCACCTCTCTACTCTTCCCATGTTTCCCGCCTCCAGTCTGGACCTTATATTAGTCTCCTAATTACCAAGCTCTCCTCTCTGCTTTGCCCATCTATACTTCTGATCATCTTCTGTCTTTCTCTATTGTTCCTATTCTACCTTCTTTAGCTGGTTCTGAGGCAACCACCTATTGCTGTTGATCTCAGTGCTTTGAATACCCCTATATGTATCTCATGCTGCATTTCTGTTCTTCCGTCTCATTCCACATTCTCTGCCCTCTCTGCTTATGATGCTGCAACTTCTTTCCTCTTCTCTTGATACCCTTTATCGTGCTTCTTCTTTCTCTCCCTCTCGCAAACCCCCTGAACCCTGGCTCTCTTCCCATCTCAGCTCAATGCGGCAAGTCCTTCTTTGTCTCGAGCGTTGCTGGTGCAAGTCCCTCTCTGAGTATTCCCTTTCTTTTTCATCCTGTCACTATCTCTGATGATGCTCTTCTTGCAGCTAAGCGTAATTATTGCTCTGACCTTCTGCATGCCCAATCTGCTCACTCCCAGAATCTTTTTCAATCTCTTTCTCATCTCCTGATCATTCCCTCCACTCTACTCCTACTGCTTCTTACTTTGCAATATATTTTTCTTTTAAAGTCGCTTCTCTTCGTTATGCCATTGTTCCCTCAACCTTTTCTTCTGTTCCTTCTTCACCCACTTCCTTAATATCTTCCTTTTCCCCCCATTACTAACTTCGAGACCTCTTCTGACTCGTTCCCATCCCACTGGTTCACCTTCTGATCCTATTCCATCTTCTCTATTACCTAAAGTGTATCCTTCTCTTGTCTCCTATCTTACAACTCTCCTTAACACCTCTTTTCACATCGATCTTTCCTTCTTGCTTCAAGCATGCTTCTATTCTCCTTATTCCTAAGAAGCCTTCTCATGACCTCTCTCTTCCTTGTAACTTTGGTCCAATGTCTTCTTCACTATTTCTTGAAATTACTCAATCAACTAGTCTATATTCAGATTTCTACCTTTGTGAATGATAACTATATTTTTCCCTCTCTCCAGTCTGGCTTCTTTCCCTGTCACTGAACTGAGACTGCTCTCTATTCTCTGTTTGCGATTCCTTGCTCTCTGTTCATTACACCAAGCATTCCTCTCTTCTCATATTTTTAGATATGTGCGGCTTTCGATACGGTTGATCACACTCTGCTCTTGGCTTCTTTGGCTTCTTTTGAGTTTGCTCACTCTTTTCTTGCTTGGTTTCGTTTCCATCTCTCTATCCGTACTGATTTTGTCACCTAGTTTGGGTCCTCCTCTGAAACTTTTCCCATTCTTCATGGTGTCCCCCAAGGCTCTGTCCTTGGCCCATTTCTCTTCTCCCTTTATACTTCTCTTCTTGCTGCAATTATCTAGTCCTTTGGATTTCCCAACACTTTTATGCTGATGAACACATCTTTTTCTCTTCTTAATTTACTACAGCTGTCCACAATAACCTATCTTCCTGTTTGTTTGCTATCACGTCTTGGATGTCAGACCACTTTCTTCTTCTAAACTTATCGAAAACTGAAGTTCTCTCAAAAATTGTAAGTTGCTGGTTAGTAGGTTGAAGGGGATGGTTGAAAGGACATGCATTCTGGGTGTGATGGATGAGTATGGAAGTATGGTTATGAAAAATGCTGATTTTTGTAAGTGTTTTCATTCATTCTATGAGTCAATATATATACTTAACATACCTTTCCTTTGGGAACAGATTTAGAAGAGTTTTTATTCAGTTGATTGAGATCCCTGCACTGACTCCTGAGGATAATATTGCTTTGGATACTCAGACAGAAGTTGAGGAGTTTCTGAAGGCAATTGAACAACTTAAAGCAGGTATATCCCTGGGCTTAGATGGACTGCCTGTGAAGTTTTATAAATCATTCAGTTTAGTTCTGGCTCCTGTTTTACGTGGATTGTATAATCATTTCGTACAGGATAGGACTCTGTGTCCAAGTATGAGAGAGGCTTTGGTCACTCTTATTCCAAAACCAGAAAGGGATCATAGGAGATGTTGGAACTATAGACCAATTTCATTGCTCAACGTGGATGTAAAGTTGTTTTTTTAAAGTTTTTGCGAATAGGTTCGATACATTTATGGGGGGTTTAATTCATGGTTCCCAGGTTGGCTTTCAGGGGAAGGTTTAGCTCTGATAATATTAGAACTATAATTGATGTGATGGGGCTCCGAAAGGATGTTCTTTTGGATGCGGTTTCAGTATTCATGGACGCTGAGAAGACGTTTGATAGTCAACTGGGAATTTCTGAGATCTACTATGCAAAGGATGGGGTTTGGTACTGGTGTCCTGAATGCGGTGAGAAGTTTACATTATGCAGTAATGGCTAAGATCTGGGTGAATAATGAGCTTTCTGATTCTTTCCGACTTACGTGAGGCACGAGACCAGTTTGTCCTTTGTCTCCCTTTCCATTCAATATTTCTCTGGAGCCTTTGGCATCTTACATTAGTTGGGATTAGGAGATTAGAGGTCTTAGATTTGGCGATAAAGAGATCAAGTTGCTATTTTGTGCTGGTGATATGACAATGGTTCTCTCTAATCCAGAAGGGGGATGTGTGACTCTGAAGAATGCCTTTGAAAAAGTGGGCAGACTCTCGGGGCACACAATTAATTGGGATAATACAAGAGTATTTTCCACTCTCTGTGACTTGCAGGACTGGTGATTTTGCAACCATGGAACTGTAAATGGTCAGATGCTCAGGTGAAATATCTTGGAATTTATTTTATATTGGATCTAAGGAGAATAGCAGAATTCAATGTAGATCGATTGATCAGGGTGTTGGTGAATGTTGAGGAAATGGGAACTATTATCCTCAAGTCTTTGGGCTAATGTCAGCACCATCAAAATGTCCCTACTGCCTAAAGTACTCTGTCATTCAATCACTACCCTTGCGGTTTACAAAAATGTTGCTGAGGAGGATTGATATGGTTTTTCAGAATGTCTTGTGAGGAGAAAGAAAACAACCTAAAATTCCAAGATGCATACTACTGCGTAGTGTTCGGGAAGGTGGATTTGGTTACCTTTGTCGCGTTCTGAAAAACTTGTGTATGAGCGCGATGGAAATAAAATATCAATATCAATACCTGGTATTGGTCAATTACCATAAGGTTTTTTTTATTGAAGAAGGTGAATAATTACTTAGTACCCGTTAATTCACAGGATCCACTTTGGTTGACGATAGAAAAGGAAAGATATTCTCCATTCAAGCTGAATAATATTTACTCTATGGGAAGAATTACGAATATTAAGGATGCGTTACCTTCTACATCTGTGACTCGTGAAGCCCTTACCCAGTGGTTGACTGAGGCTGATCAAAACTTATGGTTGCACTATAGGGCCTCTCTTTGACATAACCCTGGTTTCCAAATGGCTAATAAAATGTTGTATTGGTGTGGTTGGATTTTCTAAAGGAATTCTAGAGATAGGTGATGTGTTGCGGGAGGGACAAGTAATATCCTTTTCAGAACTCTGTGTGTTTGGTCTTGGAAAATTGAGAGTTTGACAGATTTAGAGATTTGGAGTCCCTTCTGTTGCAGAGATTAGATATGCTGTCTTTCCCATTGGGGAATGAGCTGAATGGGTGTGCTATATTTGCATCGCAGCAGCGCATGGTATACACATTTCTTAATATGATGCAAATGGACCCTTTGCTCGTTTGGTCTTGGGGAAAGCTTTGTAGAACGTGGGAGAGTGGTTTGGGCTGTGACATTTCAGAAAAGGAGTGGAAGCAAGTGTTATGGAGCAGTCTTTAGGAATTAATTGGATTTAAAATTTGAGACTTATCTAGAAAAAGATTTTGGGTTGTTTTTATTGGGCTCCAGTGCATACACATAGCTCGGATTTGGTGGATAATGATAGCTGCTGGGGTTTTGGTGTGCAGAGGGGCACTTTATTACATATGCTATGGGAATGCCCTAGATGAAGGATTTTTTGGACGGATATGTTGGATTGAATGGACACGATATTGAGTATAAACTTTCAGAGGATGCCACTTCCGGTTCTTCTATTGTCTGGCAGGGGAAGATGTGTGATTGCTAAAAGATATGGGCAATGGAGGTTTTGGTTGTGGTGAAGCAAATTCTGAAGTTGTGGAAGACCAGGAAAAAGCCTTTGGTGGAAGATTGGTTGGTTGATGCCAGATTCTATCAGCCTTTGAGAACATTTTGTTTTGTGAGCGGGATCGCGAAGACCTTTATTAAAGAGCGTCCAAAGCTCCAAATAATCTAAAAGGTATGTAGGGATAATTTCACATTGAGTAAAGTTGTGTCATGATTTTCCACCCCAGGTCTCTTTGGCACAGCTGGAAGCACCATTCATGCTTCGCGGGCGCCATTTTTACTACCAATATGGCCGCTGCTTGCACTACCAGGCAGTACTGTGCGCGGTCTAGTGTTTTTGCTTACCGGGTTCATATGCGCCAAGCTAGCCGTTGCGCCTCGTGTATCAACACTCAGCATTTCCTTGCCTTACTTAGCGCTCCTCCAGTCTTCCTTTCCCCATTTCCTTGCTCTTCATTATTTTTCCCTTCCTGTGTCCTGCTCCTCCTGGAAGCCTTTTCGAATGGATTGTGTCCTCCCACGTATTCTGTAACGCTCACCTGTTCTTTTCCACAGGGACGTCTCCAGACACACACCTGAGGGCTCTTCGGTACCCCTCGCCCGTCCCGGACCCCTGGATAGGCGGATTCAGCTCTTATTGATGTCAACAGTGCGCTCTCCGTCCTGCCGATCCGGCCAGGGGCGTGTCGATTTTGGGCCCGTTCCGCTGAGTTGCTTCACTGGCGAGGGCCGGAGTTCAGACCGGCTGCAACTCCTTCTTCAGGTAAGTCTTAGTGTCTTTATTGATGAGAGTAAGTCTTTATAGGTGAGAATAAGTCTTTGGTATATGAGCTAACTCTTGTCCTCGTTGCTGGTGGTGGAGGTCGCGAAGAAAGCCGAAGACTGGTTCAAGCAGGTAAGCTGAGTCGCCATGCGGCGCTGAAAGCGTCCTTGCAAATGACTAACCTGCTAACTGTGTCTTGCAGGCCTCGACGGGCTGGAGTTGGAGGAACCCCCGAAGGAATGAAGAATTCGGGGGCAGCGCAAGTTGGGCGGCTTCGAAGAACAGATGGAGCAGCTAACGGGAGAGAGTTGAGATGATACCTGCTTCGGATGACTAGGAAGCCACAGGATGCTGCAAAGTGGTAAGTATGGCGATTGTCTTGCCTTGGTTACTCCGAGGTCGAAGGATGCTGCTGAATTGGTAAGTGGGGCGTTGGTGAGGCCCAGGAAGGCTCTGAAGACGATGGATGAAGCTGAGCAGGTAAGGATGCAGAGCAGGATGAGCGTCACGCTGCAAAGGCAGAATAACGCGAAGCGCGTGCTCTTGGTCGGGCATGGTTTAAATAGCTAGGTAGTATTCCAGGTGCCTTTGGGGCGGGCCCCACCCTGGAAGCTAGAACGCAGTATACAGTTCTCCAGTATTCCGCATGGGGGCAGCCATTCTTATCCATTGGCCATAGGAAGCCCGTCCCAGTGAGCGTCTCCTATGCCAGCAGCGCCAGGACTGGCTCCAGGGCGTCCGAGGAGGCCCCAATAGGGTTCGTAAGGGCTCGTGTCCCCTTGAGGGAGATAAGGTTGTGACATATTCCTCATTTTAGATATATCCTTCTCTTCAGCTTTGCTGCTTCAGAAAGGTTTTCTCTCTCTTCACCAGAGGGTGCTCCACTCGAGGCTGTAGCGTTGATGTCCCTCTGCGGCCTCTGTCGAGCGTCAATGTCATCTGCTGTATAAATCCCTCGAGCGCGCCTGTTAGCCTCAGTTCCGTTTTTCTGTTAGCTTCGCTTCGGATCGATAAAACGGCGCTTCAGTTTGTACGAATAATGTCGTCTTCATCTAATCCTTCCATACCGAAGACTGGATTCAAGAAATGCCAGAAATGTGGGGGAAAGATGTCGCTAACTGATCCCCATGGGAATTGCCTCTAGTGCCTCGGTTCCGACCACCGTATAGATGAGTGCGGTTCCTGTCAGTCGATGACCCATAAGGCCTTAAAAGAACGAAGAGGTAAACTGGCGGTCCGGGAGGAATCCTCGAAGTTTTCTTCGAGAGGGAGAAAAGACTTGGCTGAGTCTTCAGCAAAACGTCATAAAAAATCTAGGTCGAGGAGTAGATCCAGGAAGTCCTATTCTTCGTCCTCTAAAAAGGCAAAGAAAAGACAACACCTGTCTCCCTCTTCCTCGACGTCGTCTGAGGAAGTCATAACATGTCCGTCGAGACATCACTCCCCAAGAAGTTGGGAAGCTTTCAGAGTAAATATGTTAAAAAAAAAAAAAAAATTGAGAATGCGGCCCAGACCCCCTCAAAAAAGTCTAACGGAGACCATGTCCCTGCTCACACAAAAAGTGACAGGGGAAGATCTAAGACGAGAAAATCCGACAAAAAATCGTTGAGGGTGTCGTCCAGGGAATCTTACCAGACACTTCATAGAAAAAGCCTACCGGTGCATAAATCGGAGGTAGAACTCAAGAAAATGGATTCAGACTCTCATACGTCATCATAGTCCTCGTCTAAAAGGTCCTCGAAGCCTCTATCGAAGGCGGTCGAGCACAAGGTGTCGATCACCCAACCTAAAAAGGTTATGTCGAGTGCACAGTTGACGGTATCGAAGGCTCCTTCGACGGGGTCGACAATTCCTTCGAGGGTGTCGAAAATTACTTCGACAATATCGAATGTAATGCCTACAACATCAACGCTTTTGTCGACATCTTCGTCCATTCCAATGACGAAATCGACACCAGTGTTAAAGTCTATGCCACCTGAAAAGGTGTTTCATCCAGAAAGCAGACATGACTTTTTTAGAACAATGTCCTCCAAATATGAAGGAGATTGATCAGCAGAAGAAGAGGTTTCACCTGCTGGTGTTAAATTTGGTGCAAAACAAGTCCCTGAGGAGTTAATTGACCCTCAATCTAAGATGCAAGACTTGTATGAGTGCTTGCAGTCAGCAAGTGGTCTGGATACATCTCCAGAATATGAATTTCAAAAGCCTGATCCAGCTGAACATGCAGATGCAGGTTATAGAAAATTGATGAACAGGGTAACTGAATTCATGGGATGTAGAAATTCACTTGTCTGTCAGGATGATGACGTGACTGACATCCTTTCAGGAGGACCTCAGCAAGACCCCATACTTCCTATTCATGTAGCCTTACAAAAGAAGGTTAACACTGCATGGGAAAACCCAGAAACTATTCCCACAGTAAATAAGAACTATGTGTCAAAATATAGACCCTGTCCCTCAGATCCCGAATACTTAAGTAAACACCCATCTCCTGAAAGTCTGGTAGTTCAAGCAGCTACCTCTACTAGAAATGCTGCATACCCTACAATTCCCCGATAGGGATGATAAAAAGGTTGATGCATATTCCAGAAAGATCTTTGACAGGGAGCATGGCTTTAAAATCCACAAATGTAACTTGCACCCTTGCTAGATTTATATATACCCTGTGGTTCTGCATGTTAGCGGCAGCTGAACACATCCTGGAAGGTGAGGAACGTGAAGGGTTCCTATCCATAGCAAGAGATGGAAAGGAGGCTTCAGGGGAATGCCTTCAATCAGGTTTGGACACAGCTGACGGTATCAGTAGGTCCATGGTGTCTGGTACAGTGCTATGCAGATTTGCGTGGCTAAGAAAGTCGGGGTTTGCACCGGATGTGCAATCCAGGCTTTTTAATATGCAATTTGATGGCTCGAGGTTGTTTGGCAGCAAGGCAGATGAAAGTTTGGAGAAGCTGCAGACCTCCAAAGCGGCGGAAAAATCACTCAGTGCCACTATATTAAAACCTCAACAACGCTCCTACACAGGCTCATCTTCCTGGTGGGGTTGTCCCGTAAGATTGTATTCCTCATTTGGGAAAGGAAGGGGACAGGCCAGTCAGAGAGGGCAAAGGAAACTTCCTCGGGGGCGAGGAAAAGGTGCTAGATCTGCCCCAGCAGCGGCATCTGTCCCTTCAACCGCTGCTGCAGCTGCCGCAAAACCACTCTGAGGTTTTGACCCACAAGACTGCAGTGGAAGGCAGGGTTTCA